>NC_046358.1:84441874-84762811 GCF_004027225.2 Strigops habroptila
ATTGGTTCAGTCCCTCTCTCCAACACAACTGCTGCAGCGTCCCAAGCCCAAAAACCAAGGAAAACCTCTAGACTCATAACACCATTTTATTGTATCATCTCCACTAGTTTTATGCTCCCGTCCCCGAATCTTTAAAATCTTTTAAAATTCTACTTTTTTTTTTTTGCACAAAATTACTTCATTAATTAAAAGACAAAATAATACACAACATAAATACATATTTAACAGATTAAAAAAAAAACAAAACCAAAAAGGAAACAAAAACCACTTTAAGCTTCCATAAAACAAAACAAAATGTTAATTACAGCCAAACCTTGCTCAGAAGAACTCTTGACTAAAATAAAACAAACACTTCAGACATGTAATTGGTTGGTCCCACCAGACTCGCTTGTTCCCACGAGATTGTTACACGGAATAGCCGGGCTTTCGGGGTTCCTCCGCCTTGGTCCCAGTGAGTTCTTGCCCTCAAGGTTGGTCCGTTCCTCACATTGCAATAGACCCTTAAAGTCTCAAACAGCTTTTTTTTCTTCCCCTCCCTTTCCCACCCCCCCAGCTCCACTTTTTTTTGCACTTGTCAACTTCCACGACGAGTAAGTTCAGTTCAGTCCTCACAGAGGAGTCGAATGGTTTTGTCCTTCATTTATTCAAAAGGAAAAATCACCAGTCCTTTTCTTTTAATTTCATTTTTTAATTGTATTAAAGAAAAATAGAGCTCTGTCCTTTTGGAGAGTTTTTGAAGCAAGGGGACATCCAGTCGCAACGAGCAGAGTTCCCAGTGGCTCAGGAGGCACTTCGGAAACTTATCACGGCACTCCACGCTCTTCGTCTTCATTCCTTCATTAGTGCATATGTCGGGGAAGCCCTCGGGGGCTCCACACATCCTTTAAGGCCTCGTCAGGGTCGTATAGACAGGCTGGTCCCAGTTAGCAGTGGGGCTGTGAGCCGGCGGGATGGACAAGCCGTTGAGGATGGGTGTTGCATAGGGCCGGCGGGAGGAGTGGAAATAGGGATACTGGTAAATGCTGGAGGGGTAGCCGGGGTAGGGGTTGTAGTAGTTGGAGCTCTGGAGGTCCGTGTAGTCGCACTGGGAGCTGGAGAAGGAGGCAGCAGCCGTGGCGGTGGAGGCAGTGGTGGCACAAGCCTGGGCACTGTAGGAGCCATAGTCGGAGTGCGCAGGGGAGCCGTGGGACTGGTCACTGTAGTGGCTGGGGCTCAGCTGCTCCGTTTTGATGTGGGGCCTTTGCTGGCCCGAGTCAGCAGATGATGGCGATGCCGAGGCCGGGCTTTTGTGAGTCCAAACCTGGTTGGCCCCACCAGTGCCCGTGGCCGAGTGGGAATAGGACGCACCATAGGAGCCGGCAGCAGCGTTGGGGCCATGGTCGGCTGGCATGGCAGCGTGGCCATTGAGCGGCAGGTACTGGTCGAACTCGTGCACGTCGAAGGTCTCCATGTTGTTGATGACCTCGCTGCTCAGCTCCGAGATGTCCACGTTGCTGAAGTCGATGTTCTGGCGGCCGCTTTCCACGAGGCGGCGGCCCTCGTGCTTCAGCTCCTGCTTGCTGCCGTGGTGGAGGTCGGTTTTGGGGGTGGTGGGGGGGGTGGGTGGTCCATGTGTCTGACCTGGGGATGAAGGGACAACAAGGCTTTAATGAGAACAGCCACAAAACACCCAGCTCCTTCAAGGACATTAAAAAAACGCATGTTTCTACCCCCTCTTATTGTAAGGAAGCGGGATTTAAATCTACGGCACTGTGTTGTGATGGCTGATGTCCCCCTGTGACCATGGCAGGGACCAGGTCCCTGGCTGGGGTAAACCACCTGCATAGGTAATGATTTGGAGTGCGGAGAAGCTGGGGAGCACACTGTGTCCATCAGGATCACTCTGAGACATAGCGGGACACCCCCTGACTCCACAAACCCCTCCTCGCTTCGGGAGTGGGTTTGGATAGACCCTTTCGGCTCTCCCCACAGGCAGCCTGAGGCCAGCCCGGCTCTCCTGCAGGCAGAGGAGCCGTGCCGGGATCCCCAGCCAGGCTGGGTGAGAGCGCAGACACGTCTGAAGCTGCAGGACGTTCGCAATCCTCCTGGAATCTGTCAACACACACCCTGTGCCAATTTGCAGCGCCGGCAAGAAGCGGGGAGCTCCAGGGGGGAAGCAGCCTCTTCAGGACCCGCTCCCCCAGGCACCCCTCGCATGGCCAATGCGTTATTAACCCTTATTAGCTCACAATTAATTCCCCCTCCTCCTAGGACAGCTGGGAATGCAGGATCCCTGCGCTTTTGGGATTTCCAATTGCACAGTCACCTCTATAAGCATTTACTAAACAAAACCGTGGCCACGTTCTGGTGCAAAACCACAGCTCTCAGGGCAGCAATCCCTGCTTTTGGATGCTCCCAATCCCACCAATATTCACCCGGGGGGGCAGAGCAGCCTGTGCCTGCTCCGGGTTCACATCCCAACCCAGGATGCTTGGGATCTGCAGGTTCTTTGGCCCTTTACCTGTGTGATCGCCGTGGTGGTGGGGCTCGGCCATGCCCCCCAGCCCGCTGTCCGCTTTGTAGATCTGGGTGCCCGCGTGGTGGCTGAGCTCGGCGCCGGAGTCGGAGTCGCTCTGCCCGGCTTTCACGCTTTTCCTCCTCCGGGGCTGGTATTTATAATCCGGGTGATCCTTTTTGTGCTGGACCCTGAGCCGCTCGGCTTCTTCCACAAAGGGACGTTTCTCATTTTCACTTAACAAACTGGTTTGGGAGTGATTTATATTTTTTTAAGAAGGAGAAAGGGAAAAAAAAAAAGAAAGAAATAATCCAAAGTTAATATCTTTGCCTTAGAAGTTTTCAGCCTCTTTTCAGGCTCACACATCCCCACTTCCCATACACCGATTCGAACAACCAGTAAGTTAATTACAAGACGAATTTGCCATGGCAAAAAAGAGTTATGTTGCAAAAATATATTTAAAACCACCAACTACTGAGGCATGAATAAACCCCGACCGCTGTGGATACAGACAACAGGGCAAAACAAAATCCCCCTGCCCCTTTTTAAATGCCTTTCCCAAATATTATTCCCATGTTTGTCCTACAAATGCCACCCCCTCACCCGACAAACAACGCTGCCCATTTCCAGCTTTGTTTGGTGCTTACAAAGAACCCACAAAAGCGACAGCAATGGGATTATTTCTTTCAAAGCTCTCCCCCACGCAGACATCTCTTTGCAAACTCTTGGAGAGTCCCAAACGGCAGCGGGAGCATCGCTGGCCCAAGCAGGAGAGATGCACGTTTGCTACAGCTCGATGCGACCGAATGTGCCCAGGGATAAAACGTGGCTCGGTGGGAAGCAGAGAGCACCCAGCAGAAAAAGTTTGTCACAGTGCTGAGCATGCGAGCGCACAGATGAGAAGGGGAATAAGAAATCTGATTAAAATAGCTGCTAAATATCGGCTGGTTCAGGTTTATAGCTTGTTAAGCAACAAGCGAGCCAGGCAAAGGGGAAAACTTTTAGAATAAGCCACTGTAAAAGAAGAAATTAAGAAAGTCTCGATGTCCTGGGGACAGGGGAAGCCTGGCCAGGCGCGGAAAGGGCCCAGGCTGCACATGGCGGCGATGGAGCAGGGAAGATCCATGCATGACACGGCGCTGGGGCAGGACCCGAGCCCACCGTGGCCCCTTAAAGAGGGGTTTTTCAGGGCTGGGACCGGCGTGTCCTTCGCAGCGCAGCCACACGCTCTGGGGGGGGGAGTTTGAGCTTCAGTTTGAAGCGCTTCAAGAAGCCCCCGTGGGCAATAAAATATATATAAAGAAATTTAGAAAGTGGGGAGAGGGCGCAAACGCAGGGTCCCGCCGGGGCAGCCCCGCTGCGAAGGGGGTGCGTGCGCGGAGCGCCGCGGAGGGATGCGCGGCCGCGGGACTCACCGCCAGAGCTTGCCCAGGGTCTTGCTGAGCTCGGCGTTGTGCAGATGAGGGTACTGGTCGGCCAGCTTCCTGCGGGCGGCCTGCGCCCACACCATGAAGGCGTTCATGGGCCGCTTGACGTGCGGCTTAGCCTTGAGCGATCCGTTGCCGCGGACGGGCATGGGCACCAGGCTCCAGTCGTAGCCCTTCAGCACCTGCGAGACGGCGTCGCGGATGCAGGCGGGGAAGCGCTCATCCACCTCGGCCGCGTCCACCTTATTGCCCATCGGAGCGGCGCCGGGCGGGCGCGGGGCGGGCGCCGGGGCACAGCCCAGCCCCTCGGAGCCAGCGGGGGACAGCGGCGAGTCTGAGTCCGAGTCCACGTGGGACATGGAGCTGGTGGTGCCCGCGGGGCTGCACGGAGCCTCCAGCGCTTTGTCGTGCTCCTCGGTCATGTTGAGCATCGGTGGACGGGAAGGGGGCGAGTGGCAGAGCCGGCCCGCGGGCGCAAGCCGCGCACCGCTCCGCGGGCGCCCGCAAGGCGCGAAAAAACAAAATATAGATAGAAAAAAAAAATCAGAATAATAAAAACAAGGCGCAAAAGCGGAAAAATCAGTCGATAAAGCGGAAAACACCCCAAACCAGTCCTGCTCCGTCCGGCCCCGCACTCCGCGCCCGCCGCTGCGCTCCTCCTCCAGTGCGCGCACCGGCCCCGCAACGATGTACTTTAAGGGGCGGACACATGGCCACGCCCCCGACGCCGCTCCCCATTGGCGGAGCGGGCGACTCATTTACATAAGAGGTGGGGCTCTTGCCCGCCTGCCGCTTTGTATTGGTGGAGAGTGGTTTCTCATTTACATAAAGGGCGGGGCTCCGATCCGCCCGCCGCTCCGCTGTTGCTGCCGCCGGGAGGTGCCGCGGGATGAGGTCGTGCCCCGGGGACGGCGGCTGCTCCCGGAGCCCCTCGCCGAGGGGCTGCTGCAGAGGTCGGTGCGTGGCAGAAGCACCGATGCGGCTCGGTTCGGTTGTAAGTGGAGTCGGAGCTTCCCGTGCAGCCTGCCGGCAGCTGAGCACCGGGACCGCCGTGCACCGCCGAGCGCATCGTTTCTCCCCGCTCTCTCCGACGGGAAAAGAAGCGGAATGAGCCGCTCCGCGCCCCCTCGGCCCGTCTCGCCTCTCTTTCTCTCCTCTGCGTTCTTGGTATCGGGCAGCGGCGATGCTCCCGCAGGGTCGGGACTCTCCCGCCCGGCCCCGGGCGGAGGAGGATGCAGCACCTCGGGAGGAGCCTTTGAGTTTGGGGGGGTGCGGGAGAGGGTCCCGCAAAATCTCCCCGTTAGCTCCGGGGACTCCAGTGCTGGGTTGTGCTGCTCGGGTCGCCCTAAGCCCCCTTCCCTAAACTACCTCCCTGCCCCGCTCCGAGCAAGCCCGGGTTTTGCAGCACTGATTTGGAGCATTTGATTCTAATTAGCCGCGGAATCCAGTCTTCTAATTGCGACTGGGAGAAAAAAAGGCGCAACTCCCCAAATTCCCATTTTATCCGCTGCTTTCCCGCTGCCCCCCGGAAAAAGAGGGTCAAGTACAAGATTTACAGGAGGAAAAGTAGGAATTGTGTGAGTGCTTGAAGCATTCCAGCACTTAAAAAGGAACAGGCTCGTGGTGGGTTTGAAGGCGTTTTGTTTAATTGCTACGATGTGTAATCACCTTGAAATCAAGAGTACGTTTTGTATTTAAATGTAACACTGTTTAAATGTGCTTTCATGTCCGTTTGCCTTCTATGTGAAAATAAATCTACCCTGCTAAAGTGCAAAGCAGGGTTTTATTTTCTTTTAAAACGCTATTTCCTCCTGAGTAATTTCTTGAGAAATTAGTAATTTTACTAACTGCAAACTGAGCTTTCAGTTCGCAGAGTCACAAAGTGAGCTACATTTGGACAAAGGGTTTTAAATAGAACTTTACAAAGTGTCTTTTAAAATATATTGTTTTTAAGGCTCAAGCTGTACTATATGCGTTGAATTTGCAAGTGAGGAATAACTGAACTTTTCTTCCAGGGAAAGAAGCCCCCGAGAACAGCAGGAATCAGAGACGCTGGTTTGCTTCCCCCTTGCCTGCTGCTGCCTTTCAGGGCTCCTCAGCTCTGCCCAGGGCAGGGAATTGCATTTCTCAGCCCACACACTTGAATTCCTCTTTGTCCAGTGCAGGTAGGAGGAGAACAACTTTCAGTAGTTGCTTCCTCTTACTCTAGAGATGGACACCCAGAGCAGGGTACGTGTCCTGCTGCATGTCTGGCTTTGTGATGGTGCACAAACCATTTCATGTCTCTGAGCACCAGTTCTCAGCCAGGATGGTGGAGGGAGCGGCATTGCTGTGCCTTGAGATGGGTCCAAGCAGGGGAAGGCTGCAAGAAGCTGGGATGACACAGGGAGAGGAGGGAGTGGGAACACCTGGGAACTTTGGTAGCTCTGCTTTCCTGAGTTCACTCATCCATGAAATGGAATGAGATTGTGCTGGGACAAGTGGGTTCAAGTGGCGTTATTTGTTTTGCGGGGTTTTGTGTTCAAGTTTTGTAGGACAAAGTACCAGCAATGTTTGCACAGGGATGGGCAAAGGATGGAGCTGCAGTGCAGGGCTCGCGGTGATCCCACATAATGTGTCATTTAGACCTGGCCTGTCTATGGGAGCCTTAAAGAGTGCACCCAAGTGGGGTACATTTAGATAGAGTTTGGTGGGACAGAGCTGACTGTTTGGGCAGAGAGTGGGTACAGCAGAGTTCCACCAGCCTCCACCAGCAGTTAATATTGCTTCATTATCTTTAAAGTTCACCCCAGTCTCCAATAAAGTTCCTGGCCAGCTCACACCAGCATGGCTGAGGATCAGATATTAAATAGAGGTCTGCATGTTTGGCTAAATTACATCGTCATTTGGGAATCATCAGAATCCCCATGAGATGAAGGCAGCTTGACCTCCTGTCCTGGTTCCTCTCTGTCGTACCAGTTCCTTATGCAGGAATAAGTGTGTGCACATTGTCTTCAGAGCAGTTAGAGACCCACTTATGCCAAGCAGAGGAAATTTCATCTTCAACAGAAGACAGGGAAGGCATTTTCTAGTGGAAGGTGTCCCTGCCCATGGCAAAGGTTTGGAACTAGGCTTTACGGTCCCTTCCAATCCAAACCATTCCAGGATTCTATTTTCCAAGCAGGAGAGCATGTGGGAACCACTGCACATGATGGGATATGCTCTGCACTGTGCCACATGTACTGCACTCCTTCCCTGGCTGGGTGCAGGCCCAGCCCAATGGTGGGCTCTATCACTTCATCTGATCAAGTGGTAAAGTTATCATTTTTCAAAACCTGGCTACCTTTGAACTGGGAGTAGATCTTACATGGGAATTTCAAAGAGCAAATAGAAAGAGCTTTACGGGGGAAGAAAAAACAACCCCGTATCAGATAAGAGTAACCTATGTGTTGCGATAAAGTTAAGCTCCTGACATCTGCAGGATTAATGCTCTACCCAGAGGATATAGGAGTTCAGTGGCAGCTCCTGTGAAAGTGTTCAGTCCTTTTCAGGAAAGCTCCTGATAACTGAAGAGCTAAAAAATAAAAGACCCTTAGTAACTTTCAACTAATTTCAATTCAAACAGCAGCAGAAGAGCTGAAAAGCTTTGCTTTCAGGATCGACTATAGTGATGGGTCCAGTCCTATGCTGCGAGCTTGGGAAGGTTCCGGCAAGATACATGGTGCCTGCTTGTGCCATTTAAGGCTAAATGTATACAACTCAGCTGCTTGCAGATCAGTTTAGGTCCAAAACTTGTCTTCTGTTCCCATGAAATGAGCCTTCCTGCTCTGAACGATTCAGGAGTAAAAGGGACAGAACCTTTTTGCAGCTTTTAGTTAACACTTGGGGTATTTAGTCCTTGGCATTTCCACAGCTCCCACCCCTGTGCTTAGCTGTGTTCTTGAAATTCTTGTTTTCACCTGCACAGCAGGAGTGATAAATCACTGTGTGCTGTCATGAGAGTCACCGTGTGCTCCCACCACAGTGAGAACAGGTTTTTATTGCACAGCCTCATCCAAAGCCCGTCGTTAGAGGTGTTTCCATGGATTGCAAAGAGCTAGGGACTCGAGGCTCCCTTATCCACAATGAGTGAATGCAAACTTGTGCTTTTGCACAGCTGCTGTGCTCTGCTGAGAACAGCGGAGGGAAAGAGAGAGGCTTAAATATTGGTTTAATATTAGTTTCTACTGTGTTAATGGGGTGCTTAACTCCAGCATCCCTCCTTTTTTCTGGACAGGAATAGTTTGGCAGCTGCAGGGTGAACAATGGAGCAACAGGTCCCCCAGCAGCTCTTTTCCAAGCCATGGACGTTTACCTGGTGCTGGTACAAGAAGCTCTGCACACCTGCACTGGGCAGGACTCCAACGACCTCTCTCCTGCTCAAAATGCAAGTGGAGAGGGGGGCATGAGATTCCTAAGCTCTTTTCTAGGTTTCATCTAGCAGATATCAGAGAAAAAGGACATTTACTTCAGTGTGAGTCAAAGGCATTGAGGGCTTCATGAAAATCTTTACATGTTACATTGGGCCTGGTGTGGAATTTCTGCTAAAATAAAATAGCTTTTACTAACAAGGGCTTCTATGATTATTAGTTCTTAATATCCCAGTGGCACTGGCAAAAGATCTCCTCTTTCGTCCTCTGCAGCTCAGGCTGGGCAGCATCTTTTCCAAGCAATGGAGAAGCACAGTTCTATTAATTACTATCACTGTGGCTATTAATTGTCCTATAGAACTGCTTAGGAATCCCTCTTCCAAATCAGCACCCCCTCATTAAAGATCCTGTACAAATACAGGAGAGAAAAAGAAAGGTAATTCTTCCTCTGAAAATCCTTTTCAGCCTTAATCCTGCTAACCCTGGAGTTAAAGATCAGATTTCCACAGGGAAGGATCAGGGATTTTAATGGCAAAAAAACGTTACTGCTGGAAAAATCTTAACTAGTAGAAGGAATCTCACAAATTCCTTGTGAGATTCCCATCTCTCATTCAGCAAATGCAGCTGAATGCTCAGCGGGATCATGTATAACTGCATTATACATAATTGAATGTATGTTTTCTTTAAAGGAGCCCCCAAATGTCAATGCTGCTTCACAAAATAGTTATTTCTGCGCACATTCGCGCTCTCTGTTGTATTTAAACCCAATTCCTGGCAGCCAGAGGGGCGAAAGACTAGACCTGAATGAACACAGAGTAATTTAGGGTGCCAGGGACAGCAGGGTTGAGGTGCTGGTGGGGACAGCTGCTGGGTGCTGTGACAGTAAATGCTTGTTTCTCTGTCACTTTTGCAGCTGTTTGGAACACAGCAAAATAGGGTCGGGCGGGGGGACGTGGCGGCGGGCGTTTTGTTGAATGAAGATCAGCATCAATGATGCCTCAGCGCCTGCGGTCCAGCCTGACATTTATGAATCGCTTTCCCTTTGAGACTTGAAGGCTCAGAGCCTCGCTCTTCAATGCTCTGTTTGCACTAGTTGGTTTTTACAGCGTTTTCTTTTCTGATACCTTGCTTTGAAAAGAGGGAGCGCGAGGGAAAATCATGGCATGAGAATAAAAGCTGACGGTAAATAAAGTGAGAAGAAAACCTGGTGCAGATGATGGTCCACATATAGCTGTGCACCAGCAGGAACTCAGAGCTAAGAGGAAGTCATCTGATATTCAAATCTACTGTTTTATCACGTTTTCCTTTATAGCTTGAACCATCTTCCAGTAAAGCTAAAGGAAATGCTTCCATTGCCTTTTATGAGAGTTGGATTGGTCCTTTAGAATAACAACGTTTTTCCGCCATTTAATAGACTTAAAACTTCACAGCTCATCCTGTTGAAAGGCGCTGTTGACACACAGTGTCCCCGAGCTCGGGTCGGTGTTTGTTCCTGCCACCATCCCAACCTGCACATCTGGCACAGCTCGGAGCGATCTTCGGCAATGAAAACTGACCCAGCACAGCGTTCCCTTCCCAGTTCCAATTATTCCTTTTTCTTTGCTAAATCTCTTGCCTAAACCCTCCACTTTCCCTCAGTAATTTCCTCAATTATCCAGTTTGTTTTACAGACATTTCCATTTAACGTGGAATTCGCTGTAAAAGTTTCATAAAGACCGCACAAAGGAAACCATTAGCTTACATCTATTTAAATTTATCTAGCCAAAACCTCGTGGCTAATCCAAAGGGAGAGCGAAACTGCCGTATACCAGAGGCTTTTAACAAATAGCTTATTTTTCTTTCCCTATACAATGCACCATTATGTAGGGTTTTTTTTCCTAAGGAGAACAATGCAAGCAGCAGTGATGGGAAACTGGAAAAAACAAAAGAGGCATTTAGAAGGGACCGCTTTACAGCCTGAAAAGCATTGAATAATGTTACACCTGATAACAGATACTTTCTCAGAGACCATGGAACGCTGCAGCACGGCCGTGTTTACTGGAGCGTGATACACCGCGCACATCTCATCGATGACTGCCCAGCCTGCTTAATTTAAGTGGTTTTGCTGAAATAACCCCGGTATTTATGACTTAATATAGTCCTCAGTGTTTAATGGCTATGAAGTGGATGTCATGGCAGCATCAGGAGTAGCAAATATTGAAAACATGAGGAATTAACTTGAAATTATTCCTCAGGGATGCAGCTGCAGTGCTGTGGGGTGAGGTGAAGGGGCTGCAGACTTTTCGCCTCACAGAGCCTTGTGCTCTGTGGATGAAGGGCTCTGGAGCCAACTCCTGCTTTCTTTATTTCTTTAACTTTACACTTTCTCGCTGTTTCTCGAAGGGGCCGGGGAGTACAAACGCTATTTTTCCACACAAACGCCGTTTATTCCACACAACCCCCGCCCAGGCACCGCTGTCGCATACGGCCATCCCGCTCCGTCCCCTCCTTGGCCCCAGCCGCCGCCCTCACGCCCGGCCCTGCGGCGGGAACAGCCCTTGGCGCGGCGGGGGGCGGGCCCGGCCTCACGCATGCTCGCTGCGGGCTCCGACATGGCGGCGCCCAGCGCGGCGCTGAGGCAGAGGCGGGCGGCGGCGGCGGCAGCGGCATCGGGCGGCACCCCCGAAGCCCCGGAGCGGGCTGTGTCGGGGCAGGCGGGCAGCGAGGCCGGGCCGCCGCTGCCGCCGGGCACCTTCTGGCTGACCCGCATCGTGCTGCTGCGATCCATAGCCCTGCTTTACTGTGAGTGTCCGGGCGCTGCCCCGCGCCTCTTTCCGCCGCCCGGGGAGCGGGTGGGACCCGGCCCGGTGCGCCCCAGGCTCGTCGCCGCCGCACAGAGCCCTGTCAAGTCCTGGGGTTGCCCCATCCCTCATGGCTTTCCCCGGTGTAAACCCTCAGGTGGGGCGGAGGGAGCCCTGCCCCGGGGGAGGGGGGAGCCTCCGGCGGGTGCTCGCCCTCCCGGGGGTCCGTGCTGGTGCTGCGGAGCCGGGCCTCGTCGCGCTGCGAGAGGAGGAGGCCTGTGGCCACCTTGCTTGCTCGGTGATGGATTTCCACTTGTAGGACATGGTTTGCAGGGTGCTTTGCCTCTGGGCCCCGTCCTGTCATGCTCTGAGGAGCCCTGCCTGCCTTTTGCCGAAGCACTGCTTAATTTTGGGTGTTGGGGTATGTGGTTGTGTACACAAAGCTTGAGGGGATGAGTGAGGTGTGGAATGGGAAGAGCCATTTGTTTCCAGCTCTTGCTTTGCTGGTGGGATGGGGACTGACTGATGGCCAGAATGGTGCTGGGGCTCCTGTGTTGGTGGAGCTGGAAGGAGAGTTTGCTCACACCGTGAGGCTGCAGAGCTGGCTGGAGCTGGTCGTCCTTTTTATTCAAAGTAGATGCTAGGAGGTAACTGTGCAGGAGAGAGGAGGTGGCTGGTCTCCTTTCCCAAGTTACAAGTGATGTGACAAGAGAAAACAGCCTCAAGCTGTGCCAGAGGAGGTTTAAGTTGGATATTAGGACCAATTTCTTCTCTGAAAGGGTGGTCTGCCATTGGAATAGGCTCCTGAGGGAAGTGGTGGAGTCACCATCCCTGGAAGTGTTCACAATCAGTGTGGATGAGGCCCTCAGTGACATGGTTTAGTGACAATGCTGGAGTAACGGTTGGACTTGATGATCTTAAAGGTCTTTTCCAACCTAGTCGATTCTATGATTCATTGTCTTATGCAGGAGCAGGTCTTTAGTGTCTTACATAGGTCTGGGGAGAGTGACCACATGTTTGGGTGCCAACATTACCAGTCAGGACCTAGAATTGACATCACCTTAAAACAGTTTATGGTGAAACCAGTTTCCAGGCTCGGCTGTGCTCTCCCTTTGGCGAGGAATGCTGAGAGCTGTGCTTGGAGCCCACGAGTGCTCCACTTAAAAAATATTCACAGCGAAACCAAACCTGACATGTAACACACTATGCTACAAATTCTAAACTTGCCCCAGATTTGTCCACAAAATCATTAGAATTTGTAGGCTGCCAGCCTGCTTAGATTATTTTGCATCAAAACCATGCAGAAGTTGTAGTTTTGTATGGTTTTGACACGTGCTCTGTTTCTAGTTTGGTTTCAGCTCTCGGTGAAATGCGGGGTTATGACTCTTTCAGTCAAAATGAAAGCGATTCCGATATTCCCCCGTGTGTAAATCCAGACTGCTGAGTTTCCCATAGCTCAGTTTGCAGTTTCCTTATGAAAAACTGATTAGTGTTCTCTGCTGGGCATTTGGTGGAGGCCGCTGCTTTCTGGTTGGGGATTTTGGGTTATAAATATGCCACATCTGGGATGGAATGCTGCTCTGCAGAGTGGTGGTCTGTTGGGTGGGAAGATGAGGCAGAGGAAGGTGAAGAGTAAGTTAAATGTATGGACCTGGCGAATGTGAGACCTGATTTGAGACCATGAGAGCAGTAAGAGGTGAGGAGCAAGTATCCAAATCAGGGTCAGGTGAGTTACAGTGTGGAAATGATTGAAACCCATGGGCTGCAGGGAGGAAGAGGATGAGTTGAGCCAGAGGATGAAGCTGAGGTTGCAGGCTGGTGAGTGAAAGTGGGATGATAAAAATAGGAAGAATGGATTCAGCACTTTTCCAATTAGGGGAATGGGAACACCTGGGAGTGGCTGAAGGGGGAGGAGACCCTAAATTGCTTCAGCTGTCCCGAGTGAGGAAACCTTCTTGAGAGAGGGAACCTCAGAGGAAGGATTTGGATATCAGAGCTGGAAGGAGCACAGGGTAGGAGGATGGTTTTGTCCTTTGTAATGGAAGAGTACAAGACAGGAGACGTTTACCTGCTTGTTATGCAACTTCTGCTTGGGTGCCATCAGGTAACAGCGATTTCTGCTGTTTGTTTTGGTTGAGTAACAGCCCAAAGCCAGAAACCTGGGCCAGATTTGGGACAGGTCAAATTTCAGCTGCAGGCTATTGCCTGCAGCAGTGTTTGGGCTCCAGCTCTGATCCTAACGTGGGGGAGACGCTATGCAGCCTACAGCCCAAACATTGGTGGGGTGGAAACTGATTGTTGTGTCTGAGATGGAGAGATTGCAAACAGGCGGATTCCCCTGTCAAAGGCTGCAAGCCCATGGCTCGGCTGCTGGGATGGGATGCTCTCGAGGGAAGGTGGGTTGCCTTTTGATCTCTTCAGAGAGCCTGGGTTTAGAAACAGCAGAAAACAATTTAAAGCCTCTGTGCCAAGCTGCTTGTCCAAGCTCTTTTCTGAAGATGGAACCATTTACTCTGACAGATGACGGTTTCCCAGCCGTGGCGATTCTGCACACACCGAGTCTCAGACTTGCTGAGGAAACCGTTGATGCCGTTGTGACAGTCTGACATTCCTCAGTTGTGGGGTGTTTTTCCTCCCTTCTTTCATTTCACCCTTTTAAACGTAACCTTTTCATTCCTGCTGCATTAAGCAAAAAATGCTTTGTGGGGCACCTTGTGTTAGAGAATCAGAGAAGTGGTCACACCCTGATGATTGGAGCTCCTGCTTATTTGCAGCTGTGTGAGCTGAAAGCTTGTTCAGGTGGGACAAGGGAGGGGAATTAGGCGGAAAGGGAGGGGTGGGAGAGAAATACAATTTGGGCTGTACAGGCAGAATCACTAAGCATGATTTGGGGGCCTGACACCTCCTTCCTACCCCCCATTTCACTCTCAAGAGGCTGTTTTATTGCCTGATGTGAGCTGGGGAGATGGTTTCCCTTTGGATCTTCTCTTGCAGAAGGATGAGAGGCAGAGCAAGGCAGGTGTGAAGTGTCCTCCCTTCTCCCCCACCCCTTTGATTATAACAGCTTTCCTCTTCTTTTTTCTTTTGAAGGGGGTTTCCAGAAGCAGCCAGAACCTGGGAAGTCCCTGGCAAAGCAGCCCTTTTCTGAGAGGCAGGTTAGAGATAGGAAGGTGGAAAAGGAGCTGAGGATTCATGGAGGTCACTGACCAGAACAACCTGCTGCTTGCAGGAACAGAAGGGAAAGGGAAAATGGATCCAAGCTGGAACTGCTCAAGGAGGTTTGCTCTTTGCAGCAGGGCTGTGCCAGTGGGGTCCTCCCAGCTGAGCACTGCAGTGAGTGAAACCCCCCTCTATGCAATTCTCTGTTTCGTAGCACCTGGCACTGTGCGCTTGTGAATTCTGTGGTGCTTAAGTTCTGTCAGTCTTTGTGGATGTTCTCAGATCTGGGACCTCTTTCTCCACTTCTCCAAGTGTGGGCAGACCAAGTGGTAAAACCCTTCTGAAGGAGGAGAGTGTGAGGTAGCACAGAAGAGAACAACTGCGTAGGTCTTATCCTGTGTTCTGCTGCCCAGGCCCCTCTGTTTCTGCAGGGGCATCTTCATGTGCTACTTCTGTGCCAGTTGGAGACTTATCTCAAGACTTCCACCATTGCAGCCTGTCTCTCAGTGGCTAATTGCAGTGCTTAACACTAATTCATGGGACAGGGAGGTTTGAGAAATGCTGTTTTGAGATTTGAAGGTTTTCCACCATGGTCTTGCACTGTGTTTGTTCTTTATGGCAGGGATGGACATTTTGTCAATACAGAATGTCTGAGGTCTTGTTGGAAGTGCTGTTACAAGTAAATAGCTGGTCCCAAAGCTCTTGACAACAAATGTGCATTATTTGCTCCCTTCACCCTCCTCCTAAATCATTGTAAAGTGCCTTTTTTTGATGATTACTATCATCAGCTTCCAGATGTAGAAGTTTAAGTAATTAGATCCCACCCTTCCCAATTTCAGCCAGGCTTTGTAGAGTGCTTTGAAATAAAAACTATTATTTAAATCCAGTTTATCTTCCTTCTCCTTATATATAGTTTAATACTAGTATTTTCTTTCCCCAAAGCTAGAGCTATGGGAGGTTCATGCTACTTCTTAATTCTGAAATCTAAAGCCTTCTCAAGGGGGGTTTGGCTTCCTGTAGGTTCCTTCCTTGTCTCTTTCTGCCATCTCCCCTGCTTTCCTCCTTCTCTTCCCTCAGTTGTATTAAAGAGTTGCCAGTAGCTTTCAGCTTGCCTAGCCAGGATTATAGTACATCTTCTGATGCTTCTCCTCCCCTGAAAGGTTTTATTTCAGCACAGTGCCTGTTAGCAGGTCTGTACAACAACAGCAGTATGGTTAGCCCTGTGTCCTCTTAGCAAGCCATGTGTCCCCTCTTCTCAGGGCATCTTCCAGCTGCAGGCTGGACTGCACTGGTGTGGTTTTGAACGACTTGGGTGCTACTGGGAAGCTCTTCAGCAGTCCCACAGCTCAGCCTTTTCTATTTGCTTTCACGTTATTTCAACCAAAGAGGCAAGGGGGAGATAAGCACTTAAAAAGCTCCCAAAGCAACCACCCCAAAGTCTTTAGCTTTGCTGGGAATAGCAATAAAGCAAGAAAGTGCTAAGAACAGGCTCCTCTGTTGTGTGTTTATTTGTGGCTGTAGGGTTGCAGGATGAAAAGAGGGTGCTTGGTTTCACTGTGGCTCTTTGCTCAGTACTAGGGTGTTGTTACTTCTCTGTTGCAAAACTTTGCAGGGGAATTTATCAATCGAAAACGTATTTGATTCATTTCTCTGATAATAATGAAAATACCATGAATATTCTCCCCCTTCTTCTTTTCAGTAGCGCAACCACAGCTTGCCAGCTTCCAGCATAGGGCCTTTTTGAATGCCTTGTTGGGTCAAAGGTGCACTTGATGTATGGCTCCAGGCAGATTTTTTTGTGTGTGTGCAAAGTGTAGCTTGGTTTTCATGCAAAGCTCTGTGCTCTTGGTTCATCTTGTGGTTTGGGCTTGAAGTAAAAGTTAAGGCTTCTTTTAATGGAGGGAGAGAGGAAGCCATATGACCGGAAAGTTTTGGATTTCACATCTTTAAATCTTTACAGAGCATGAAGAATGGGATTCTCTCATACTCTCACCGTGGCAGACTGAACCTGGACCAGGGGGAAAGGAACTGAGGTGACAGGGCAATATGGATAGACCAAATCATTTCAGATAGGTGATGCTTGGGTTGTGCTTATTGGTAGCATGTGGGTTTGAAGAAGGGGGAGAGGAGGCAGGGAGGGGAAGGAGAAGGTGGAGGGGGGGAGTTAATGGAAAAGTACAGTAAAGCACCTTCTGAGGTGAGAATAAGTAGTGAAGGTCTATTAGCAGTCGATGACAATTTACATGTATTACTTATGTAAAGATCAGCTTGCAGCAGGTAGAGGAGCTGCTCCCATGTGAGCTGTCAAAGGCTCTGGCTGCCTCCTGAGTGGGAGGGAGCAGGGGAGTCGCTCAGGATGAGTGTTTTTAATCCACAAAGGAGCAAAGAGTCTGGAGAATGGCAAAGTACTTCAAGTGGAACAGAGGAGACTGGCATGGGCTGAAAACACCCAAATCGGGAAGTACTGGGGAAAAGCCAGTGAGCAGCTGCAGGGGTGATGGGGTTCTGTGCTGGGTCTGGAGACTTGGTGGTGTGCAGAGCTGTGCCTGAGAGCCTACAGGGGATATCCCTGGATTAGGAGCCCAGGCATGGCCTTACATCGTTCCCATCTGTGATGCTGGAAAAGATAGCTATGGGCAAACATCAGCTTCTGCCTCCTGGTCATCAAAGTGTATTCTGAAAAAGCTCCCTTCTCAGTTATGTTATCATTTCTTTAAGTTGATAACAGAAAGCGAGAGTCACTCTGGGGGGTTTGGCCTGCTAAAGGGGCTGGAAGGAGTGGCTGACTCTGGATCAGGCCCTGCATCAGCTTGCTCCATCCTGGGGGAACCTGCTGTGGACTCCTCCTCGGTGCAGTATGTGCCTGAGTTGGAGGCAGCTTGGAAGCAAGCTGCCTGGTTCTTGGTGGGAAAATAAATCCTGAACTGACAGGAGATGCTGGTGAATGGATTGCCCAAAGGCTGCAAATTCAGGAGTGGGGTTTGATGAGGAGGAAGACAGCTTCTCCTGAGTGGGAGGCAGAGTCTTGCAGCAGTGTTGGTGACTGAGATGTTACCTGCTTGCCTGGCCGATAGTGGTGCTCAGCAGCTGCTGGCTCAAACTCTTACCACTTCAGCATCACTTTGGGTAAGACCCTTCTCTCTTTACTGCCACAGATCAGAACCTCTCTGGGCTGGCATGAGCCTTACAGACACCCAAAAGCGCAGCTTTACAGAGCGCTGGGAGAGGCTGAGGTGGATGCGTTGCCATTGCTTGAGCAGGGTCCACCCGTGTCTTTGAACCCAGTGTGCTGCATCCATGGGTTTCCCTAGCTGGCTTACTAACATGTATTCTGGTTCATGTAATAGAACTGCTCTGCCACCCCTTGCCAGGAAGAAGGTACAGGACAAATGAGAAGCAGTAAACCTTGCCCCATGCCCCAGCGGCACAGCGAGCTTGCCAGCCAGTGTCCAAGGTGGAAGTCAGCTTGTTTGACCATGTTTACTTGGAGGGAGTGGGAAGATGGAGAGTGGAAAAACCCCAGATACAAGGTCAAAGGGAGAGAGGTTTCAGAATAGGGGTTAAGGAAGAGGAAGAAAAGCACATGCTTTGGGGGCAAAAGGGACTTTTCTTCCCTCCCCTGACTAAGCCAAGGTGAAAGGGAAGGTTCATGGAGAAGGGAGTGGGTTATGTGTTACTGTCACTTTAGGGGTACGGTTTCTCGAGAGGGGTTCAGGGAGAGGAAGCAATGACAAGCTGACAAATAACCTTTTTTCCCTCTAGATCTGTGCATCTCTTGTGTTGCTGAAATCCTTTGCAGAATCTGTCTTTAGTTCCAACTACTCAATGTGTCTGGTAACACAGGAACCTAGAGGGTTCTTGCAGCCGTAGCTGGTGCCTTGGGAGAGTAGGTCGAGATGGCTTGGTGGTGGGGTTTGAGAAGCGGATGCTGCCTGTGGGATGTGCCCTTCCAAGGTGCTCTGGAAGATGCTGGAGATGAGTGGTGAGGGAGCACGACAGCAGCTCAGCCTGGGCAGTGTCCAGGAGAGGGAGCTGGATCCGGGATGGAGCAGCACATCCAGGAAACGCTGCACACGTGTGAGCAATAAACAGCGCTCTCCGGACGTGGGCCCTGATGGTTGGGAGGGCGATGGATGGAAATGTAGTTGGAATGGTCAGGATTTGGTGAGGGTTAGATGAGTTCTCCATGAATTAGGGCCATTGCTGATGGGATTTAGTTGTGAAATGGCAACGTGCAAAGTATCAGCAGTGTGAGAAATGGATGTTTTGGGAGAAAACCACTTTGGAGCCCGAAGTGGGCAATCTTTAGCTGTGCAGTTCGTGTCAACCTATAATGCAGTCTTTGCTGCCTTCAGGCTTAAAAAGGCTTTACAGTATTTGTGTTCTGCAATAGCTATAGTTTGTTTTTCCTAATTTACCCTTTCCTTGTTTATCTTGCATCTGTGCAGGGGTCTAATTTAGAGCTTTTTAAGGCAAAAAAACCTGCTTAGCAGTTATGGGTTGGGGCAGCAATTTCTGTGGCATTTAGAGGTGAATTTGATTAGCGCTTTTGGAAAGCTATGCAGCAAATTGCAGTGCTAATCAAGGGAAATCAAGGCATGGAGTTTTAAGGTAGAACTGGTGTTTATTCTGATGTTTTTTTAAACCAAAAATGAAGATATTAAGTTGTCTGAGGCTCAGAAGCGTTCTATTTCTGCTGGTTTCATGTGTCGCGCTTTCTGATTACACAGTTGTGCCAAACTGAGTGTTGGTAGAGAAATATGCATACTCTAAATCATAAACCACTTGTTTTGTGTAAATTTAGAGGTTTTAGTGTAAATTTTAGAGTTTCATGTTAATTTTAAGCCCAAAATTGATTCCTTAGGGTTGTGATAAGTTTTTCTCCTGTCCCTCCTTGTCCATAATTGAGTAAATTTTTCTCTGTCTTTTATTAGTTTGTAAAGTCCTTCACTGAGTATAAAAGACAGATGGGAAGAGACACAACCAGTTAAACCCCCAACTTTATTAAGTTAGTGCTGTGATTCAGGATCTGTTGAAATCAGTGGGAACCCTCCCAGCGACCTCCAATACATGTTGGATTGTGAGCTTCAGTGTTTTTCCAATGAGAACAAAATACACGGTGTATGCAGAGAGATGGAGTAAGTCTTAAGTGGATTAACTGAAGTCCACTGGGGACCTTTGTGTGTGTCTGGGGGGAATGGGACATTTATTTGCATTCCCTGGGGCTGCAGACTTTTGGTTGCTAGTCAGACTTCAAAGAACTGGGAATCCGGGCTTGAACTCGGGGTCTAGTTTCACACAGACTCTCCACCCGCGTTCCCAGTGAGAGACACCAACCAGATGAACACCAGGATTCTTGTTTGCAGAATGACAGTATTCAGATAAGGAAGGAAACAGATTTGATAATTAACTATAGAGGATTGGGGGGGGGGGAACAAGTCGGCCTTTTGCGAGACCTCTGGTATTGCTGCGTGTGACGTGGCTGGTGCTTGGATAGTGTTTGAAAGATGGGTAAGTTGGATACTGGGAGCAAAATGCATGGAGCCTAATCAGGAAATGTTGGCCTTCATCGTTTTTGTCTGGGACAGGGAGATTACTGCAGTTACGAACTGCAAATTGGTAACTGGAGGAGATTCCTAAAATATGAGCTAATCCCTAAAATCTGACCAACTTTCTCTGTAGAACATCAAATTCTAGGTTTATAATCTGTAATTAAATTGCTTATGTGCTGTTAAAAAAAGCATCTGGCTGTTCTAAGATTGTCCAGTGCAAGAGCCTAGACACTATAAATGAGAGAGCTGTAGTGACATGGAGAAAGTAGCAATTTAGAGGAGAGGAAAATATTAAGACTTTGTATTTCCAACCTACCAGGATGTGAGAGGATCCAGAAGGTCAACCCGTAGTGTAACTACTGTCTCTTGCAATGATGCAGAACCATTAACTGTTACACTGCCAAAAGAATTAAGGTGTCCTTTGATATATGGTGTTTAAGCTGTCTTAATAATGGTATAGAATCATAGAATGGTTTGACTTGGAAAGGACCTTAAAGCTCATCCAGTTCCAACCCCCTGCCACGGGCAGGGACACCTTCCACTAGAGCAGGTTGCTCCAAGCCCCTGTGTCCAACCTGGCCTTGAACACTGCCAGGGATGGGGCAGCCACAGCTTCTCTGGGCACCCTGTGCCAGCGCCTCAGCACCCTCACAGGGAAGAGCTTCTTCCTTGTATCTAACTTAAATCTCCCCTGTTTAAGTTTGAACGCATCACCCTTTGTTCTATCACCTTGGTAGATGCACAATGTTATGTAAAAACAGAGATGTGTTGTGCTCTGAATCAAAGCATAACCTTGCAGACACAACCTGCTGTCAGGCTGCATGGAGCGGTTTAGGAGCAGCAGGCACTGTAAATCCCCATCAACACAAAATCCGTCTATTTACATGGCAAGATACTTTGTGGAACTGGAATAGAAGGGGATGGAAAGTACAGCGGTGTCTTTGCTGCTTCAGGACTCAAGAGTTGTGTGAGCTCTTCTGGCTGCCTCAGTTCTGTGCCTGAACTGGGGTTCTCAGTGTCCCCATTCCAAATGGTTTCTGTAGAAAGCAAAATCAGTCTGAAAGCCTTGAAATTAATGCTTCCACTTGTACACCACAGTGCAATTAAGCTGTTTTCCTCATCTGCATTAGGAGATGAATGGTGTATGTGACTAACCTAGGGTCACGCAGAGTCTAACAGAGCCGGGCTCAGCTCCTGTTCCTATGCTGGGTCAGGTCGCTCAGTTCCAGGGAGCTTTTCCCAGCAGTGCATTGTTGAGTTTGCCTGAAGCAAGTGGCATGTTCCTTACAGCTGCGGAGGAGAAAATGATCTCAAAACAGACTCTGTGCCATTTCCTGGTGGGAAGGCAGAGACAGTATTTATAGAATTCCTCTGCCTTCTGCATCGTGGTTAATAGAAATGAGTGTGTTGTGTTTTAACACAGATGAGGACGTGTGAATAAATTCCTTCCTGAGGCATGAATATACTTCTGTAACTCTGGACTCAAAATATTTATTTCGCCCTTGATGATTTCTAACACTGTTTTTCCTCTTCCTTGTTTTCCTCTAGTTGTGGCCTTCCTGGTGGCCTATCATCAAAACAAGCAGCTAATAGGAGAGAAGGGGCTGCTCCCATGTAAACTGTACCTGCAGAATGTCAAGAAGTACTTCAAGGGGAAGATAGACCTGGATGCTCTGAGCTATGCACCAACAATCATCTGGTTTCTGGATTGGTCAGACATGGACAGCATCTTGGACTACCTCTCCCTGTTTGGCCTGGCAACTTCAGCCTTTGTCCTGATAACTGGATGTGCAAACATGGTCCTTATGTCTGTCCTGTGGGTTCTCTACCTCTCCTTGGTCAATGTTGGACAGATCTGGTAAGTTGACAGTCTCTCTGCTTTGTTTTCTCTGTGATCTCTTGCTGTTCATTGTACACATTGACTTGCTATTTACCATGTGAGGTTGGTAATCTGGTAAGGAGCAATGTGGGAATGTGAGGTAAGGAAAGCATTTGGCAGAAATGAGTTATGGGCATGCCCCTGCTCTCTCTCATGTAGCATATCTGCCCTGATTCTGTTCTATTCTGAGAAGCATACTGGCTGCATAACATGTTCCATGTTGTCCCTGCTGTGGAGTACTTTCCCTTATGGCTATTGCAAGGGAATTCCCCTAATAATTCCCTTTGAGATGGTTTCTCAATTCTCAGTTCTGTCCAGAAGAGAGCTGGAACACTCAAGATAAGTACATAAGCTGGCAGGGGAAAAGTGAAGGAGAAATAGTGACTGTCTGCATAGCACTTTGCTGCAGGGAAGGGCTGTGGTGCAAGAAGAAAGGCTTTAGGTGGTCCTCACACTTGTGAAGGCCCCAAATATGTTGGGTTAAAAGAGGATGGGCCCTTAAAACCCCAAACTTCATTAGTTCATCTCTTGGGGTACCTCTGCCTGTAGCAGAGGTGATGCGGTAACTTTGGGGGGGGGTAAAAAGCTATGCCATGAAGAGATGCCCACGCTGTGGACATGACACAGCTGTGTCACTGGGATGTTTCTCTCCCATCTTCTGGCTCTGCAGCACGTGGCAGGGGACTTTCCCTATGGATGGGCTCAGGGAATTTAACATTAAGGCTTTGCACGTGCTTGGGCAGCCCTGAGCCTTGTCCTGTCCCATTCATTCCTATCCTACTCCAAATGGTATGTAAGTGGGTGAAGGATAACAGTTTTCTGAAAAGCTCTATTCTCTGAGCTCTTAACTCAGCATGAACTTAAGACTGTGAAAGAAAGCCACAAAGCTTGAAAAATAGCTTGGCGGATAGTTTTCCATTGCCCATTTCCAAGTTATTCCAAAATTGTCTATTTTTCTAGATGTTTTGTGTTACAGGGCAAGAATTCAAGCATCATCCTGCTCTCATTTCCAGAGATACAGGAGCCTGTGTCATTGTAGCAGCAAGTTCTGTATGTGTTTCTTAACTTCTTTGTCTTTGTGCTTCTATTTGTGTGTGTGGGGGAAAAACCCCATAACAGCCTCCCCCCTAAAGCTGCAAAGGTTTTGTTGCTGAGAGCTGGACCTGCAGTGACTCCTGAGGCTGAAAGTTTGATGTGGCTTGCTCCTGAAGTAGCTGGCTAGCTAAGACATCAACATGACAGGCTTTCTTTGTTGGTGCCCACAAGGCTTTCTGGTGTGCTCAGTGTACCAGTGCTGAGGCTACAGTGGTGCTATAATGTCATTACAGTTTTGATTTAAAAAAATCAAAGCTGGCTGGAATGTGTTCCCTGTGTGTCATTGGGCAGTCTTGTTCTGTGCTGGTTCTTCTGCTCCCAGTCGTTGTTCCTGGTACAGGCAGACCGAAGGCAGAGGTGTGATGGTGCCGGAGGGGTGACAGCCCCGCAGAACTCTTGAGGTGTTCTCAAAGGAAATCCAGTTGTGCTGTTGAACTCAGAGTGGCTGTTTTCTCACCTCTCAAGTCCTTAAGGGAGAGGCAAAGGGAGGGGATAGGGAGAGGAGCCCTTTTCCTCTGCCACACCAAAGCACAACCAGTGTCCAGCAGACCATGTCCAAACGCCTCCTCCTGAGCAGTATTAGAAGCTTGTGGCCAAGCGTTAGGTCTCTTAGCAGCTCTGAAGACAATGAGCTGGCCAGCAGGAATGCAAGTGGAGCCCAGAGTTTGCCTTCTGTGGATGCCGTGGTTGAAAGGAATTGACTCTTGATATTGAGATAAGGCTGTATTTTTTTTGCTTCCTTTGCTGCTTTAGATTTGGAGTTTAAAATTTACCCTGGCACAGGCAGGTTACTCCTGGTATAGAGCAACAACCAAAGGAATGGGTCAAGTTCTGCTGGGGAAAGATAAGAGAAAAGAGGGTGGGATAGGAGGCATTGCCTCAGCTTCATCTCTTCTTAATTGTGGCATCAAATATATTAAACAGGAAATTAAGTTCTTCTTGTAAAGGGGTGGGGGAGAAGAATCAAAGCAACCCAGCAGTGCAGTTCATTCAGCTGCGGTTATGTTTTTCATTAGATCCTCTGAAATGGGTCACTGGGTGGTCAAAACCGTATTATTATTGTGCATACAGTGTGACTTTCACTTCCCTGGGTGCTCACAGTGCAGGTAAACATGGGGAAAGAGCAAAGGGAGGATTAACTGATTTCTCAGCATCCTTCAGGGAATTGTGGTGCCACAAGGGATGAGCTGAGATCTGATTTCTGCTGCTGGTCATGGGTGGGTGGCACCACTGGCCTTAAAGCTAAGGCTGGCTTTAAAACTCCCTTTTCATACTGGTTGTAGGTGGAGTTAGGTGATGCATTAATATTGTCATACAAATTTGGGCAGATTGGGAGGTTTTGGTGAGTTCTGCTTCTTCTCCAAAGCACCTGCTGAAGACTGCAGATCTTGTGAAGGAGCAAAGGACACTGTTGTCAGGCATTCCTTATCAGGGTTGTGAGGTAACTCAGCAAAAAGGCTTCTAAAATAAGGAAGAAATTCCTCCTGTGGACACACTGTTTCGGAGTTATCATATGGTCTGTCTTAACATGTTCCTCTTCAGCTGGCAGGCACGGGATTCCTGCAAACCGGCACTTCTGGGCCAGGCATGGACCCATGGGCTGACCCAATCCAGCTAAATCCTTTGCAGTAGATGCCTGGGAAGCCAGTTCACGGAAGATACAGAGAGATAAGGAGGAATAGAGCTCTCTTCTTGAGGCCAGTGAGGAACAATTTCTTCCTTTTATCGCCTTTTCTTTTTCTATTTTAATTTTAAATGCTTCTATTTGTTTTGGGCTGGAGTCTCCAGATACCGGGTGCTGCTGAAGGAGTCTTTCAACTGCTGTCCAGCTGGCTTGGGCTCAGGCTCAGAGGAAGCTTTAGAAGAGCAAACTGTCTCCTTTGAAGGGCAGGACACGTTGTCTGCCTGCCCCGGCACTGCCGACCTCCATGTGGGAGCTGGGGGAATACGCTGTGTGCCTGGGGACAGCTGAGCCTGCTGGGACAGCGCGGCACGGGACCGGCTGAAGGGCTTTGAGGGTGTTAGAATCCTCAGGAAAGCTGCTCCTGGAACAGGATGTGAGCTGTTTGTAATGGATTTTGTGGGGTAAGGATTACTTTGGCAACCTAAAATCCTGAGAACTGAGGCCAGCATGTCATCCTGAATTCTTGATTTTGCCAGTTTACTCTTGGCTCTTCCAAAGTGCAGGTGAACTGTCTGATAGAAGATGTGCTTTGGTGGTCCTCAAAACTAGGCCAGTTCAGAGAACAGCGTATTGATTTTGGTACCTGTGAAGTGTGGGGCTGAGATTTGCTGAATTTGAAAGTGGAAAGCACCAGAAAGCTTTTGCAATTCTGGGTACTCTGTTCCCAAGATAGCTGTGATATTTGAGGTGTGCTCAGACTAAACCTCTGGGTCATGGGGTGTGTATATAATAGTGCCACACTTGCATCAGAAGCTCAGTGTGTCTTAAAATACTGGATTTTTTTTCTTTCCACTTTTCCTTTTGAAGCAGGAGACAGTCAAGAATCAAAAAACCTGCTGGTACAGAAGAATATTTAATGCGTGACCCATAGGCTGGGTGAAGTGCTTCATCATCGTGTTCATCACCTTGATTTTTCTTGTCATTTCTTTAGACTATGCCTAAATTCAGTAGAATAAGAGTAAAAAGTGGTCCCAGTTTGAGTATAATAGAGCTACTTAATCAAGCTAAAGGTGTTTAAAAAGGTTTTGTGGGAATTCCTCATGCTTCAGGGTCCATTTTGCAGACTGCAAATCCTGCATGTCCAGGTTTGGTCATTGGAAGAACAGCGCAGCTCCACAGGTCTGATACAAATGGCTTTGCCTTTCTCCCCACTTTCTCCCTCCTGAATATTAATATAATGGATTGTGGGACATTGAAACAAGAATGGGAAAAGCTGCTCCTTTGTTTAATATAAAAATCCTTGTTGCAGGTGACCTCATGAAACCTCCCATTTGTGGTTTTATTCCCTGTGGTTGCTGCTGGGGCATACGTCTGCAGAGATGGGCTATGGGCAGTGGAGTCTCTCCAGGAGAAGTGCTCCAGCAGAGCTTAAATCACTTTTGTACCAGAATAACTAATGCATTTCTAAAGTGAATTTGTAATTCTGGAATAGAATCACTTTTATCCCCCAGTAAGGTGTCTCCAGAGAGCTATTACATTTTCTTATATAAACAAACTTTTCAGCTACTCTGCCACTGATCTCCTGTTTCTTCTTCTGTTGTTTCCTCGCTGAACCACCTCCCCCCGGCATTTTCAGATGTCATCTGAAAGCCCTTCCTTTCCCCTTGGTTATTGTGCTGGTTCATTTTACAAAGCTTATTGCCCACTGTTCAAGAGTACAGTTTGTAAAGACACTTGATACAAAAGCTCAAATTGTAGGAGTTTAAATCCTATTGCCTTTTTTTTTTTGCCTTTCATGACTAAGATTCTGGTAGAGTTACAAGAGCTCAAGGGAGTAGGTTAAACAAGCCAATAAATAAAATGTTATAGCATGAGGTGGCTACAGCATTCTTTTCAGTGTGTTCTTCCCTTGTGGAAAATGTTGCTGGAGCTACTGCTAACAAGTATTTAGGGTAAAATAAGAGTAAGCAGCATACCTCTTTTTCTGGAAGGAATATAAAGCTGAACAGTGCTTCTCCACTGTGCAACCCCAGAGACTGTGGGCAATAGCTGTTCAGGCAGTGCCGTTCCAATTCCACATGCCCAAGGTGGTTTCCAAGATGCTCCAACACTTCTCTAGAGCACAGAGGGGAGGATGTGCTTGTCTTTCTGGCCCCAGATGCCTGGTGTTTCTTCATATTTAGCTGGTTGGACATAATAGCTTTTAACTTGAATATTTAAGACTTAGCGGAGGGACAAGTATACTGCGGGTCATGAAAGCATGTCTCCAAGGCATGTAATTTAATTGCAATTAAATTACAGTCCTCAGAAGTTCATTTACAAGAGAGAAAGGAGAAAGAAGAAAGACTTGTGTGTCATGGAGGTTTTGTGGTTTAGATGTCTCATTAAAAAGCACTTGACCTATGTAGGACTTTAATCACAGTCGTCTTGTGCTAGTGGATGAACTGGTGACTGGTTCAGGCTGAACTCCATTAAATGCTGGGGAGCTGATGAGATGCTCAGGGCTGTGTTTTCACTCTCCAGGAGAGCATTAGTAGCCATTAAATGGACTTCTTCCCCACCTTCTTTCCTCTTATATTCTACAACTTTGGGTTTTCAATCTAAAGCACTTGGGGTTTTGTCTTGTGTCATCCTACCCAGTAAAGGTTAGAAATAGATCTCTTCTGAGCTCCTTACTCCAGCTTGTATTACAGCCAGTGTGTGAATTGTGGATTTGATTTGGCAACACATCATTCAGTGTTTTTAAGTGTACAGGTTTGTGACCCTCTTATGAGAAGGGCACAGCACTTATGGAGATGCAGTTTTAGGACTAAAGAGTCCTAGCCTGACATGGAAAACAGAGATGGAAGACTCACCCTTTGAGCTTCCAGCAGATCAAGGGTGAATGAACGTAACCACATGGGTGCATTTGAGCTAATGCAGGTTTTAATAAGGGGCATGGGTAATTCAGTAAGACTTTTTCTGCCCCTGAGCAAGCAAACGCTGACAGATCAGGAGCTGTGCAAGCAGGGAATAGGAGCTTGCATGTCCTGGGTTTCATCAGTGTGCTTGGTTCACTTGGGAAGTTCTCAGAGACCTTTCTGTATGGGCAGGAATGGACGTGTCGGGTTGTGTTTAACCGTGTGACCTTGGCAAGGTCTTTCCATCAGTCTATATCCTGCTCTAGCTGCCTGTCTGGAAGTAATACAAGCTTGTACTGAGGGACTGTAAGGCTTAATTGTTATCAGCTTTACAGATAGTAAGGTTTGAAATGCAAGCAAGAATTAAGGTGCCTGAATCCTGCATACAATTTTGTGTATTTAAAAACCGAGGATCTAGGATTTTAGATGAGTCCCGTTAGCAAATATCACTTTGATGCATATGCTAAATTGGAGCCATCTGAAGTGTGCCAGGGGCTTTGCAAAGAACTCTTTTTGCAACCTGGCTTTATTTTTCTAGCTCTCCAAAATATCCCAAATGACAACAACAACAAGAAAACTTAGAATATCTTATTCCCGTGTCTGGCCTTGGCAATAAACATCAGGAATTTCTTTGTTACTGTGGATCGCAGCCTCGCATCCCTTTTACTCCAACCTCCCCTCCCTCTGTCCCCAAAAAGAAAAGATTATCTCTCGAAACGTAAACCCAAAGTTGAAGGATCTCAGGGGGTCATCCTTCCTGTCGAGGAAGCTGCTTTTTGGCACTTCCTACTCGCACAGAAGAGAGGGAGCGGATCAGTTTCAAAGAATGCTGTGAGCAGTTGATATGACATATTAATGAAAACAAAGATTAATACCATGTGACGCTGTTGCCTTGCACTACAACTGGGAACTAATGAGGCTAATGAGAACCATATTTTTGTTTGAGAGATTAAAATTTAATCACGGCTGATGTCAGAAATGAATCATTGAGTGTTTCCCCTCCCTGCCCCAGGCTGGCGTTGGGTTTGGGTGCAGCCCTTGAGAGGGGCCAGCCCTTTGCCATCCGCTCGCCTAGCATTCAGTGTGGCTGGACAGGAGGAGGGTGATGCTGTGACTGGCTCATTCCTTCATCCCCAAGACCTCTACGTGTGTGCTCTGCAGTGTGAGGTTTCTTGTCTTGGATGAAGCAGTTAAGTTAAATGCAGGTGGCAGTGGGTTGCGTGCTGTTCATTTAGGCTGGGTTTTTTTAAGGGGCAAAGAACACAGTTGCTGTAGGGTGTCCAAGGAGGCTTGAGCATGCTCCTGCCCACTTCTACTCCAAAACCTATGTGTTATTCTGTGGGATAGAGTGGACTGAAAAGGCAGGTGGAGATGAACCTGATGAAGAAGCTAGGTCCAGCTATGTTTTAAGTTTTAGATCATCTATGTGAGCTGTTTGTAGAAGAGCTGCCGAAAGGGCTGTCAAGGGATGCTTTGGTGAGGTCTTGGTCTGCTCCAGGTCTGGTGGTTGCCTGCTTCCATGAATACGTTCCTGCAGAAGAACTAACCCATGGCAAGTCTAACTTGCCATTGCAACACTATGTGAAAAACAAGAGGCTTTGGCAGAATGGTATGTGGGGCTTCCTGTGCAGCTGCATTGCTGCTGAGGCTGTTGAGTTTGTAGCAAGTAGTGCCTCTAAGGTTAATGCCATCTGAATAATGTGGGTGCTTGTAGGATCTTAAAGAGGTTTAAAAAGAGGGAAGCTAAAGAGGAGTTTGAGTATTTTACATTGGTTGGTTGCACAGTGTTTTGTTCTGATTACTGGCTTTGCTTCATTCAATAATAGCACCTTTGGAGGATCTTTTTTCTATTTAAATCTGCTGTAAGATAGCCAGAGGTCTATAAAAATTAATTCTTCACGATATATAGAAGAGATCATCTCTTTGTCTACAGTAGAAAACAGCATTGTGCTGAGCGTCCCCTAAGGTGTGTGTGGCTTATGTCCATACCATGATGAGCGTTCCCATGAGCATCCCATTGCTGACCAGGGCTCATTTCCCCCTCACTGCCTGCTCAGGCTGTTCAATGTGTGCTGTGGAATTGCTCTCCAAGTCTTGTTGTCATGTTAGTCCCAACAAATCACTGCTGTTACCTGTGTGCAGCACTAGGACAGCACAGAAGAGCAGAGGTGTGTGCCTGCTACTTGGCTTTGCAGAAAGCCTGATAAAATGCCTTAACATCATAAAGTGTAATGCTTTGGTAGCATGGCAAATGTCAGTGAAGGGCACATAGTGATATTCTTTCACCTGCTTCCCCTGTCCCTAACTTGTCATCCTGAGAAGACCACGTTCAAACATCAGTGGCAATAGGAGTGGCACATGGGAAGCTGTGTGTTCTCTGTGGACAGTTAACACCGCACTGTTTCCTTTGCACAGACTGTCTTTAGCTTCCAATCACTCCTGCAAATCACAGCCGATGAGAAAATGAGAGCAAAGCAATGATCAGAGGGTTATGTGGTTCGTGGTGTGGCTGTGCAGTGGCTGATGCACCCCAGACCTTTGCCAAAGACTGAGACAGGCATGTTTTAATTGCTTATTATCTGGCACATCTCATTGCCAACTGTAGCCAATATACAGACCTGGATATTGATTCCACAGCTGAAAGATTTAGGAAAAGAATGAATAATGGGTTTTTTTTTTTTTCATGATTTCTTTTAAAGTGTAACTTGCCAAATAGCTTCATGCACCCGCTCTGGTCCAACCCTGGATGTTGTTGAACTCCTCTAACTTCTCCAACAGCTGTGGTTGGAAAGAATGTTCATAGAGCGATGGGTACAGCTGAAAAGCAATCAGAGGTTAGGGAAGGGTCCAGGCGTGGTGGGATCTGTGTTTACTGGCTTCCCTAAGGGTCTTAATCCAGGCATTTATTCCTAGAGAAGGGGAGGCAAGCGACTGCACAACAAGCAGGCTCTCAGGGAAGAGTCTGGGGTAGAAAGTAGGTGAAAACTTGCATTGGAATAACTCCTGTCTTTATGAACTTCATGGAGATGAAATGGCCATGCTTCTACCAAACCCCCCAGCCTTGCTATAGACCTCTTCCTTTGTGAATTGTGCTCAGCCTGCAGAATGGTTGGCAGTTTGGGGCCAACCTTTGGAAAGAGATTCGTTAATGCAGTTAAATGATCTTTTTCCTTAATCAAGGAATGGAATTACAGAAATGCGGTTTTCCTGGGATTTTACCTGCTAGCAGCAGAAATCCAAAACCTTTCTGCTGCTGGTGCTGAAAAAGCAGGATGGCAGCACTCATTCTGTGCATGCACACACCCCAAAACGCCACAGTGGGACTGATCCCTTTTTTTTCCATCAGTGTCTGTTCCTTCTTGCCATGTACCTGGATTTCCAGTTTGACTCTGCCTAGGGAAATGCAGTGATTTTGGCAGCCTGGTGTGGTTGCAGTGGGGTGGAGGAGCCGTGGTGCTGCTGTGGTCACCTTCCTGCTGCCCACTCCCATTCTCACCTTTCCTGCCTTGGACTCCCCATCCAGCTTAAGGAGCAGCTCAGTGCAGGGTTCTCAGGGCTGCCGTTTCAGCATCTGGTTTTGGCACGGGAAGGATTTCACCAAAGCAAACTTTGCTTGAGTCTGGATAATTCTGCAGTCACGTAAGCCAGGGCTTGTAATCATTTCTAGCTTTGGAAATGAGCGGGGACAGAACAGTTGGCGAGTGCTGGGGCTTAGTTGGGTAATTCACATTTGGTCTCTTATCCCAGCCTGGTTCCTTGCCTCGCATGGGTAAAATAAAGCGGTGCTTTGATGGTTTGCTGCCTGGGAGCTGCCACTTGTGCAGCCGCAGGATGGGGCATGACTGAGCACCCGGCGCTGCTCCAGGAGCGCGGCTGTCTCATCCCATCCCATTCCTGCTCCCCTGGTTGGCTCCAGCTGTGCCCAGGCACCTTTCCCAGCACCATGTGCAAACCGAGGAGCAAACCTCATCCTCGAGCGCTCTTTTTTTTCCTAATGTTATCCCTGTGCCTTCCATTTAAATGTGGATGTTGTAATTACAGAGCGCTGAATCCCAGTTTTTAGAGATCTGTGACCACAATAAAGTGAATCCAGAAACCAGACGAGTGGTTTCATTTACTCCCATTCTAGCTTATTTCCTCCCCCCGCGACCGCTGTGCAATGCTAAAGGCTTGGCAGCAACTGAAACCAGCTGTCAGAAATGTTTCTTACCCCCACATTTTAAAGTTAATGATGTTCTGAAATTAATGGTGCACTCGATTAATCCTGTCATCTCATTTTGACGGACTTCCAGTCTCTTGGAAGTGATGTTTGCCAACTGGCTTCTCTCTTTGAGGCAGCGTGCTCAGGAAGTGGATCCCCAGGTGCCAGGTACTGTACATATATATATACACACACAGAGAAAAGATGGGGTTTTTCTTGTCCTAAGTGTTTACAGCTTTAATTTGGTTGCTATATTGTGGTTCACCAAACAAGCTTTCAGGCACGTAAACCAGTAACTTTTAGGAGCATCACGTGCAGTGCAGCAGTGGATGAGGTTTTGCACATCTCAGAGCTGGGGAGGTGTCAGCCAGCATCTCGTGTCTGGTTGTCACATTGTGTTGGAAGTGGGTCTGGCTCCATGCTGGGCAGAGAAGAGGGAAGAAAGTGACCCGTTGTGATGAAAAGCTGAAGGAGCTGAGCTTGGTTAGTTGAGAGAAAGGAAAACTCAAGGCCAGGTTGAACGGGGCTTGGAGCAACCTGGTCTAGTGGAAGGTGTTCCTGCCCATGGCAGGGGGTTGGAACTGGATGAGCTTTAAGGTCCCTTCCAAAACAAACCATTCCATGAAAACTGGGAAAGGATACAAAGATCTTCAAGTGTGTGAAAGCGGCAGAGAGGATGGAAATCAGCTGTTCTCCGTGTTTGCTGTCTTCACGTGGATAGGAAAGTTGCTGTTGGTTTACATGGTGGAAAGGAAGATACAGGTTAGACATGAAGAAAAGCCTTCTAAATATGCATATGGAGGAGCCAACATTGGGCTGAATGCCTGGAGAGGGAGGTGGAATCTTCATCGCTGCTTATACAGGCATGTCAGAGGTGGTCCTCACAGAGTCAGTCCTGTCTTGGGGCACATGGATTTTCCACGTTTCCTATAATTCCATGGATTAGCCCATTTTTTTTTTTTTCCTCCCCTAATGCAGTGCCTGGATTTATGGCAGGCAGCTCATCCAGCTTTCCCTGTAACTGGAATGTTGGTGCTACCCAAATACCTTTCACCCCATCCCAAGTTATACAGCCTGGAGAATAAGATTCATAATGGAGTTGAAAGTTGACATCTGGGTTCACTTTCCGTAGAGGATGTTCTCCACAGAGAACAGTGAGAGAAGCTGTTAACACCAGCTGCAGATTAGGGATGCAGCAGGGAATTATCCTGCCTGTGGAAATCAATTTGGTTGGAAAGAAGGACCCTTCCAACCCAAACTGTTCTGTTATTCTATGATCTTGTGGTGTTGGGCACTGCTGGGGTGTGAACAGTGGGTCCTGTTTTTTTGGATTATACATACAGATGTATTTTCTTAGTAAGCATCAATAGATGTAAAGGTAAGAGTGCTTTCTGTGTTCTAATACTGTTTCTTAACACACTTGATGTAGAATTTTGTGCTGTTTTACAGCCTTACAAGAGGAATCCCTGTCCCAGACAACACTTGTGTTAAATTATCTGTGCAGCTATGGGGAAGGAATGTAAATTCGTTGGGCAAGTCTGGCTGATCTGCCTTAAGCAAATAGAAACCATCATCCTGCATGCTTTGCAGACAGAAAAAAACATGAAGTTAAAGAGAAAAGGGGGTGTTTTCTGCTGGGTTGGGTTGGGAGCTCCCTGTTCGCACAGTGGTGGCCTGGGAAGCTCTTGCAGAGCCATGTCTTCAAACTTGTGTTGTCTTCTCCCTGCTGCCTCCACCACGGGCACTGATGATGGAATGTATTTTCATCAGGAGTGGTGGAGTTTAAACTATGTTTTCCTATCAGTTTTTGCTTTCCAGGGATAGACTTGACTAGAATTAATCAGCATGACAATGTGGTGAAAACAATTTAACCCAAGTATTTGGTGTTGTTTATGATTCTCAGCTGATACTTGGAGTCTTTTGAAGTGTGAAGTTTGCCTCTAATGCCAAGCCATGGCTAATTACATTGTTCTTCGGATGAGGAAACAGAAATGACATCGCGTTTTAATTGGATTTAGACAATCCAAACGGAATATACTTAGAATTTGCAAAATTTGTGGGATTGACAATGTGCAGATCTGTTGAAATTTGCCAAAAAACCCCCAACCCCTCAAAATCAAATCCATGTTTTCACTCGTTATTATCTGTCGGTAACATTCCAAATGCCAAAGCAGGGAGTAGGAAAACCATCAATTTTTGTTAATAAACACTTCTGTGTACTCTGTATAAGCAAGGAAGAGGATGTTGAAAAGGAGTAATGGTAATTGGGTTCCAAACTACAACCTGAAGTCTGCGGGAATTGGGTACCTGCCTGTTTGTACCTATTAAATCCCCCCCCAAAAATCCCTACAAGAAGCCCTGCTGCTTTTATGTATTTGGAGTGGGCCATTTGGTTTGGTTTCCTTGGCATTTGTATCGCAGGCTTCTTCAGAGAAATAAATTCACAAGTGTTTGCCTGTCATCACATGACAAGTTATGGAGCCTGGATTGATGTAATCAGCAACAGACACACGTCAGAAAACTTAATGTGGTTCAGAAGAATACAATATTTGATTAATTCCTCATTTTGTGTTTGTCTGTGTGTGTGTGTGTTTTAAATGAGCCTCAGGGGGTTCTTAACTTCTGCCAAGAAAGAAGAATAATTCGTACAAGTTTATGTTTAACTGCACCACAAGTGTGGTGGAGCACAGCAAAGTTAGGTTGCCCTTAATGACAGATATCTTTATAAAAAGCTGCTTTTATTAAGCAAGTTAAAACTTATTGTGCATTTTAAAGTTATTACTCTCTCTCTCCATCAGTAGCCCCACATGAAATTGTTGTTAAATATGTAGTAAAGCATTTAGAATGATGGATTTTAGAGCTATTTGAATTCCATGCACACCTATGCAGGGCATTTTGGGTCTTGTCAAGAAGAGCAAATCTTTAAAAGGCTGGGTTATTCTTTGTTTTGGGGTTCTGGTTGTTTTGGGGTGGTTTTGGTTAATGTATTGCAATATGCTGCAGATACAAATAATAAAGCTATCATATGGGATTGAAGCCATGATGGCAGTAAACACAAGCTGTCTGTTGAAGAACAGCATCTTAAAACTTGTTAACCTTTGGGGTTTACTCGTAATTGGAACTGATAATGGAATGGTTTCTAGCTACTGGTTGTAGCTAAGGCTAAAGGTAATTTCAATGAAAAGCCAGTTAAAAAGGCAAGTTAAAAGATATACTAGATGGTGGCAAATTTCATATGAAAATGCTACAGTAAGTGTGTATCAGGGATCTTCCTGTGGCACTGAGGGTCAGTGAGTACCAGTACACAGCACTCGCTAGCAGATGGCATGGTGCTAGACTTCTCTGGCTTCAAAAGGGAATGAAAACCCAATGGATGGTTCAGCAGTGAGAAGTAAATTCTTGCTTCTCAGCAGCGTGGGCTTCATCAGCACAGATGTATGCCTTAACTTCGTGTTTTTAACAGCTTCAGTTGTTGCCTTCTGCCTGGGAAGTGCTTAGCATGCTTTGGAAACCACGGATGCTTAATGCTGCAGTGGAACCTGGTGGAGCTGCACTAGCAACTAGTTCTTGCTCAGAGGAGCCTCTCGCATCAGAGGGACAGTGAGGAGCAGCCCTTTGTGCAGCCCAGGGTCTGTTGTGATTTGGGGCTTGCTGTCTCTTCTGGGTTAGCATCTATATTGAAAGAAGGGATGAACTCCAATTGCTTGGAGTGCTAAATAACAGCTTAATTTACCCAGAAACAAGGGATTTGTCTCTTCTTTCATTGCCAGGTAGCAGCAATTTACCATTTAGTGCCTGTGAGTTGCACGTTATGTGGTTCAGGCATGTTCCCATGCGCTTGACAGATGTGTTTTGGAACAAAATGTGTGAAGTTTGAAATTAAACTTACATGAGTTGTAGGTTCCTGCAATTCCCACAGCCAAAATTTTAATTTATTTTTGCTTTTTCTTCATTTTGTTTTGCAGGTATTCCTTTGGTAAGTGAATAAAAGTGAGAACAAATCTGCAGTAGTAATGTATTGAGGCATTTGTCGGTATGTAGCTTTTACATTAACTTGCTTTCTCTTTCTCTGTCAAATGTTTGATTGTTTTCTGCCTTTCACTGGATTTCTTTCTGCCCATATGCCCTTAGGGAAAGGAAAACTGATGTAAATGCTGTAAATTGAGATTGAAGGAGACTTGGTGGGAGGGTTCTGTAAGTACAACAGCATCGTTTGGAGGGTGACATTAAAGATGAATAGTTAAATGAGGCAACCAAGCAAAGTGGGGTCTGAAGGACATCCCCTGGGAAGGAACCTGTTCCTCCCAAATTCCAGTTCCCTTGCCACTGGTGATTTGTATGAACGTCAAGAAGCTTTTACTCATATCGTCTGCTTTTCTGCTGGTGTGAGGTACAGATATTACTCCCTTGGAGGTGTGGAAGGTTTAATTCCTGCTTTGCACAGGTTGGGGTTTTTTTTTCAGCATTAAGTATTCCAACCCACAGCTGGAATCTAAATAGAGTGTTAGAAATCCTGGTAGAAAATGCTCTTCTCTGTGGAAATATTAGGAAAACTGCGGGTGTAGTTCTGATTTTCTGGGAAGAAATGTGGTTATTCTGGTGTAAGGCATGAGAATAGTTAAAGTCCTTTTGTGCCTGTGTATTGTGGAGGCTTGCAAAAGTAGCGACTGAGCATGCCTCCCCCTTCTCCCATGGTCTAGTGGAAGGCATCCCTGCCCAGGGCAGGGGGATTGGAACTAGGTGAGCTTTAAGGTCTTTTCCAACCCAAACCATTCTGTGATTCTCCTTCAGGGAATTGCATCTGTCTCCTTGTTTATGAGTCATTTTAATCAGTTGTGATTGAACTGGTTTGTTGTATGTGGGGATTGAGATGGTGCTTTACCAAGTGCAGAATCAGAGGAGCGTGTGTGGTTAAGATGATACTTTCACATTGGATGTGGATATTTTAACAAGCTGGACTTTACAGCATGAATCCAAACTTTCGTTGGGTTAGTGAGGACACCCGTCTTAGTTTTAGCTCAAGCTGCTCATCTTCTGTATGTGTGTTACTCTCTCACTGATGGTTGTAGAAAAGCTGCTTTTTGCAAGTGGTGTTTTATCTTTCTTTGGCTTTTCTTTATGTCCCGACTGGATAGTCACCCTACGAGGATTACTGAAGTCCTTTGTACGCAGTAGGGTCTCTCCCTTCCTTGTTTTTGGCTTAAGGGCTACTTCTGAATAAGATGAATGAGATGTAAATCTTGAGTTACTTTTGTTAGAATACAGGAAAACCACAATATTTTTGTTATAATATAGCTGAAACAACAACATTGTCATCCATTGCTGTAGAAGTACATTAAATATTGCTGAACTCTGGAAGCCTTATTCTTTGGTAGCATCTACTTCAAAGCAAGAGCTTTAAAAAAAGAATTATTCCTGGAGAGATCTTTGTAAATGCTGACTGTTTCCTATTCCCCTCCAGGAAGTGTGCTCTTTTTGATGCATCTTAGCATGGATTTTGGTAGCCTCTATTAAAACTGCAGGCTGTCCCTATGAATTTTAAAGAATGTCCAGAGTCTGGAAATAACAACAAGCTGTTAGGCCAAATGGGATCAAGCGGTATTGCCACAGGTTTTGCTCTTTGCTCTTACTCCTGTCAGGTAACAGTTATTAAAACCACTCCTCACTTCAGGGAATGAGCTGTGAAACAGCCGTGCAAGAGGTTGCACAGTGCAAAGCACGGGCCATAGTGGACTGTTTATCTCTGAAGGGTGAAGAGGTGCTCAGCCATGCGAATCCTGGGGCGGGTGTCAGCCTGGGGGTTAGTGCTGTGCTGAGATTAGCCAAGCTCTGACATCTTCTAGGCTTTATTTATTGTTATTTGGGTGTAAATTTGGCTTTAGATGTAGTGTAGTGTGTTTCAGTGAGTGTGTGGTGGGTTTATATGGGGTGCCTCTGTGTGGATAGGCACAGCTCAGGCGTGTGATATTCCCTGATGGCAGACTTGGTGGTTCCTTCTCCTCTCTGCTTTTGGCAGGGCAGTGCTCCTGTTGCTGAGCATGGTCTGTGCTCTGGAGGGACTGCTTGTTGGCCAGAGTGGTTTGGTTCTTCCTAGCTGAGCTGAGGCTGCGGGAGTCGCAGGGATGGATGGATGGAAGGATGGACGGATGGATGGATGGATGGAAGGAAGTATGGAAGTGCTGCCTCTCCTCCGTGGAGCACATCTGCAGGGCCAGCAGCCAGGCTGCTCCCGGAGAGCTGAGCTTTTGTGGCAACTTCATCCCCAGCCTAAATCTCCTCCTTGAGCTTTGGCTTTCCTCCGTGGCCCTCTCTGTTGGATCCTCTGTCTAGGTGCCTTGTTGACCTGTGTGTGCTACCACAAGCCAGCTGGCCTTGCTCAGCACCCTTGGTCCTGGATCAGCTCCAGGAATGGCAGGTCTCCCTCTCTCTGAAGGTTTCAGGTGTGGTGCTGGGACTAGAAGGAACCAGCAAGGTCAGCGTGGTATTTTATCCTTCTTTAAAATGAAGGACATTTTTCTTCAGACTCAGAATGAGACCAAAGCTGTTTCAGCAGATTTGTGGTGTTGACAGCCTTGCTGTTTCTGACCCTTTCTGAGCAAGGGTGTGCTCTCCTAGAGCAGAAGTTGCTGATGATGCTTCTGTCTGAGATACCCTAGTGGAATCCTGATTTAATAGTGATTTATTATCTCTGTTCTAGCAGAGGCTTTGAGAAGATGATGTTCTTTTACAGGCTTTCTTGTTGTCTGTCTTCTCTTCTGCCTTATTATTGTGTTAAGTAGCCCCAGATATTCAGAAGACAGTTTGCTGGCCCTGAGTCTGTCCTGAGGTCCTGGTCAAATGAGAGAGCAGCAGGGAGCTAAGCAGAGCTGCAGAGAAGCTGCAAAGATCATGTGAGTTGTAATGGACAGTCACATCCCTCTGGAGAGGAAAATTCCAGGTGCGAGTGGGAAAATGATGTAAGTGTCCTGGGTGATTCCATGTCGTCACTTCCATGGCCATTGGATACCTCTTGGAGCAGCAGTTTGGATTCCCAGCAGAAAAGACAGAAATGCATCTGTTTACCTTTTGGCTATCTATAGGATCATTAAACAGAATTGAGGATTGAGAAGCAGCTGATCCGATTTGACTCTCGATGCACAAAAGCATCCTCTTCGGAGCCAAAGCAAATGTTTCCTTGCGGATGGTTCCAGCGTGCCTTGCTCCTGCACATTTTGCAGCCAACTCTATGACTAGAATTGAAGCCTGTTTTAAAAGGAAGAGCTTTTTTTTCCCCCTCATAGTAAATTTTCCTCTTAATTTTGGTATGGAGAGAATACAGTCACTGAAGGTTGGATTTAAGTAGTTTCTTTCCCACTATCTATAAACATGGAATGAGCAAATAATTTGGTTCCTACCCTACCTGCCCCCAAATTTTACATTGCATCTATTATCTTAGAATTTAAGCTGAAGTGTGTTTTGATTAGAAGTAGAATAAAAAGTTGAGAGCCGAGTGTACGTAGTTCTCCATCACTTGTTAAACCCTCACTCTTTACTTCAATGCAAATTGTTCCAAGGAGGCTTTTCTTTTAAAAGGTCTTCAGGGATCTTGAATTTTAGATGTGCATTGACATAAAATTAAATGTTAGAGTGCACAGCTGGGGTTCTTGCTTTTGCTGTGCGAGATTGAGATGTTTCTGCTTTGTGAGTGCATGTTTCCAAGGAAGGGGTGAAGTTTTCACATGAGTTGCACTATGCTAGTGAGCAGCATGGCTGTCACAGGAGGAAGTGAGGGTAAGTTGAAATGACTGAGGTCAAACTTCACTAGTGCAGGTCCAAAAGTGAACGGAGATGTCTGGGCTCACCCATTGATTCCTGCAGGCCCATCTGCAGTGTCTGCGTGGTGGGGCTGCGCTTGCCCAAGTGCAGGAGGATTCAATGGCAGAGCTTTGCTTTACACATGGCAGCACCCAAGTGTCACACAAGCACCCGGTGGCACTTGTCACTCCAGAAGCTCGCTGTGCAGATGACCTGTGGGGAGACACTGGCAGCAGGATGTGGAGCACGGGCTGGTCTGTCTTATTCCTGGAGAACTTGGTTCTGCTCACAGCAGGAGATGATGGAGCCGTAGCAACCCAGTGAGTCCTTGGGAATCCCTGCAGGGTTGAACACCCAGATGGCCAAAGGCTGCTATTTCTTTATCCTCCCTCCCATGCTGAGATGGGAGGGACAGGGCTGCTGCCCAACTGTTCCTATTCCTGGCTAATATTGTGATCTGCTGTTCCTATTTCTCATCTAAGAGTGGGAAACTTTTCTCTCTGTCTTATTAAATCTATTTTTCAAGCTGTCACTTAACCAGGTCTAGTGACAGAGTCGGATGTTTATGTGGCCCTGGACACTTGAACTCTGGTGTTTTCAATCACAACAGCACCTTTTGCCAGCCGTTCTGAATTAAATACTCCTCGTGACCTTTTACCCTCGCCGCTCTTAAATTCATGCTTTAAAAACAGCTTAATGAGGGGTTTACTGGCCCAATTGGAAGTTTTTATTAAAACCTATTAGTGTGCTGGAGTAGCCTGCCTGAAGGAAACGATTAGCCCAAAGCAACTAAACTCGGAGCTGGCCCTTAGCCACACCAGGTTTTCTCTAAACTGTTTCCAGACCCACGTTAACCCTAACACTGCAGCTTGCATGGTATTCATATCCTCTGCTTTAATTTATAGCTTGTCTCATTCTCTCCCCAGCCTTTCTCCATGTTCACGAAAGCATTTTGTTTTAATGTAATTAGACCTGCATTAAAGGGCGACATGCCTTCAGTCAGGCCTGACTGGTTTGAGAACCTCAATTAAGGGGAAGCGTTCCCCCAAAGTCCTCTGCTGATGCCGCCCGGGGAAGGAGCTGCCCTATGGACAAGGTGTGGAGCCCACTTGGGCAAAGCCACGGTGCTTCAGGGGTCCTGGTGAAGCTGCCTGTGAGGAGCATCCCAGCACTGAGTTGGTGAGGCAGCTGTATTGGTGGAACACCCTGGGGTTTGAAATGAAGCTGTGTTTTCTGTGTTGACAGGCTGAGTTGAGGTTGTTCAGAAGAGAAGGCTCTGGGGAGGCTCAGAGCAGCTCCCAGTGCCTAAAGGGGCTACAGGAAGCCTGGAGAGAGGCTTTGGACAAAGGCCTGTAGGGACAGGACAAGGGGGGAATGGCTTCAAGCTGACACAGGAGAGATTTAGATTTAAATTAGATATTAGGAGGAAGCTCTTCCCTGTGAGGGTGCTGAGGCGCTGGCACAGGGTGCCCAGAGAAGCTGTGGCTGCCCCATCCCTGGCAGTGTTCAAGGCCAGGTTGGACACAGGGGCTTGGAGCAACCTGCTCTAGTGGAAGGTGTCCCTGCCTGTGGCAGGGGGTTGGAGCTGGATGAGCTTTAAGGTCCCTTCCAACTCAAACCAATTTGGGATTCTATGATCTGGAGGACACAAACATGGAATAATGTGCAGGAGCTGGATGGAAATCCCAGCTGGTTTCTGTCACTAACCTCCAGCTGGATCTTAGTTTGTTTCCCCTAAGTCTGTGTTTTATATTCAAAACTGGGCCAGTGGTTTTTACCCATCTTAAAATAAACTTGACAGTGCTGCTGAAGCCCTGTAGCCATTATCATTGTGATCTTGTGCTCTTGTCTCCATGCAGCCAAGAAAAGCAGGCCAGAGCTCTGACTTATTACGAAAATTGCTGTAGCAAGTCCCATGCCCCAAAAGTGCTGAGTAACTATCAACTTTGTACGTATTCCTTCCCTATCCAAGTGCCTGGCTGCTTGTCCAGGCTTCCTGTGATACCACAAGGTCTTTGGAGAAGAGACTTGCAGTTCATTTATATATATATATATATATATATATATAAGTGTGCATATATATGTATATTTGGTAAGTAGCTTGTCTGTATATGTCTGCTTCTACTGAACTGAAGGCATGGAATAATACAAAGCTTGTAAGCTGTATTTAAGGTTTTGCTGGGGGTGTTCTTTGTTGTCTGGCTGTGGAAACAACTGTCCAGGGGTTAATGGTTCATCCTCACATTAATGATACATCACCAAGGGAGTCACTGCTGCATGTATTGAATGCACTTGTCAGGCTTTATGGTTTTTGTTGTAACCTATAATCAGAGAAGGCAAGCTGAAGAGTGAGACACGGGCTCTCACTTAGAGTGAGAAAGAAGCCAGATTCCCCCATCATAAGATTACAGACAGTAAATATCAAAATTAATAGAAATAAAACAGGGATTTACCAGTGAACCAACTAGTTGCTGTTGAAGTGACAAAGCTTTATGTTCTGAAGTACGTTTTGAGCGTCATAAAGCACAAACCAAAGAGCAGTTGGTCCCTTTCCACACCATGCATTTCTCAAGTGTCACCTCCTGTCTTTATTTTCCCTGGCATATGGATGCACCAACCTTGGGAGGTACCTTTTAGAAAGAATGTTTAAGGAAAAATCTGCCATTAAAGTTATTACTGTAAAGTAGCGCCTTTGATTGCGGCAATTATGCAAATGGGTTTAAGGGATAAAACACTTCTTAACAAGGACGGGTGTAAATGGTGGTGCTGGAACAAGCGCATCGCTTCTTCAAACAACATCTTTCCATGCGAGTGACTTTGTTTCAGCTGTTTGCCATGTTGCCTGGATGTCGACCTGTGTAACCGATGAGCAGCCTGCGGATGTGATTCTATTTTCTCTTAATACAGGAATGTAAGTGGGTGGAATGGGAACGCTGGTCTTGCAGAAACTGGGAAACCCTTTCCCTAAGCAAATTGTTTCTCCACAGCTCTTGTGACTGACTTTTGTCCTAACCTTCATAAAAAGGAAACAAACAGAAATGCATTTTGCAGGCAGAGATTTGCCTCAGGAAAAGGCCAGTTGGATTTGGTGGCTTGCAGGAGCTCCTTGGTTAAGGCTCTCGCCTTAATGTGTTGGTATTAAGTTAAATGAAATTTCCTCCAGTATTAGTTTTAAAGCAGAGACGTTGGATCCTTGTCTCCCATAATTTGGAAAAGCATTGACCACAATTAGAAGGCAAGAGTCTGTTATGAGAGATTTAGCTCAAATTTCCGAGGTATTTCCTATTTCAGAGGAGGCCACGGAGATGCTGCGAGGGCTGGAGCAGCTCTGCTCTGGAGATAGGCTGAGAGAGCTGGGCTGGGTCAGCCTGGAGAAGAGAAGGCTCCTGAAGGGGAGACCTTAGAGCAGCTCCAGTGCCTAAAGGAGCTGCAAGAAACTACACTGTGGTTCAATGATGATTCTATGAATAATGACTTTGGTTGTCCCTGCAAGATTTGTCCATTGTCAAAAATGCCCAGAGTCAGCACAGCTCAGGCACACCTGGATCTGGAGGACACAGACCTCGGAATAAAGTGCAGGAAGCTCAATACACCTCAAAAATGGGAGACAGTGAGGGGTTTTTTTTTCTGGTTTTTAGTGAGAAAGACAAATTGGGGAGGATCCAGTGAAAACAATGGATGAGCTCCATGACAGTGTTGGCTTCAACAGGCTGACACTTCTCAGCAAGGCGCTGTTTAAACTCACTGTGCTATTGCCAGGCTTTTGATGGGAGGAGGATGAGAGGTGGGCAGCGTTGTCTTCAAGGCATGCTTCCATCCAAAGTTTAAGTCTGCCATGGAAGAACAAGTCTTATTTTTATTTTTCTCTGTTTCTAAAGTTAAATAAACCTTGATGTGCAGAATAACCCCTGAATAACAATAATAAACTGAAGGACATCCAAGGAACTGCTGGCTTTTTTATTTTCCATTAACCACACTGTCATTTCTAACGTGCATCTGATTTATCTATGTCTGGTTAACCATTCCAATGCCCTTTTTCTGACCTGATATAAATCACATAAAAGTTTTATGGCAGCAATTTATAGAGGATGATTACAGCTCTGAATGTACAGGTTTGGAGCATCGTTGTTCTTGGGGATGGTGAAGAAGTGTTCCCGAGGGTATATGATAGAGTTAGGAATTAAAGAGTTGAGGTCTCAGGACTTGGCATCTGGGCAGCAAAAGGAAGTTGTGTGTGGAGCTCTGAGGAAGATTGGTGGAGTATGAGCCCCTTTTAAGGAATCCAACTCATACTGGGGTATTGTTCACTCTTCCTTGATTCTGGATTTGATCTGGAGCATGGAAGTTTGAGTAGAAGTCCATAGATTTTTGGATGCTTTCCATCAGGAATGTGTGATGAGCAGAAATGCACTGCAGCTTGGGTCAGGTTAAAGGGTCGAGATCTTTTGTCTCTTTTTAAACATAGGATTTAAAAGGCTCTTTGTCTGGAGGATCAGCAGCAGATCTGCCTGTACCCTGAATGTCTGTGCAGAATCCCAACTGCTCAAAGGCAGATGTGGAGGGAGCACTAACCATTGCAAATGGCATTTTGGAAGGAGGAAGGACACTGTAGTATTCCTGCCCATTTGTAGTTGGTACTAACTGTTTTTTGGCCATGTGTTAAACCCCAGCATTAGTCCATTGACTTGGATAAAGGGCTGGTTTCAGGACACATGTCTTGGCATGTTCTCATCTATCTTACTGTCTCCTTTCCCTTGCTGGGAGGAGGAATGGTGTGGGGTGTTTTGGTTTTCCTCCTTTTAAGTTATTGTCTTCAGGGTATTTATTTGACTGCTCGATGCTACTGAGGGCTAAAGAGGTTAATGTCTTTATGCTGGCTCAGTCCCTTTTGGAAGCCTATGTGTTTCTTCACGATACTTTGTTTTGAAGTTTATTGCATTTGCTGCGTTCTCTCCACAGTTAAAGACTGGTAGAAATACTGGTGTTAGGTAATGGAGTGAGAGCCAGAGGTCAAGTTTGATCTGCCTCTAAGTGCTGGACTCCTTGATCTCCCTGGAGCAGGGAACAAGCTGTCACTCCTCACTGTCTTTGCAGAAATTGATGCAAAAGTGAGTGCCCACATGAATGGAGCCGTCTGTGGATTTCTTCTTAAAGTTCCTTTGTCCTAAAATGTTGGTTCCTTGAAATGGAGATTGTGGGAATGCGCTGGTTTGAACTGATTTCTGGATCAGAAAAGTGAAGTCAGCATTTTTGAAATCACTGCAACTCTTTTTGTATTGCTGGCTTTAAATGAGAAAAACAGCGTGATGTAGCTCAGAGAGGTTTTAGTGTATAGAAATTCAGACATCAGCTGCACCGCTTATAACGAAGTGTTTGTGTTGGTGTGTTTGTGCATATGAAAAAATGGAATTCTGCAGCGCATCAGAGCTGAATTAAGATCAAATCTGGTTATTAGCAACCAGAGAGAGTGCATTTCCCCGCCTCTCCCTGGATTTAAATGTGAGTAGACTGATTTGTGTGAAGAAAATTCCTATGGACTGTATCTTTGTGAACTTAATGGGATTTGGCCGCATTCTTGAGCATCATCTGAACTTCAGATTTTGGGTAAAATCCAAGAGTGAACATGCAAAATTTGAAGCATAAAAGAGGGTGTGCAGAGAAAAGTGTGTGCTGAGCTGTTGAATTGTGTTCGTAGAATCCCAGACTGGTTTGGGTTGAAGGGACCTTAAAGCTCACCCAGTTCCAACCCCCTGCCATGGGCAGGGACAACTTCCACTAGAGCAGGTTGCTCCAAGCCTCATCCAGCCTGGCCTTGTGTGTTGAGATGCTCAGATCCCTCAGCAGGGACCTCGGCCCTGGGAGCTGCCAGTTTTCTTGCTGTCCCCAAAGCATCTCGTTTTACTGTAAGGAATTTACTGTGGCAACTGGGACTTGAAATATCTGATTTTTTTATATGAGTTGTGGCATTTTTGCACAGGAGGCAAAGCTGATGCCTCTGCTTCCTACTGAGCCCTGTGCGCTTCAGCACACTGCTGTGGTGGAATACCCTTATTTTCCTCCATACTATCCCGGCACTTGAGTATTGCAGATTCATGTTATCATGTTTGATTTAAGGAGAATGCTACCTAGCCAAATATTTCCCACTGCCTCCTCGCTGCATCCACCATTTTCCCTTAAACTCTTAAAAAATGGGATCCATTTATTTATTTTTAGTCTAGCGAAATAATTTTCTCATGGGTTTCTTTTCCGTTTGGACGCTGGGTGAAACCGCAGTGTTAAGCCATCCTCTTCCCAGTCATTTATAGGAAGTGAGCGTGAGCCAAGGTACATATTTTATGTTAGTCAAAAGAGATAAGTGTCAGGATTTCAAAGTAAATTCCACCCTCCAATTTCCAGTGCTGAAATCTCTGCTGTACCTTGGCTCTCATGCTGTGATTCAGAACAGTCGGTGCTTTTATTGCAACTCTCTTGTGTTTTCGTATTCTTTTTGCAGGAGGGGATGCCCAAAGAGAAGGCTCCGGTGGGACCTTAGAGCAGCTCCAGTGCCTAAAGGGGCTACAAGAAGCCTGGAGAGGGGCTTTGGACAAGGGCCTGTAGGGACAGGACAAGGGGAATGGCTTTAACCTGCCAGAGGGGAGATTGAGATGAGCTCTGAGGCAGAAGCTCTTCCCTGTGAGGGTGCTGAGGCGCTGGCACAGGGTGCCCAGAGAAGCTGTGGCTGCCCCATCCCTGGCAGTGTTCAAGGCCAGGTTGGACACAGGGGCTTGGAGCAACCTGCTCTAGTGGAAGGTGTCCCTGCCCGTGGCAGGGGGTTGGAGCTGGATGAGCTTTAAGGTCCCTTCCACCTAAACCAGTCTGGCATTCTATGATAAGCCCTCTAGGAGAACTCTTGAATTGCAGGAAAACTGAAGGCAGTGAAGCTGGAGAGGGTGCTGGCTGGGTGGGGAGGAGGAAGGTGCATGATGCTGTGCTGTATCGTCTTGGAAATCGGAGAAGTGGTTCCTCTCCTTGCTCAGCAGAAGGATTAATGCCTGAAGGAGGTGGTATTTGTCCCTAGGGGCATGTACCTGTTGTGGAAGAGACAGGCTGCATTATTGGTGGGGATGGAGATGGTCCCACTTGCCTGGTGAATATTAACTACCTCTTCCACGTCCTGTTTCCCATGACATCAGGTAGGGATAAGCCTTTCCCCATGGTGCTTCCAGGCCTTTATGTAAAGCTGCTACATAAGAGCCAGAGGTTGCTACTCGGTTAAGGCACAGTGCCTAAAATAACAGTGTTTTAGTGGTGGGATTTTGATTTCTATCCTATGCTTTCAGGCTATTAGGTGATTAAACCACCATTAAAACCAGACTAAACAGCTCCAAGTTTTAGTGGAGCAGGTAGCTGAGGTGTGGAGGAGGTTTATGAGGTTACTTCTTTCTTGACTTACCATTTATTATGAGCACTTATCAGGGAGGAGATGCAGGGTGATCTGTTTTGTTTCATGCTTGTCTGAGCCATGTTGGGTCGTGTCCGATTCAGCAACTAACCTCGAGCTTGGCTGGAAGACCTGCAGGATGGAGCCCTTTGCTGCTGTGCGTAGGAAGGACAAGGAATCCCGAGCGGCTGGCTGTGGTTTTAGCTCTGCAGCCTCAGCCTCTCAACACGGATTGCTCAACCTCCCTGGAGCTGGCTTGGGGCTGGTCTGGGCTCCGACCTGCCTGCCCAAGCCCACGCTGGGATGGCTTCCAGGGATGGGTGGGAAACAGCAAAGGCAGGAATGGGTCCTGCTGCTGTCCTGCTGCAGATAAGGGCTTTTTCCCTCTGCAAAGGAGGCACTGGGGCTAGTGCACTGTGAGCACTTGCTCACAGTGAAGATCTGCCTGGGAGCTGAGTGGTGGCTCCAAGGGGAAAAGTCACTTTGTAGTTCCCCAAAATAGGGTGGTACTTTTGTGCGAGAGGGGTAAAAGGAGAGAGCAAATACGATCCCCCAAAAAAGAGCAAGGGAGGGAATAAACAAGCCATGCGATAAGTAAGCAGTGAGCAACCTGGGTGCAGGGTAAGGAGGAGACATCAGGAAGGCTCCTCTGTGGTAAGCAGCAATGGGAAAGGTGAAGGATGAGGGATAGAAAGCGATGGGGAAATGGCTCTTGTGCCTTGTTTGGGGATGCTGAGGTAATGGTGTTGTTTCCGAGCAAGGAGCTGGGGCTCGTGGCCGAGCTCTGTCCCGCCGTGCGATGTCTCTGCTCAGCCTCACAGCTGCGGGAGAGATGCTGTCGGCGACGGGAGCGCCGGGCGGCTGTAGCTGCGGGACAGCCATTCGCTATCACCCGCTGCCACGGGGCAGACGGGGCTTCGTTTCTGCCTTTTAATGAGGTTTGGTAAACACGAGATTCCGGGTATTGATCCGAAATAGCATCAGTGCATTGGACCTGCCCAGCTGTTGCGGGATGTCTCGCCAGGAGGAAGGCACAGCCATCACCGGGCTGCTCTGCTCCGGTGGAGACAGAGCACTGGAGGGATGGGGAGGGAGATGCCAGGGAGGTGTCCAAGGGGACAGTGCAGAGCTTCATCTATTCTGCCCTTTATTAAGCTTTAAAATGCCACTATTTGTCCTCTGTATTTAACTGATAAATATATTACATTCTCATTTACTTGGCTGTCTTCTTAATATGACCTCTTCTGGCTAATTCAGCTTTTCAAACAGACGTGCCTGATAGCTAATAGCAAGGGAGAGGAGAAGGGAAACACTTCAAAGTTGAGATTCAGTGCTTTAGATTCAACTTTAAAGCTGAGCTCCAGAAAATCCAGCTAAAGGAATTGGTGTTCACATGGAAATACATGTGCCTTCATCCCGAGGAGGTTACCTGGTGTCTGGGAAATGCCCAGGTATGATGCTGGAGCTGAGCTGTGGGGAATGGTGCCAGTGCTCTGATTCCACTGGGTGCTAGCACAGGGCACATTGCTCCGCACTGATTTCCACACTTGTGGATCTGTGGGCACAGCACAGAGATCTTTGTCCTAAAAGGCTCCAGGATTTACAGCTGTGTTGGTTGTGGAGCCCTGGGGAAGGGAGTTGGAAGGTTTTCAGTGCTAAGAGCTATCTTCTTGCCTGTGTTCCTGCTGCAGAGTGGGTGAGGTTCAAACCAAAGTGTCATTTGGGCTTTAAAACCTACTCCCAGATAGAAAGCAAAACTAAATCCACATCCTCAGGGCTTTCTGGTGGGCTGCTGAGCCTTGTGATCAGGGCTGCAGCTCCTTCTGTGTTGTGATACAGCACAGCTCACTGGATAAACTCCTTGCTCACGTGTTGCAGTGTTGTGTGACTCCTACAGTGATTTTCTTTATGTATTTTAAAAGAAAGTGGCTCACTGCATAGATCTCCATCTCCGGGGATATGGAGAGCTCCGGGATCTGTGCAGTGAAAATGGAATATCGATAGTTAAGCAGGGGAATTTGGCCAAGACTTTCTGGCACACAGCTTGGACAGTAAGAATAATTTATGATAATATTTTCCCATCTGTTTGTTATTATTAGATATGAAGTACTGATGTTGTGCAATCTTACCTTTTGGATTTATGTCCAAGAAGAAATCAGTGTATGTTTTTATGGAATACCTTTACACTCTAACTTACGGTTACAAACAGCATTTTGAACTTCTCCTTTGTTGGTTTCAATGCAAAACCTCCTGACAAATGCCACTCTTTAAGGGTCAGCAGTTTCTCTTTGGAAAATTATCCTGTACATGAATGTCTTTCCCAAGTGTTTTATTTCACTTCTAAATCCTGGGTTGCCAGCAGCTACTTTTCCTGCTCGGGTTGTATGTGAAAGAAAGTAGCTGCTTTTGCAGTTGTGTCCCTGGCTGCGCACACATGGAAGGCAAAATAGGCTGTATTTATAGCAGCACCAGGTAGAAAACTGCTGTGAATTAGAAGGTTCGTGTGATTGCCAAAAAATAACTCCTGCTGCTGATACCCACTGCTTTGAGCATGGGGTTTGTCACACATCCCTTTGGGGTCACCCTCTGGGGACCCCCCTCTAATGGCAATAACACCGCAGACCACCAGGCATTGCCAGAGATTCCAGGTAATTGCTAAGAACTCCTGTCTCTGCAGATGCACTGGTTGGAAAAGGATCTGGGCTCTTCTTTTGGAACAAAGCACTTCTTCACTCCTTTAGGTCGGGCTTGTTGTGCTCCATTCTTTTTATTTCCACATTTCTAATGACTTTGAAAACTCTTTTATCTTTGATATCTGTACTTCTCTTGCTATGTAATCATTTAGAGCAGGATGCTGTGTCAAACTTAAACGCTATTAATCCCTTTTCAATGGTTTCCTACACCGAGCAATACATTTATTGTAGTATTGGAGAAGAGTAGTTTTGTATATAAGAGTAATTTTTTGTGTAAAAGTTTACTGCACATGGTACCATTTAAAATTTGCCTGGTTTATAGAGTAATTATTTGAACAAATAACACAGATATTTTAGTATTGCTTCTGGTTCCCTTACCATGTTTCACATGATTTTAAACAGTTTTTCTCTCTTCCACCCAGAGCTTTATTGGTGTGAGCATAGCCCAGCCTCAGGTGGATGATAAATCACTGGGATAAGCAGGGCTGGTGTTCAGGCTACCTTCACACATGTTTCCAGTTTGGGAATTTCAGCCCCCAGCTTTACTGACAAGTTTCCCATTAATGATTGAAAGCTCGCATCAAAGCCCGGGCAGTTCTTTCTATTGATGAAAAAGAATGCATTCTTTGAGGGGCTGTTTTAGAGGTGTTTCCATTCACTTGCATTAAAGCAGGGGCAGGATATTTTCCCCTGCTTTGGGGTATGGATAACCATTTGTATGGAAAATCCCCAAGCGGTCCCTGCTATTTTGCGTTTCCAGGTTGGCTTCACGTTGCCGAACGCTTAAGGAACGACGTGCTCCCTTGCTGGATCCCTCTTTGTTCTGGGGCACATGCGTTTTCAGCCTGAATTAATAACACTGGAGAGTGAGGACAGAAAAGCCAGCGATTAATTCATATGGTTCGTTTTATGCACTGAAGTCATTTGGATTTCTTACAGCGGGGAGAGCCGAGCGGGTGTACGAGTCTTGTGGTCTTGGGACATATGTGAATAGCTGTTTAATATCAGTTGTCACTATCCCGGGTGATTTTTATTCATGTGGTTGATTTCGGTGGTTTATATAAAAATGTAAAAAGCTGCTTCTTCAAATGAGAAGCAAGAATTCTTAATGATATGGTACAGAAGATCCTCACAAGTGAATTTGATGTCACACGCATGGGAAAGCCACCACCCAGGTTGCCGGCAGCAGAACTGTGGCTGCTCGCGAGGGGCAGGGGAAAATCTTGCTCTATGTTGTGTTATCATCAAACCACCGAGTCCTTCCAACTGGCAGCTGGTCAGCACAACTCAGGGAAGGGTAATATTTATGGGAAAACATGCTGCTTTTCTTCTCCCCTCCTTTCTTTACCAGGAGGCTTCATGGTATTTGCAGCTGGGCTGGAGAAGGGGGACGTGCGGAGGTGCTGTTGGTAGATGTTTGCTGGAATGCCCAACCTTGTGTGTGTCTTCAGAAAGCCATGACCTACATCAGGTCTGTGACCAGAGGTTACATGAGCATTAGGACATCTTTGCTGATAAACTGGCTGTGGCAACCCTTTGGGTTTCACCCCCAAGTGATAGAATTTGCAAACCCAGCCAGCCCATGAGCGGTAGCCAGGCCATGGTCAACTGGGCTTCTCTTCACAACAAAGCAGCATGAAGGCTGCTACATCTTTAGGAATCTATACTGAATGTCTGTGGTCACAAAGAGAGCAAAATCTGCTCTACTTGTAGTCTGGACAAGAGAAGGCTCAGGGAGGACCTTATTGTTCTCTACATCTACCTGAAAGGAGAATGGAGCAAGGTGGGTCAGTCTGCCAAGTAATAAGTGATAGAACAAGAGGTAACAGCCTCAAGCTGCACCAGGGGAGGTTTGGATGGAGATGAGGAACAATTCCTTCCCCAGAGGGTGCTCAGGCATTGGAACAGGCTGCCCAGGGCAGCGCTGGAGTCACTGAAGTATTCACAAATCATGTAGATGAGACCCTTAGTGCCATGGTTTAGTGGGGGCCTTGGCTGGGGAATGGTTGGACTGGATGATCTTAAAGGTCTTTTCCAACCTGGTTAATTCTGTGATTTTATGGTTCTATAAAAATTCCTGCTCTAAACATCCCCAAGAACCACTTTGCCGTTGGTTTCAGTCTTGTAGCAGAAGCGATCAGTGGTAAATGCGTGCCAGGAGCTCGAGGAAGTAGGGAAAGGGCTAATGATTTAAAAAATGCATTCCTGGACCAATAAAGCCGTGCCAGCTAAATTGTTGGACAATGTAGAGCGAAAGATTGCATCCCGTGAGTGTGGTGGTGGGGCTGCTTGTTTGGTTGGGTTTGCTGTTATTGTGTTTTGGGGTTTTTTAATGATTTCCTGGCTAGAGGAAAGCCGGGACTGGATTTAGGGTTGTCTTTTTATTGCTGTGTTTTGTTACTGACTATGGGATGTAGACATGTGTAAAAATAGAACTGTGAGGCTTAAAATATTAGCTGTTGCCTCATAACGTCGCTGTGTCTGGAGCTTCAGGATTCCTCGTGGTCTCTCTGGCGCTATAGGGTATAGAATCATGGAATGGTTTGGGATGGAAGGGACCTTAAAGCTCATCCAACAGTTGTCCAGACCCTGCATCTGGAGGGGGTGACAGAAATAATTAGTGTAGTTAATTCCCATCAAGGGAAATTGGTTTGATGGATGGGGCAGAAAACAAGAAAGGAAGAGCCCCATGGTTCTAAACGCACTGGTGCCACCCCTGGTTCCTTCCTTCCTGCGTCCCTTTGGTGCCTGATGTGGTAGTACCCGAAGCACAATGCAAAGCCCAAAGGACATAGGAGAGTGGGTAAACTGAGGCAATGGCACAGCCTGGAGCAAGTTGTGGAGGACCAGAGACTTCTCGCGGAGCGTGCAGCACGTGTTTAGTCTTGTGTAGTCATTCCTGCAGAGGGCAATTACGTAGTTCCTTTGCCTTGGGTAAATATAGATTTCAGCGAGCACGAGTTTGAAGTGGATGTTGTAATTTTGGGAACATAGATCTGTTTTAATTTCCTTTCCAAGATTCTCTTGATCACTCCCTTGATACTTCTCCCATCAAATTATTCTCTTGACAGTTGAACGTGACAGCTCAGGGCTCTCGGGAACATTTCCTCCTGTCCCAGGTGAATTTGGGCTCGGAATCTGCATCGGAGGGGACAGCTGAGGACAGGTTGCAGAGCTGCTGTTTCTGTGGCGATATGTGCAAAGTACAGGTGAAAGGGAAAGATGAAATGTTTGCCCAGGACCATTTTAGGCACCAAACTCGCTGGTTTTAGGGCCTGGATGTGCTGCTGCCCTCCTCTGCCATGAGGCACAGCCATCCATAGTTTTTTCCTCCTCTTACCTCATCTTTTCCCTTTGTGGCTGCATCTTTGTGGTGGAGCCCGTCCTGCCATACGTGGTCCCCATCCCTATGTTCCTTGGGCAGGAGACTCCCATTGCCCTCACTGGGCTTTTGGCAAGACCTTCTCAAGGTGCATCAAGGTATGACCCGTTTCCAGGCGCAGGAAATAAAGGACCTAGAAATGGTAATTTATCCTGCCCTTCAGGCGAATGGGAGTTAAATATTTGGAATCTATTGGTGCTAACGAGGATGTGTTGGTAGCTGTAATTTCCGCTGAAGGGAAGCATGTTCATATCTTTAAAAGCCCCTCTCCAGGTTTCCTGCAGCCCCTTTAGGCACTGGAGCTGCTCTAAGGTCTCCCCTTCAGGAGCCTTCTCTTCTCCAGGCTGCCCCAGCCCAGCTCTCTCAGCCAGGCTCCAGAGCAGAGCTGCTCCAGCCCTCACAGTAGCTCCGGGGCCTCCTCTGGGCTCACTCAAGCAGGTCCATGTCTCTCTTATGTGTATTTCAGAGTTTCTTTTAAAACCGTTATAAACAGTTCAACCAACCAAACTGCAGCTGTCAAAATAAATAACCCTGCTTCGTGTTGCTTTATCTTTCTGTTTTCTTACCATTCTGAAACTTGCTTATTCCTAAAAATGGAATCCGCAGTGATTCTCCCAGTGCTGGTTCACACTGATAAGGGTGTTTGTCTCCAGCTCTCTTGCCAGTGTCTGAGATTTTCAGGTGTGACGGTATCTATACATGTGCTGAGGAAACATAGTGAATGGCATCTTAATAGGAGCAACACTTGATGAATGCCACATCTGGCTGTTTCCCAACATAAACCTGATTTATATTGAGCTTTTATTATCAGCTCAAGTCTAAATTTCTGTTTTAGATGCACATTATAGTTGGGTATTTACTCCTGGTATTTTGCAGGTTGTAAGCTTTGACATGGTGGAAGCTGCTTGGGGGCACCGTGTGCATCCACATTTCATAGAGGGAGTAGAATGTTAGGGCAGGCTGAGAAAAGAGCTTAAAGAAGTGACCTGAGATCTGAAGACTCTTGTTTCTCCTTCCTCTCAGTGTATCCTGGTCAAGACCAGTGAGTAATTTCATCATGGTGGGGGATTTCTGTGGCAGAGGGAAGAGAAAAGGCAAAATCAGGGCAATGTTTGGGGCTGCCTTATGGCGAGAAAAAATAGATAAAATTTTGTGGTTTTGACATGCTGCTTAGTAATTATGACTGTTTCGGGGGGATGAGATGAAGAGGCCATCCTCTGAAACCTTCACATCGGGCCTGCAGCATTTTAGTTAGCTCTTCTCTGATGAAGATGGAGATGCAGGGTTTGGTTCGAGGTGGCTGAGCGCAGCTCCTGCGCTTGCTGCATCCTCCTTCCCTCTCTGCCTTTGAAACCCGGTAACAGATTGGTTTAAAGGTGTCCAAAGGACGCTTTGGCTCTTTCTCAAGATGAGTAATGATGGGAAGAACACCAGCTTTGACAGTGGGTGGGTTTGGTAAATTGTCCTTGGTACGTGGCAGCAGATTCGCTGGGGAGGTTTAATGTTTCCTGCAGACTCATCTTAACAGCTGCCCACAGATCCATTTGCTGTTGCTGAAAATAATTATGTTGAAGTAGTTCTGATTTCTGTTACTGTTTACAGTTTTCAGACCATTATATGATAGTTCAGTTGCTCAAGCCCTGGATTAAATGACTGCTGATCTAGTTCCTCTCTTTCTTTGTATCAACAGGGAGATTTCAGGACTCGGAAGACTTGGCGCATAGTTCAGGGCTCTGACCATCAGCATTTCTGCCTGTTTGTGTGTTTGCTCATCTCTTTGTACCGTGCAGGGAGAGAACAACTTCCTAACGCAGTTGACTTTTTGGCATTCATCCTGTAATTGCCAAAAAACTGTTGCTTCCTCCTACATATCCATCAGATCTTTTTAAAATCAGATGGGTTTTGAAAGCAGCTTTTTGATTTCCTGAGTTCCGCATTTGGTCTTCCTTCCTCCTGCTCCCTCTTTCTTCCTTTGTTCTTGGAGGTTAAAGCTGTGGGTGTTGAGGTCCCATTAGTCATTTTGGTCACTTCTGAGCTCATCATGTTGAAAAATGCCTGCATGAAACCATTCCTGAATTACAGCAGATTTGTATCACCAGAGCTTCGTTCGAGTTAGTTGAGTTACCAAGTGATGAAGCTGAATCTTGCTTACTTCTTGTAGCTGAGTCCTGTTTACTTCTGCTGGGATGGAGGGGATGTCCTAAAGGACACAGCAATATCCATTTTCTTATTTACCTGTAATCCTCAAAACAAACTTTCACTCCAGGCAGAGCAAATCCTCTTTTTGAATCAGAAAATTCATATTATAGGTACTGCAGTGGTTTTCTCATTCTGTTTTGTATAAATAGTATCCTGCTTTTTTTTGGTTGGTTGCTTTGTTGGTTGTGGGTTATTTTAAGGTTTTGAGTGTAAAAGATGGTTCAGGAATGTAACTGAAAGCTCCATGTGAGAGTTAAAATAGTTTCTGGTGTTTGCCACTGCTGAAGGAAATGGGCATCTGACGATGGGTGGTGGGACCATGACCATGGCTGATGTCATGGGTAAGAACAGCCCATTGGAAACCAATGTGCAAAGTTGTGCTCTCCTTCTCTAGGACTCTGTTGTACTACAAGGACCTGTAGTATTTCCTCTCCTGCACCAGGGTGACTCTTCATATTCAACCTAAAAGTTGGCCATAACCTGCTCATGGTCTTCTCATGTGTTACCTTTGATATTACACCTTTGCCATCACTCCTGTGATCCTTTGGGGCATTGGATGAGTATGTCTGCCTTGAGGTTAACGAATTATGCAGCCTTTTCTCCCTACTCAGTATACAAACTGTACTTTAAAGGCACTATGCTCAGGAAATGATCAGAAAGGCAGAGATTTTACATGGGAGGCCCACTTCAAACTGATGGGGAAGCCCAATGAAGGAGTCATCCCTCGGTGAGCATTTATCATCATCTGCAAATGTTGATTCTAAAACACGTGCTTCCTTGAGGCTAAAATGTGATCTCTCCAGGGCAATGGGAACCTCACATGATACACCAGGAAAAACTTGTCTAATATGCTTTTTATTTCAAGACTTGCTTTCTGTCTGCTGGCAAAAGAGCTTGCCAGGTGCCTTCATGGTATTGGGTTTAATTTGTTCTTGCTTCAAGTGGACAAGTGGGGAAGGAGAGTTCAGAAATGGTGAACAAAGGGGGCTGGTTGAGCTGTTAGGCTCAACATTGCCATGCTACCCATGTTAACAGCTGCTAATGGTTTCTTAAGCTGCCAAAGCAGCCTGAAGAGAGATTTAACACCCAACAGACACCTGTTTTTAGCGATTTAGCTCTGCAGGCACATGGCACGGTACTGCAGGGGTCCTGTCCGTAAAGAACAGATAAAATGTGTTCAGCAGGTTGCTTGAGAAGGTGGGAATTTGCTGGCTCTGCTTCATAATAGGGTTTTCTTGATGGAGAGCAAGGAGGAAAAGCACAGGAAGAAGGAATGTAACCTGGAAGAGATGGGCACCAAAGGGATATTTTGGTATTTCAGACACCAGTCTTGTAAAGTTCTCGGTGTCTCCCAGGCAAAGGACCCTCAGTTGCAGTGTCCTCCTGAGGTTCAGAGTGGGAATAAGGTGCCACTTCTCCCAGATGCTTGGAGGCTCCTGTTCCATCTCTCAAAGAGTCCATGTGCAGTAAGGCCAAGTTGCAAGATGACATTCCCAGGAGTTTTAGCCCCAAGACAGTGTCGGAGTCCCCACTGCCTGATCCCAGCATGACCTTGAGTTTGCTGAATGAACTTTGTGCTCATTTCCATTGGTTTTCTCCCTGCCTCTTCTCTTGGTGCAGTTCATGTCCTGTGGCCACTGAAGCCAAGCAGAGGATCATCCTTGGAGTAGCTTTATATGAGGTGGATTTTGGGCTTTTCCAGTCACATAGCAGGAATGTGTATAACAACAACTGATTCCTGAGCAAACCCTGACTGTTCTGGTTTGGTAGGTGAGGGTTCAGTCTTTGCCTTTGTTTTCCTTTGGGTATGTTCTGGGTTTGCTTGTTGTCTTTTAAGCCAAAACCTCCTGACTCTGTGCACTTGGTTGTGCCATTGTGAATTGTTTTCCTCTGAGCAGTGTGGGTTTCCAGAGAGAAAACTCATCAGAAGACTGTAACTGGCTTTTAGCTGGATCATGGACTTCAAAGTGGTCGGCACAGAAAGGGTAATTGGAAAGAAAATCCCTTCCAGGTTATAATTATTTGTCCCAGGAACCCGAGTTCCTTAGTGATGATACATATTTTCCCTTTTGTTTTCCTCATGCCTTGGGAACCTGGCAGTAGGTGGTGTCTGCTGGTATGTGCAGTGTATACCTGAACCCTCTGCACGGGGGAATGGAGGAATCCTGGCACTGGATCCAAACCAGTGATCCATCAAGACTTGCTTCCAGCAGTACAGAGCCAGGAGAAAAGATTGCTCTGCAGTAGGCAGGTTATGGGTTTTGCAGGGAAAGCTTCCCTCTGATGCTCCTGTCAGCCAGGGATTGTTCTCTGCCTTTAGGCTCTTTTGTGTCAAGCCTCTAAAGCTGCTTTCTTTTCTTCTGAGAACTGTTTGAGTGGGAACACGCTGCCGTGCCCTAACACTGTGTGTAGCACCAAGGCTAAATATCACCTGATCATGGTGGTGGCACTTGTCCTTGGCCTCTTCTTTCCTTCTGTGTCTGTTCCCAGCTCTGTTTGACACCTCCTTTCACAGTCAGTCTCTTCCATCACTTCCCATTTCATTTATGAAGTTCTCAGTGTGACACATGGTTTGTGGACCATTGTGGGATGCTCAGCTTCTTTTTTGTCCTCCCCTGTCTTTGTGGCCAGCCTAAACCCTGCTGATCTTTCTGTCTGAATTTATTGATGGGCATCGCTGACCCTGCTCCCCATAATCTGTTAAAGGGAGGTGGGATGAATCCCCTTTGATGGAGGCAGGTCCAGAGGAGCTGCTAAACCTGCTTTTGGGTTGCCTTAGGGTCCCAAACCCACCCCAAACTGTGCCTGCAGGAGGATGGGGGGAGCCCCAGGAAGCCATTGTAAGGCTGTGACCCACTCCTGATGCTCACCGAGCTCTGTGGCACAGGTCTTAAGGCTGTTGGCTATGTGAAGACTTTGAGGGATGGCTTGAGGTGTTGAGAAGTCCTGTGAGGAAGCAGTAGCTCTGTGGTTACACATGAGGGACAGCACTGATGAGCAGCCATGCTTGCGTGTTCTTGCCATGATGGCCAAGCTGGAGATGCCGGTGCCCGTGAGTTCGTATGAACACAAGTGGAATTATTTTCCTTCCTTTAAACCCGAGTAATTAAATCCAGTATCTCTGGATCCCTCAGAATGACAGCCGCCCACAGAGCTAAAAACAGGAAATCCATTAACTCCAGGATTTAAAAAAGAAAATAAAACCCCTCCCAACTGATTCCTCTGTCACTTCAAGTTCTGCATGGAAGGAGGGCTAATTTAACGCTGCATTAACTCACTGTTATCACCCTCCTGGTACCTAAGTAGTTTCTAATGACTACCCTGGAGAGCACTTGGAAGCTTTTAAAAGTTTTTATGCTAAATTATTATTTTTTTTTTTTTCTGTGTGGTTTATACTTTAAGAACAAAAGTTATCGATAACATTTCTCCAAATTTTCCAACAACACCAAGAACTCTTCTGTTGGTGCAGAAATGTGAAGTATCAGCAGCCTGTTCTCTCTTTGGTGAAAGAGAAGTTTGAAATATTTGATATAGGTGGTGTTTGGGGAAAATGGACGTGGCAGAGTTTGACTGTGGGAAGGTAGTTTGGATCTTGGGATGGTTGGTGTTTGGGGCAGCAACGTGGCCTGGGGTGGGAGTGGAGCAGCGGGCTGGGTTAGATGGGAGCAACCTGCTCTAGTGGAAGGTGTCCCTGCCCGTCGCAGAGGTTTGGGACTGGATGAGCTTTAAGGTCCCTTCCCACCTAAACCATTATATGATATGATATCTTCAGCCCCATGATGCTCTCCCTGCTGCTGGTGCACCCACTTCCTGGCTCTTGTCTTCAGCGCAGGGAAAACCCATCACGTTTCCACAGGTAGTAGCTGAGACATGTTGAAACCTCTGCGTGAAAGCCAAACCCAGTTGAAACTGGTGATGATTTTGCCATGGGTTTTAGCATGACCAGTGTTTCACATTGGAGATAAAAGGTATTTCTGGTTAGCTGGCAGGCGCAGCGTTTAACTTGAGAGAGGATGCATTAGCAAGACACCTCTCTTTTTGGGATAGTTTGGAGCTTTGCTTTCCTTTGAGGAAGTTGTTGCTATGGATGTTGAAAGTTGTAATGATTTACAGAGATTTAAAAAAAATTAAAAAGAAGGAAAAAGCAGGAATATTTTTCCATGAATGGGGGTTTTTGGGGTGGGGTTTTTTTTTTTGAGATTTACCTTTCATTGTTGGAAAAGAGTACTGGGTTTGACCTGACTCTTCTTCTTTAAGGCTATATATACTTATGAAAAGAATTATTGATCTATCAGTACAGTTTTGAGCAGATCTAATTCGATATGCATTCATTTCTGCAAGTGGGAGATGAGTGGCAGTGTGAAGGAGGAGACCCCGATGGGGAAGGAGATCGGGATGAGCAGTGGGTGCAGAAGCAAAGAGCATCCTAGCGCCTGTGGGAACACACCAGCAGGTCAACACCCACTTACTCAGCGTTTACTCACTGCTGCATATTGGTCCATTTGCATCAGTTGAACCACACATGGTAGTTGCAAAGAGTATTTGGAGACTGAAGTCCTTGGTCAGAAAACACCACAGCCACCAGCATGACCCGTGCTGTTTTCAACAGGTGGTTTAGCGCTGGCGCTGGAATGAGCTCATACCAGATTTCAGGGAGGTAGGGAGGGGAGGAGAGGCTCGGGAGCAGTTAATCTCATCCCAGGGTAAGTCGGTCCGTATTGGATATCTGCCTTGCTCTGGCTGCCGGGATGTCTGACACGCAATATTCATAGGGAGACAGCTGCAGTGTCCGCGCCCGGCCCCGTGCGCTGCTGCAGACGGGGCTGTAAAACGCGTGGACGTTGTGGAAGCATTTGTCTGGGTCGTGCAAACGTGCTCCCTGCAAAGTTAATGTGTAGATGGACAAAGAGAGACACTGCCGTTTCCCCTCATCCCATGTTTTAGGAAGGGGAATGAAATTATCTGAGCTATTTCTGCCACAGCTGGGTTTGGATTTTCACCACATGATTTTTTTTTTCCTCAGAAAAATAGATTAATTGAAAATGGTTGAACTTGATGATCTTAAAGGTCTTGTCCAACCCAGTTGATTCAATGATTCTATGAAAATAAACTTCATTATCTTTAGAGCTGACTACTTAGTATTTACCTCTGAGGGATCTTAGCCCTTCTCTGCCTCTTTGCTTTCTTCCCGAGTGTCCATGTAGACAGAAAATGGGTTTTGGGATGCAGGAAGGCTGATGGAGTCAGGCTGGGTGGGAAGGGCTTTCCTCTTTAGCCATGGACAAGCTGTGATAACTCAGCTGGGTTTTCATCAGCTATCTGATGGTAAATAAGAAAGATGAAAACTGAAAACCTGAAGGATATAAAGCTGTATAATCTCTATTCCATTAGAAATAATACTGTCGGGAGCTGTAATGGGGCTGCTTTGGAGACAATTCATCCCAAACTCAGGTTTTTTTCCCTGAAAACCCTATAAGGAATATGGGAAAGCTTCTTTTGGTTTTGTTTTTGCTTCTTCCCCTTCCCTGCATTTCCTACCCTCCCCGCTCTCCTCTTTCCCTGCCCCATCAGAGACCTCTGGAAAACACCAAACTATGGATTTTACCACACGAAGCTTGGAGCGTGTAACAGGCACTGGAAGCGCGCGTGGGGCGAGCGCAGCCTCCGTTGGCAGTTGATTTGATTTCAATTTTCTTCTTTTCTGCCCAAAAAGAGGCCGTGGCTCCCTCCCGCCTGCGCGGGGATAACAATGGGGCGCTTTGTGCCGCGCTGCAGCTGCTGAAATTTGACTAGATCCAACTGAAGAAAACAGGAGCAGGTGGGTCAACAACGTGACCCTTTCGTTCCCAGCAGTATCAGTGTGCGCCGGGACCGGGCTGGAGGTGAGCCCCGAGGCTCAGCCCGGCCATAGGGATGTGGTGGTTGGGGCTTGGAGGATGGGAGCTGCCATCTGAGATAGCCCCGATGCCTCAAAGTATCATGGGGTTCTCTGTCGTTGATAAAATGGGTTTCACTCCAAAAATGTCACTGTATGGATAAAAAAATGGCATTGCTAAAGGGAAGATATCTTTGCTCCTAAAGCTCCCGGTACCATCACTTGCATTTCCCTCTCACAGCCCCGAAGTCAGGGATCATTCGATTCCCCCTCTACATCCCTCCAGGTTATGATTTCCTTTACGTCTATGTTTTTGCTGTTATAGGACTGTCCTAAAAACATCAAGGACGGGAATTTCTGCAGCTTGGAGGAGGGTTCGTATGTGGTTTCCCATATGTTTGTTGGAGATGGAGGATGTGGTTGTGTTGGGCTCCTTTGCCTGACACTGCCACATCAGCGCTGCCCACTTGATAGTAAGAAGAGGAGGAAAAGGATAGGGAGAAAACTACTGTTATAACTTAGCTCCATGGGTCAGCCAAGTACCAGTTGTTCCTAAGGTCTTTCCTGCCAAGGTGTGATGACTTGGTTGACACCTTGTAGGTGTCACAGTGTGTTTGGGAAACGATGTTAAAAGGTTGTGATGCTCAAACTTCAGCAGCATTCAGCAGATGCATGGTTATGGCCTCAAACCTAAGATTGCAAGGGAATTAGTCTGAGGCTTTCAAGGGGTAGACATGAACAACTGTTGGTAAGTCAGCAGTTCAAAACGCAAGGTTTGTGTTGATGGATCTCGTAATCTTGCTTTCTAATATCAACTTACAATGAAGTGAATGTGAGGTGGAGCAGAGCTCCCCGCTTTTGCTATGGATACACTTGTGGTGTTGAACAACATGTTCATGTCCTTGAAAGTCTTCATGATTTAGCTGTAATTTTTAGTTAAAACCATGACATATTCTAGCACCTCGGGTGATCCAACCGTCACAAGCACTTGTGCTGCTTATGGAGTAGCATCGAGCAGTACTTTGGACATGATGAAGCGTGGAAGAGGAATAAGAAGGGGCAGTGGGGATGAGTCCATGCTAAATGGGGAAGGGGAGAGCAGTGACAGCTTTGGCAGTGGGTTGGGAGCAGGAGGGCTGCTGTGGGGAAGAGCCAGGGCGAGGAGCTGCTTGGAGTGGAAGGAAGATGGATGGAGGCAGGAGAGGAGCTTCCGCTGCCGAGGGCAGGGTGTGTGACTGTTTGGGTGATGCATGCTAGTATGGAAAGTTGATCTGCATGACCACATTACCAGCTGTGCAGGCTCAGTCCATCAGGAAGAGGGTTGTTAATAAATCAGAGGCTCTCCATGCAGATCTGTATCTCAAGTTTGGTTTTTAGCAGGAACTTGGTGTGATCTATGAAGGTCAGTAGCAAAGCAAGGTCCGGTCAGCACTTTGCACTAGCAAATTTGCCCATTGCTGTGCAGAGCAGCTGGAGCTGGACAGGATTTAGCCACAAGCCAAGGAGGTTCAGCCATAGACCTCTGAATGAGTGCTGTGGCTGTAGCTTGTCCTTGACTGCACTTGCAGTTAAACCCTGTTTGGTGCCATTGTCAGCAGCAGTGAATTGCAGAGGTTATTCCCAGCAGCTGGCAGCACTGTTTGCTGCGCTCCTGCCTCCCGCCGTGGCGCTGAGCTGTCCGTTTGCTGGCACGGTCCACACGGATCATGCCATTGGAACCACAGCCGGGTGCTGTGGCAGTGCCAGGATTCAGGCTTGTCGATTGGAGCAAGCAGCACAGGTGCAGCTGAACTCGTGATCCCGGGAGGCCAGCACATACCGGGAAGGCTTCGGCTTCCCTCTGGACACACGTGCGCTCGCACACGCGTCCCTGATGCACACTCCTATAATCCATTTAACACACGAGAAATGTGTCACGCAAGATCACGCCATCCTTCCATGCCCTTTCCCTCCACACATGCAAATGCCTCCTGAGGAGTTGGATTTAATATCAGAGTTAAAAAATGATGCCACTCTGTCCTGGTTGGTGAAAGGGGATGCTGCTCTCAAAGTGAAATGCATATGTAGCAAACAGCATAGCATAAATAGAATAGAATAGGAGGGATAGAATAGGGTAGGATGGCATAAAATAGATTAGCGCAAAATAGAATAGCATAGACTGGAATAGCATACCATAGAAAGGAATAGAATGGTTTCTGTTGGAAGGGACCTTAAAGCTCCTCCAGTTCCAACCTGCTGCCACAGGCAGGGACACCTTCCACTAGAGCAGGTTGCTCCAAGCCCCTGTGTCCAACCTGGCCTTGAACACTGCCAGGGATGGGGCAGCCACAGCTTCTCTGGGCACCCTGTGCCAGCGCCTCAGCACCCTCACAGGGAATGATTTTTTTCCTAGAGGCTTGTGCCTTCCCGCTCAGCCACACGCATCCTATATGTCTGCTGGGAACACAGTGATTTACATATGAAAACGCTGATAACAGTGGGATTCTTGTGCGGGCAGAAATGAAGGAGATATACTACCAGTTTGGTGCCAGTTAGACCCATAACTGCTGTTTGTAGCTGGGTTTAGCAACAATTAACCTTTCACATTTTGTATTAGCCATTGCTTTCCTGGTGCAGCTGCCTTTATAACAATATACTTCACTGCTGCTCTCAGAAGCGCTGATTTTGGCAGTTGGGGTGTCTGTTCAGAAAGCACAGGATGTATGGGGGGAAGAATGGGGATTTTTTAATAGCTGATGTATAATTTTTTAAGAAAAATAATTTCATTTTTATTTAAGGGACCTTGTGCGTGTCAAGATCAAAAAAAAGGAGATTGCATGAGGGGAGATTGAGATGAGCTCTGAGGCAGAAGTTCTTACCTGTGAGGGTGCTGAGGCGCTGGCACAGGGTGCCCAGAGAAGCTGTGGCTGCCCCATCCCTGGCAGTGTTCAAGGCCAGGTTGGACACAGGGACTTGGAGCAACCTGCTCTAGTGGAAGGTGTCCCTGCCCGTGGCAGGGAGTTGGAACTGGATGAGCTTTAAGGTCCCTTCCGACACAAACCAGTCTGATTCTGTGATTCATGCTGCATAAAATAACCATGTAAAGAACAAAGTGTTGGTGTGTGCTTGGAGAAGAACAACACAACCCAACATACCAAATGTAGGTGCACGCTGTAGCTTAAAGCATCAATCCCGAGTGTTACGTGTCTGTTAGGGCAGAGTTGGTACCTGCGTTCCTCCAAATGGAACTTAAAAAGCATTAATTACAGTTTGGATGGTTGGTTTTTTTTCTTCTTGGGTGTTTACAATTTGAAAAGGGTAATTTATAGGACTCGTACAATAACCATTTTCCTTTTCATTTCTCACATGTCGACACCACAGGATGGGAATCGCAGCTCCTGGAAACAGGCTTCCTGGGGATATTCCTCTGCCCGCTCTGGACCCTCTCCCGCCTGCCCCAGCACACTCCTCCTTCCAGCATCGTCATCTGGGGTTTTCGGTGGCTGATCTTCAGGATCATGCTTGGAGCCGTAAGTGGGACTTCCCGTATTTGCATTTTTGAGGTGACAGCAAAAGGACTGTCTCATCCCAGCAGAAAACCTGCTCCAACACAACGGAGTCCTCTGGTTTAGGGATTTTTCTGGTTATAAGGAAGGAGGATGTAGCAGGAAATGCTTCACGCTCTGGTTCACCCAATCTTTCAACTTACTATTAGTGTTTATTTTAAGGTGGACAAACATAGGAGTAAGAATACCAGTGTTGATATGTCGGTGCTGCTCTTGTGTTTGGCTCCTGAAAAGGAATAAAAGTTTGAGACCTGGGCATTGGGGCTTTTTGATAAGATATTTGGGAATCCAGTGGGTAATTCCAGGAACGAGGAGCTTTATCCTGAGTTATGTTTGCTCTATGTGTGCTTTACTGCAATGTCATTCTGTGCTCCGTGTTTTCAAAGAGAACAATTGCTGCGTTACTGTCCTGGTGCTGCTGGAAATTCCCAAGCAGCTTGTAAAAGAATCCATCAGGAACTGACACATCTTTATTAAAATAAAGGTGTGGCAGGGGCGTTATCCTGTCATCTCAATCCACGTTTAGGACATTTCAGAATATCCCAGCACTTTAAGCTAAGGATCATGACTCTAGAAAGAGATTGACAATCGATAACACCCAGTGTTGGGAAACACAAGTTACTTGGTCACCAAGTTTGCATCCTGTTTTCCTTCTAAAAGAGGAGCCTGGCTGAACTTTGCCTTGTTCTGGCTCATTTGTGATATACATTTTGAATTATGGGGCAGGTTGGATATGAAGGAAAACCGTGCTCACCAAACATCTTTGTTACTGTTATCTGTGCTGCTGCTTGGTTTATCTGGAGAGCAATAACTCTCCGTTGTCTCAGGGAGGGCCTCTGCAGAAGAGTTGCTGCCCTGCGCCTTCCTTGTCTGTCCGGGTTGCTGATATATAAGTAAGAGGCATGGGAGAGGCAAACATGGAAAGGTCATTAAGTGGGGATCTATACAAGCAAGTGGAAATCAGTGATTGATGGTATCTTTAATGTTTTGGGGCCCAAACACATGGACGTTTCCTGCTTGGCTGGGGTAATGATGCCTGCAGGCACCGGGAAGCGAGTTTAATGTGTGGAACTGAAGTATCCTCCTGGAGCAGAGCTTCACCTGCTCACAGACCATCTTTGAGTTCTTCCCTATCGGGGCAGGATCTTAAGCATGTGCACAAATGTGGGCTGGAGGCTGTTTTTCCCAGGGGTGGGATTGGGCATGAATTTACCTTCTGCAGAAAGAAAGTGAAGGAGCACTGGAGCAGTGGTATGTCTTTGGACTTTCTACCACGTAAACCATAGAAGTCCACAGAGATGGTGGAAGATGCTTGAGCAGCACATGAAGCTCAGGGATGCACTCTGCCTGCTCCCCTGCTTTGCTGCCTTTTCTTTTGTGTCTCCCTGTTAATCTGTCTCCTGTTAGGAGGTAACTGTTGCTCCTGATATTCCGCAGCATCCCCAACATGGTCCTGCTCCCTTCTCTCTTAGTCTTAACCAAGTTTGCTGCTGAAGCATGTGAGCACCATCAGTCCTGGGGTAAAGGTTGGACTTGATGATCTTAAAGGTCTTTTCCAACCTAGTTGATTCTATGATTCTGTGATCAACCAGCTTTGGGCTGGTGTTAAGGAGCCTTGTGTTTCCTGGCTAATCCTCCCCATGGAAATCATGTCCAGGTTTTGCTTTACTGTGCATGGCCTCCCTGGGGGCTGGCTGGGCTGGCCTAAGGGAGATGATGCAGTGTATGAGAAGTAAAAGAACCCCGGCTGTGTTCTTGCAGGAGATGAGGAGCAGGTTCTGCTTCTGCAGTTTGATTGGCAGCGAGTGCTGGGCTGATCTCAAATATTGCTGCCTTTTTAAAAGGCATAATTATGTGATTCAATCTATATGTTTGATGTGCCTAATAATCCATTAGTGCGGGATGTAAAGACGGATGCTTCTTAGGAACATGCAGAGGCAACAGAATAGCGGTCCCTTTGTGTGAAGAGCAGCTTGTTAGGAAATAAGTGATGCAAACAGACATTCACGGGGCGGATTTGCCTCAGAAGTCCTCGGTGACTTGATGTCTTTGTCATGTTGCTTGTGACTCTTTGTCACTCTCATTTCTTGAAGCTTGGAGGATGCAGTGTGTTGGTTTGTGTTTCCACAAGCAGGTAAGCAGAGGTGCTCGGCCATCAGGCATTAACCAAGGACATTACCCAAACCATGGTGACTTGCCAAGAGGAGCAGCCCATGCTGTCAGTGAGGTGCTTTGCTTGGCATCGCTGCCTGGTGGTGTTTTGGATTATTAAGATGGATTATTAGGTGTTTTGACATCTGCAGCTACCTGGGGAGACATCGAAGGCATGATGCTGTGCTCTCAATGCCTCAGCCCTCTCTCAAGTGTGTGTATATATATATATGTATATATTTCAGCAGACAGAGTTTGCTTCCCAACTGCTTCATTCCCTCTAGAGCTGTTGTGGGGCTCGGTGCATTTGATGGGGTTGAGCTGATGAATTGTTAACACCGTGTTGCTGAAACTTCATAGTAGCTCTTTGGATCCTGAAAGTCGTTAGTGATTGCACACGTAAACCATAAAATACAGTTTCTGTTCCTTCATTAGTTCAGTGTCTAAGAGACATTGCATGTGTGCTTGCTCAGAAACGTGAGAATTTGGTTTTCATCAACACCTGTGGGTGTAACTATAGTAACTCTGATAAAACTTAGTAACTGAAAAAGCACGTGTAAAGGGAAGGGAGTGTGGGAATGTGATTTAACTGGATTTTGGGAAGAGCTCTAGGCAAGGTTCATCCCTGAGCCCCCTGCAGCCAGCCTCATGGGTGAGGGGTTGCAGTGCTGGGTGCTGGGGTGTCTCCTGATTTCTCTATCCTGGGGTTTTCCTGCATTGCAGGAGCTCCAACACCCCCATCCCACTTACTGCGGAGGAGCTCGGGCTGCATCTTGATGTGCATCAAGCTGAATCTTGACTTGCAAAGGGGATGCTTTTGACTATAGACATTTATGATTTCCTCACCAATTATTCCCAAGGGTTGCCTCTTCTTGTTGCTCACAGCTCCTGCAGCCTCAAACCAGAGGGTTTTTCTGACAAGAGGCAGTTAAATGTGGGACTGTTCCCTCCTATCAGCACATTTTGCTGTCAATAAAGCAGATATAAACATGGTGTGTAATGAGTTCAGGTCTAACTTTTGGCATAGTACTGCCTCTTCCACCTGGAGCTATTGAAGTACAGTGGTAGCGATGGGACAGGGCAAGGACTAACAAAGAGCAGAGCAAGCAGTGAGTCCCCTGTAAGAACTGCCTCACTGCTTGGGACAGAAAATAGGACCTGGGGACTGGGATGGGGAAACAGGTCCCAAACTGAGCCAGGGTGAAACTGGGATGAGCACAGGCAGAGCAGGAGTGAGGATGTGGGAGCCCTGTCCAGCAGAGGATGCTGTGCCAGTCCCAGCGAGGTGCTGGGGCCCCTTCCCGCTTGGGCAGATTTGTTGAGCCTGGTGCTGCCAAAATCCTGTCCAGCCCCGTGCCAGGATCTGTCCTTGGGTCGTTACATCTTTGGCTTAACTGAGGAAAGCACTAAATTGTGGGCAGCTTTGAGTGGAGGAGACAGGAGTGGCTTTTCTGGGGGGTGCGTGATGGCATGTGCACATGGGCTCTCTCTCTCCCGCTCTGTGTTATTTCAGGTTTGGAGATACTTGAGGTATTCCTGAAGGTTTTAACGAATGTGTATGAGCCGTGCACGGCCTGGATTGCTGCCACAGATGAAGTTAGCGGGGAAAGTTGTGCGAGGGAACGCTGCCTGGAAGCATGAGCTGCTGCTGGTTTACTGCAGCGCTGCGCGGCCGCTGCTGCAGCTGGCACTTGGAGGGCTGATGCTAAAGGCTGCATGGAAATGTCATTATCTGGTTACAGCTAGTGTTCCTCCTGTAAAACATGAGGCACATGAAATGCCTTTAGGTCAGGTTGGACTCGAGGCCAGTGAGAAGCAAGAACTGAGACTGAGGTTTCTTGCACCAGAGCAAATGCAAGTGTTTACTGCTTGTGCATGGCACATGGACAGGATGGTATTGGTGTTAGTGGCCCTTCTGGAAGTGCCCAGCAGTGATGGTGTCATTTAATCTATGTGGCTTTTCATCATCTCCATTTAAAGCCCTCTCCTGTCCCTCTTCCCTCACCACCTTTGTCTTTGTGGGACACAAATGTGGATCCTGGCAGTTCTTTATTACAGCTCAGGGCTTATGGTTGCTGTGCTGATAACACAGATCACATCCCAACGCAGGCTCTGTCAGTGGGAATACTGGTTGTCAAGAGGATTAAATGCCTCAAGATTCCTAATGTCTTGTCCTTGCAAGCTGCCGCATCCCTGTTTTGTGGGAGCAGAGCTATGGTCCAGGAGCAGCCATCCCTAGCCAGCGCTGCTGCTAACCAGTATGGAACAGTAGTGGGATGCTGCTTGGATGTGTCCACTTTGGTCCAGATCTCTTGGATGCTGTTGCTCAGGGAATGGAGTCAGTGTCACTGAAGTGAGGCTTTTTCAGACCTGGCCAGAAAGGGAGGGAAAATGCCTTTTGTGTGTCCTGAAGGAAATGGAGAACTGACAGGAACTTTCCTGTTATTCCGTATGTTTTGGGTCATGGATCCCCCGTGATGGACAGGACCCGTCTGCTGCAAGTACCATACACCTTAGAAATCACCTGCAGAGCTTCTCTGCACCAGCCTCTCCTGCATCTCTTTACCCTGGCTCATTTTCCCATTGCCGTAACCAGGTGGAGATGCTGGTGCTCTGCAAGCAGTGATGCTTTATAGACACTTGTATATGGGTGAGCCCATATGTGTGCAACATGGCTTGTTTGGAGTCTTCATGGAGAGATGGTTGTTTCTCAGGGGTTTCCAATAAGCATTTTACTTCGCATCAGGAGGGGTTTGCAATGCCCCATTAGCAGAGAGCAGGGCAGCACTGCCGGGATGTGTATGTGAGTCAAAGGACCAGGTTGGTGATGTTTGCCAGCTTGATGATGTGATGTTCTGTACAAATAATAATCACTAGTAGAGTTACAACGAGGAGGTGTGGAGGGGGATTCAGGCTCTGGGGGTGTAGCAGCACATTGGGAAACTGGAAGTAAATAGGGAATTAAGGTGGAGCTGTGTCTTGCAAAGGATCGCAGACATATGGAATAAGTTACGAGGGAAGGTGGCTGGAGCAGAGTATAAGTGAGTCTGAGACATCTTGATTAGTTTTTGGAGGAAAGGATTGAAGAGTGTAGTGAAAAAACAGGGAAACAGGATTTAAAGCACATTACCACTTTAATTTAAAAGTGCCCAAAGCAAGGAAATTCAGATTTAAAGCTGCCAATCTATCACTGGCTGCTGCAGGTGTTGGAGTCGGGAGGACTCCGCGGGGTCTCTGTGCAGATGGGTCCATGCCCTCCAGGCTCTGATCCCTGGCTGGGGAGCTTAAGCCCAAGCCTCAATTTGCCCCAAGAATTAGATCCTTTAATATGTGTGTTATGGTATAATAATGATATTTATAATATATATGTGGTTTATATAATAATATTATAACAGTCTGCTGTGTGCAGTGTCCTGGTGCGATGCCCTTAAGACTGTTGTGGGGCTGCTCCCTCCTCCCTAGGCTGATGGCAGGGCAGGAGACAGGGACGGGGTCACACAGGGAAGGGGTTTTCTTCTCCCACCTTATCTCCATGTACTGGAGAGCCCTTCCCAGGAGTGCTTCCGCATGCTCCTCCTCACACAGGGTGCATCTGCAGAAGGTCCTGAGGTGCACCAGGGAAATTTAGGGAAGCCCAAGTGTGTCTTTGCACGCTGTGTGCCTTGGCAGTCGCTCCCCTGGGGTTACTTGTAAACAACATTTCTCTGTGTTTGTTTTTTCCCACTTTCTGGATTTCCCTTTCTAAATGTAACTACATCTGAACCCCCCCCCCCCCCAAGTCCAAGCTCTGCCTCCCTGAGCTCTCCTGGTGCATCCTTGGAAGAAGCTGCTATGAAACAGAGGAGTCCCAGAGCACTTTTGGCAGGCAGAGACTTAGAAAATAATTTAGATCCTCTGGCATTTTAACACAAAAGATGTTTCCCCTTTTACAGGAGGGAAAAAAGCTCATTTAAAGAGGCATTCTTGGGAAAGAAATAGTGCAAAAAGATTTATAATAATTAGCAATAAATGCTTCCACTAACTTCTCATCATTGTTTCTTAGTAAACGTTGTCCATTTCCCACACAGTGTTTTCACAGAGAAAGGATCAATTCTTTCCAGAGTATCATTAGATGTTTAATCTCTTTAAATCATTAGTTTTCTTTCCTATTAGAAAAAAATGCTTCTTTTAACCAACTGCAGCGACTCATTTTAGAATTTCACGTTCAACTTCGTGTCTCTAGTTTTGTTTTTGCTTGGATTCTGTTAAAAGTGTCAGAACGTGGGTGGCATTTGAAAGGTTACTGGAAAGGGTGGGGATGTGATTAGCTAATAAGGGAGATGAACTTGCTGGCAAAAACCATGAAGACTTTGAAGCAAACAGAATCTGGATGCCTGTAGTAAAATTGCATTAGATGTAATGAAATCAAAGTTGGAATTTAGGCGATCTCTGTAAGTATAAAGAAGGAGAATCAAACGGATGTAGTTGTCATTTTGGTGACAAGCGTGCCCTCATCCTGGGCATTATGGCTCTGAAATGGAGAATAATTATTCTAATTTGTTTTATTACATTAGCGTGGGTAGGAGGGAAGAAAAGGAGCTTTCTTTTATGGCTTTCTCATTATTCATAGGCGAGCGCGGCGGGGCCAGGCTCCCGGCTCCCGCGCCGGGGCTTCATGGGAATTTTTGGAAAATGATGTCTGCAATGTTCTGACCTTTGCCGTCCCAGCTGCAGCCCTCCTCCTCTCTGCAGGGATCCCACACTTGACTCCTTAGCAACCTCCTTTGTGCCTCTGATCTCTCTCCATTTGTCTAGTAATAGCCCTTGGCAGGAAGACTTGTTGTTCCTTCGGTGGCTGTAAAAGGCCGGGAGCCGCTAATGCCAAGTACTTTTCATAAATCCCTTTCACCCACTCCTTGCAGCGCTGTCTTCAAAGTCAGTCAGATGCTGGTACAGTCCTGGTGGCTTCTCAAAGGGGCTTTCTGGTGGCTGAGGGGAAAAACCAGTGACAGAGAAAACAAAAATCAACGCCGGTGACTTCTCTTTCAGAAAGTGTTTTCCAGTCTGGGAGTCGAGGTATTTGGCAGTTGGGTTTTGTGGTGATGCTGGTTTGGCTTCTGGACTGGACCAGCCTGTGTCCGTAGCAGCAGAACCCAGATGTTCACTTCCTCCATGCATGGGACCTGTCCACAGTCCCACCTCGGGGGTCCCTCAGGGGCCTGGAGCCAGCTCAGTTCACCAGGCATGTAAGTTTTGTTCACCTGAAGGTGGGTTCTTCCAGATCATCTGGAGCCTGGTCCTACAATCTGCCAATCTTGGACCAGAACTCATGTTCTCCAGGTGATGTGGATGCGCCATCATCTTCATGCAGGCTTGGACCTTGAACACTGCCAGGGATGGGGCAGCCACAGCTTCTCTGGGCACCCTGTGCCAGCGCCTCAGCACCCTCACAGGGAACAACTTCTTCCTGATCCAGATCATCCCTCCTGCCCTGCGGAGCTTGAACCACACGGCAGAGCCTGCAGATGGGAGATGTGGAGGGTTGGACATGTCTCATCCAAACCCAGCCTCTGCCACCAGCATGATTCATGGCAAGCCCTGCACCGGCGTGCTCTGCAGGTGAAGATTTGGGCTTATAAATTAGACAAATATTTAAAAGTATGAAAACAATTTTGGTAGCCGTAACATGAGCATTGAGGTGTTAAAGGGCCTTAGGAACTGTATAGAGTTTTCAAAAAGCTGGAGCCTTTGCTGGTCTGGGCAATGAAATATTGTGACTGTTTTGAGGTATATAAGGAGAAAGAAGTCCTAAAACAACCTCCTGGTGTTCAGAGGCAGTTTTACACATCCAGCAGGATTGTGCCACTGCTGTGTATCGCTGCTGTAGTGTCATACCCATCAACCCTGGTGAATACAGCATTTGGGGATGGTATTTATTCGTGAGGCTGAAATAAAATCCAGAAAAAATTCAAGATTTATCCTTTCAAATGCAGAAGAAAGCTGGAGCAGTGTTTGGTATTAGGAATTTAGTGGTGTTGTGGTCTAAAGGCATCGTGTTGGGTCCCTTGGATCCAAGTGCTTCATGTGCCAGGTCTGGCACAACCTAGGGGCAGCTCAGCCGCTTGTCCCCTGTCCTGTAGCCCTTATATGACTGGAATTTTAACTTTATAAAGCTCCCTTCTCTTCCATGAACTTGGGGTGTAAATTACAGCCAGTTTGTCTTCAGAATACACTGGTGTAGATTTGGCTTTCAAAGGATGTTGAAACCACATTTTCTGCAGGTGGCTGAGTGAAAGGCACCAGTTGGGATCTTCTCTGGGAGTGTTTCATATTTATATCATGAAAAAAACACTAAATCTACAATTTAGGATTGCCCTTCATTGAGATTTTTGTTTTCTTTCTCACCTATGTTCTGTAGCAGAAAGACACAGGAAGGTCTTTAAAGTGACTCTAAATCTATCAGGCTGGTGCCCTGTTCCCCACCCTTCTCTCCAGAGCTGGTATCAAAAAGGGTTTGCAGACATAGCTTGAGTCACCAGCCTTTTTCCCAGCTTCCCGTGCTATTGGCCTGTCTGTACCACTTTTTTCCCCCCCCCCCTTCAGCATTAATTTTGGGCTGAAAAAGGCTCAAAGAGAGCTTTGTTCCTCCTTGACACTCACTCCAGGGAAAAGAGGAAGAAAAAAAAAAAAGGAAAAAGGAAAGAAAAAAAAAAAAACCCGTGGAAAATCTGACATCTGCATTGTAGAGAAAAATCAATAGATAGGGAGGAATATAATTATCCCCCACTCCTGAAGGAATTTTGAAGATATTTTTTGTAACAGTGACTCATATCGGCTTCGAGCTTGAATGACATTTTAATTATTTAGGCCTTTTTTTTCCCCCCCCTTTCACTTTGAATCACCAAAGTACAGCAGCCTGGAAGGGATACAGTTGGGCAGAGCAATCTGCCTGGAATGAAAAGGAAGGATTTGGGAGTTCAGCCGCTTTCCCTCCCTCGGAGCTGCGTGGCTCAGGGGGTGCGGAGCGAGATGCGGCACCGGGGTGGGTGATGGATCACCCCGGGTGAATCATGTTTGCTGGCATCAAGTACATAAGGAAACAGTTTGGAGATGTTTTGCTCCTTATGGGAAGTGTAAAATCCTTACGGAGTTGTGTGATGGATGCATCTTGAACTGATAGTTGTGCCTGGATGTGATGTGTTGGGGAAAGGAGTCAGGGATGAAAGTGGGGTTGGTGGATGGGGGAGAGGGAGCAAGGGCAGTGCTGTAGATCCTGTTTGGGTGTAGGCAGATTTAATCAGCTAATTAGAAAGGTAATTGGAAGGAAAGTGAACACAGGAAGGAGGGAGAGGTCCTGATGTAAAGCTGGGAAGAAAAGACTGTGGCCAGCGCAGAGCAGGATGAGGTCTGGGGGAGCTGGAGGTTGGACCCGTGTGGACCTTCCCTGAAAGATGCTCCCCGTCGTCTCCATTGAGGTGGCTGAGCTGCATCCAGGTGGGATGACAGCCTCGAGTTGTGCAGTGGGCAGGCACACGGAGGACCCTCAAAAGGGAAGATTTGAGATAGGTTTCTGTGGTTCTCATTGTCCGTGGTGGCTGTGATGTGAACATGGTGGAAGGGCTCCTCCCCACCTCTCGTGGGATGGACCTGCGTGGTTCCCATGCTCCAAGCCTTCTGCTGGTCCAGAAGGTCTGGGGCAGGTCTTGGAGGCCTGAGGTTTGGGGGTTCCCTTTTACTGAGCTTCCGTTAGTGGTAGCAGGGATCTTCACACCTCAGTGTTTAACTTAATCCTAATGGCAGGGGTTAGGGATGATGCAATAAGAAGGAGCAGTGCCCAGAAGTGCTCCTCTCACTGAAACAATGCAGTAAAAAAAGTGAGGATCCATTCTCTTCACATGCCCGTCCTCTCTGTGATTTGAGAAGACGATCCCCACCATGCCACAGTGTAAATTCAGCTTTCAATATCCTAAAACCAAACAGGAAGGTGTCTTTGGAGGACACAGACAGCAGTTGCACGGCTCGCATCCCTCTTTGGTTCTGCCTTCCAGTCCCATATTACCTTCCCTGTGCCACCATGTGCAGTGGAGGTTTGGGATTTCTGCCACGTTTTAATCAAACTCATGAATTGTAGAACACAAAAGCTGTTCGTAAACTTGCTCTCCATGACTTAATTTTCCCTGAAATCCCTTTTGTTGGATACTCTTTCAATGATGGGGAAAGAGAGGGTGCATGTGAGGTTACTCAATCAAGCAAGACTGGAATTGATTCAGTGGGATTGAAGGGGTGATTTTGATTTCCACCCCCAAAGTCCCCTGGCCGCCAGTTGGCAAACCTTGCAAACATATTCAACAATCTACTGCATTTGAAAGAGAATTTATTACTCATAAATAGCTATTTTTCAGCAGGATTACTGAGTTTTATAAGCCAGACTCGTTCTGTGCCTTGCTGGCTGGGTCATGCTGCAGCAGGCAGGAGGAGGAAGTTTTGCAGTGTGGGTCCTGCTAAGAATTTGCTGGGAAATATATGATTTTCTTTCTCTGGTTGCTTGTGGGTCTGCTCAAGTGACAGCGTGGTTATCTTTGCTTTACCACTGTAGTAAGTTATTGGTGCCAGTGATGATGCTGGGGGCAAAATATGGTCTTCAGGCACATGTGATCGTAGAGTCACAAAGTGGTTTGGGTTGGAAGGGACCTTAAAGCCCACCCAGTTCCAACCCCCTGCCACGGGCAGGGACACCTTCCACTAGAGCAGGTTGCTCCAAGCCCCTGTGTCCAACCTGGCCTTGAACACTGCCAGGGATGGAGCAGCCACAGCTTCTCTGGGCACCCTGTGCCAGCGCCTCAGCACCCTCACAAGGAAGAGCTTCTGCCTCAGAGCTCATCTCAATCTCCCCTCGGGCAGGTTAAAGCCATTCCCCTTGTCCTGTCCCTACAGGCCCTTGTCCAAAGCCCCTCTCCAGGTTTCCTGGAGCCCCTTTAGGCACTGGAGCTGCTCTAAGGTCTCCCCTTGAGGAGCCTTCTCTTCTCCAGGCTGCCCCAGCCCAGCTCTCTCAGCCTGGCTCCAGAGCAGAGCTGCTCCAGCCCTCTCTTACCTATAGCAGGCAAAGAAAATAGAAGTGCAGTGACAAAATTCACCCACGACACTTGTGGTGTATCCAGGGCTGGGTTTGGGAAATGCTGTTCATATGTGACTGGGAACTCATGGATGCAGAGCAGGGCTGGAAAGCGCGTGGGGGCTGAGCAAGGACAGTGCAGCGGCTCCAGTGATTAAAACCAGGCATTTTATTGACCACCATTCAAATTAATAAGTAAAAAGCCCTCAATGTATTTTTCCTTCCGCTGTGAGAAACGCTGGTGAATTTAATGCACCTTCGTTGTGAGCCTGGGAGCGCCGGAGGTTGGTGATTTCAAAGCACAAGCAGGTGCTGCATCTCCATCCTCTGTTGTGCTCCTCAGCCGTGCCCTGAAGGGAGCCAGCTTAGGAGGGGAGAAGGTATTGAGCACATATTTCATTTTGGATGCTAATTCAATCCAGGGTGAACATTTTATAGTTCTCATGCGGGGAGGTTTCTGAGTGTGCAGAATGGCCTGGAGCCACACTCAGCTGTAAATTAATATGACAAAGATCTCAACTTTCCCCTTCCCCAGGCCGGGTTTTCTTATTACTGGAAGGGGCTTGTGTGCACGTTCTGGCTGCCACGAGCTGGGCTGCAGTGCTCAAGCCCCAGCACGTCTTTGTAGCCACCATCCCAGCAGTATGAATTTAATAATCCTGGTTGGAGCTGGATTCAAAGCAAGGCCATGGAGGTGAAAGGGCAGATGCTGGTTCATTGAGCCACCTGTTTCCTTCCCTTTAGCTTCTATTTAATTTGTATTGCTGGATAGCTTTCCCTTCTGATATGAAGGGATTTGAAAGGCCCTTCACCCACCCGCAGTGTCCAAACAGGGAGCTGGGGGCGCTTGGTTTTGTCTTGGGGTTGTAAGTGTGTGAGCACGCATTGGGCTTTATCACTGGGAAAAGAAAATAAGCTTTAAAAGCCATTTTCTCCCCCCCCCCCCCCCGCGAACACACCCCCACACTCTTTAGTTTTATCTAATGATTAAAACAGATCATAAAATGGGAAAAATACAAACTGTTTTCAAAATTCCCAATCTCCTGCCTATTGGTCTCCAATCCTTGTGTCAAAACAAAGGCAAAATTCAAGTTTTTAGTTAATCCTTTGCTAGCTCAGGACTAGGAAGAAACTTCCTAAGTTTGCCAACTTAAAAAAAGGGGGGGAAAACCCCCACCTTTTCAAGTAATTTTGGGATTTAGACTATGAGAAATAAGTTAGTGCGCTGAGCTTCCTATAGTACATCTTTTCCGTGTTTCCCAACTGGTTGTGTTGCCACATGGAGCATTGTGCCAAGTTGGAATAATATGAAAGCATGTATAAATGAGAACAATGACTTCTTATAATAGCAGTGAGTTGAACTGAGCAGTGACCCTCACTATGAGGGTGCTGAGGCGCTGGCACAGGGTGCCCAGAGAAGCTGTGGCTGCCCCATCCCTGGCAGTGTTCAAGGCCACGTTGGACACAGGGGCTTGGAGCAACCTGCTCTAGTGGAAGGTGTCCCTGTCCGTGGCAGGGGGTTGGAGCTGGATGAGCTTAAATGCATAAATACCTATACCCAGCGTGGCGTCCAGTTGTCTGGGATCTGGAGGTTTTCCTCTGTATTTCAGACTTGTGGTTGGTGTGTTGGAAGATAACTGGGAGTAATGATGTTCACAGCTGGCTTGTAGCCCCCTCTGTGCAGGCAAGTTTAATAATGCAGGGAGATGGTTGTGTTGGACAAGGAGCTGAAAGGGGGATGAGAAGGGTTTTCTTCTTTGTGATGGTGTCTGGTTGTACTCGCATCTTCAGGATGCATCAAAAAGAGATGGTTTAGTACACTGAGGTGCAGTCCAGTCTTCAAAGTGAATTATGGTGGGTACACATTCAGCTGTTTTTTCCTGCTCATTGCCTACCTGTGAGCATCACCAACTTCTGACAGCATTAATTAGCGCTAATAGGTGAGTTTTGATGTTGTATCAAAAACCAAATGGTACGTAGAGATGCTTGAAGACCACAGGGAGAAATTGAAATTGGGAGGAGCCATGCTTGGCATGGAAAACACCAATGGCTGGAAAATACAAGGAGGGCTTTGCAGGTGTTGCTTTTTAATTTGCTTCCTGATCCTTGAACTTATTCGTTACAGGACCCAGAGGCTTGTACACGTGAGAGAAGGAGCAGTTGGGCTGGAGGCTGGTACAGCAGGTTTGTGGTAGCAGCTGCCTGTAGCTGTTGCCTGGAGGCTGCTGAACGTTCTAAATACCTTTGTATGTTCTTGGATGTTGAAGGGATCAGGTAGATCTGACTCTCAAAAAATACCCCCCAGAAGAAACAGAAAAGTCCTTTGTTAGAACATGTCCCTCCTGGTCTGTCTAACAGTCAGGCATTGCCTCCAACACAGCAAAACACCAGGTTTGTTCTTAAATCTGTCCCACCTAAGGCTGATCTGTGGAGCTTGGTTTCAATCATCTGTTTAAAACTGAGTACGTGGCTGCATGAGAGCCTGGAGATGGGCTGTTTCCTTTCCGTCCTTTCCTTCTCCTCAAGCAACACTACTAGGAGGTAGTTGGACCTGCCCTGCAGGAAGGAAGCAGTTAGGAATGTGATTTTGGGGATGTTTGTAGCTTATGTCCAAATGTGAGGAGGGTCTTCCAGGCCTGTTGGAGGCTCATAGGTTTGTGCCATGTACGTGCCCTCGGCTCCTCGTCCTTCTGGTCCCTCACATGTCCTCCCCTCGTCCAAAGAGAGGAGGGTTGGGGTGCACCGGAGATGCACCACCTTGTGCTTGTCTGTGAGCAGGGGATGGGGATCCTTCCCTGGGCTTTGATCCGAGGGGAAATCATGATGGGAGAGGAGCGGCGGCCGTGAGGGGAGATCAGTTTGCCCTTAGTGACATGGTTTAGTGATGGCCTTGGCAGTGCTGGGGTAAAAGTTGGACTCAGTGGTCTTAAAGGACTTTTCCAAGCTAGTTGATCCTATGATTCTATGATCTGTGGTATGGCAGCATAATGTGCTGCAGCTGTGGAGTCCAGGCCAGTTCAATATTCACACAGGAATCTTGTAAATGGATTGGGAATTGTTAGCAGACTGAAAGAAATCCAGTGAATGTGAAGCTCCAGCAGATGTGGGGATCCACATTTCCTCCCCTCCTCCTTCTGTCCCGTGCTCACTTGGACCCAGTTACCATCTCTCAGACTAAGTTCTCATCTTCAAGAGAACAGGAGCTGACATCCAGAAATGTCAGCAGAAGCCAAATAATTAGGGGAGAATGTGGAAAACCAGAGTCCATCCGAGCATGGAGCAATAAGGTATGCGAGACTCATCCTGGCTGTGGCCATACCCAGGGATCCACAGCTCTTCCCAGTGGAATTATTCAGCGAGGCACCATATCTCATCCTCCCTTCCTGGCCCTCATCATCAGAAACAGACCTACAGAGCACATAGATTTTCATGCTCTACATACTCTTGTTTCTTGGTCCAACTTCATTTAAAAACTGGAAAACTCAGATGCCAGTGTGGGAGTGGAAGTGGACTCCAAGACAGCAGCAGGGGAAAGAAGACTTGAAACGCCCCCTAATTATGAGAGTGGGAGTTTTCCGTGCTGCAAACCAGATTCGATATTAAGAGCTTTAAGTGACTTTCCTGTTTGAAAGCTTTGTAGTAAACAAAATGTGATTAACAGTCCCTTAGTGACTCATTGCAGGGAAGATTCTGATTTTCGGTACGGTGCTTTTCTATCATATACTTGTTTTAATTATCCCTGCTGAATAATAGACGTTGATTACAGCTTGGCCAAGGTAGGAGGGAAGGTCATCAAGATAGATGTCCTTTTTTAATGTTGCAGCGTTCTTGCACAGAGCCTTTCTTAGTGTCTGTCCGGCCTCTGTGCCAGCAGCAGCACATCCTGTGAGATGCTATCAACATATCCTGTAACTGTAGAAAAGGTTTGAGGGGCAGAGTGAGCTGCGGGTGACTCGGGAGGGGAAGATGAAGCTATGGCTGTTGACAGCAAAGCTGTCTTGTCCCTGCCTCTCCTGCTCCTGTCCTTGCAGAGTGATGGAGGAGAGAGTGATGGGATCTGCCGAATAACTCACTAGAGGGTAAAACTGCAGAGCAGCCACTGGTACCCCCCACCCTGCTCTCCTGTCCCACAAGTCCTGTGTGCTATCACTTTGCATCCATTGTGCTTGTCTCTGTGCCTTCTGGACCAGCTCTGGGGTTTGGTACTGGTGCTGGGAGGGGGCGTCCCTTTCATGATGCTGCTGAGATGGAGACCTCCCAGGCCAGGGTATTTCTTCTCATAGTGAAGAGCTTCTTCCTAAGTGGATGTTTCTGGATATTTGCTTATAAGGTCTGGACAGTTTGGGAGCGGGAGGAAGGTCTTTAACTGGAATTTGGTATTTTCCTCAGCCCCAAACCTGCTAAGCTTTGTTTAATGCTGCAAGTGAAGATATGTTTTTTTTAGCAATTTAAATGAAACCAATAGGCCAGGATGTGTCATAGAGCTGGAATCTCTTCCTGAGCTCTCAGATTTTAGCACTGAAAGGTCACTGGTCTCTTACTGAAAACCTTCCCTAATGCAAACATAAAGAAGCTTCAGGATGCTCCTGTTGTATCCGGGAATGGGTCCTTACAGGAACTCCCTGTATTTTTCTACTAAGGAAGGCAGGAACGTTACAATTAGGAGCAATGTCAGAGGTAGGCAAATACCCCCTAATTGTATGCAGATGATAGAGCTGGTTCAGCCTTTTGACTAGTGAAGCTTTCCTCAATTTGGGATATTGTGATCCTAATCAGGGACCTTTCCCATACATCAAAGCCGACAGGCTGAACCCGCATACCTTGGGGCTGGCATGGCTTGATTGCAAGGCTTCCTGCTAGCAGGCTCATCCCTGGCCAGGTGTCTTTCCTGCTGTGGACGACTGATTCCTTTCTACTCTTCATCACCGAGGCAAAGAAATTTAATCCCAATATTACTGCCAGCCCTGGAATGGACCCACTGATTTGGAAATTTCACCCTCTTGTTGCCCTGAAATATCAATGCACAGGAACCTCTGATACCTGCTTATTTCATTGCCAACCTCTAACCTAAGGTGGAGCAGACCTGTCATTAGGGCATTCATCTGTGTTTAGATCTGTCAGCTTCCTTCCCCTTCTGCTCTTTTGTTTCTCTAATTACTTTGATTGCATCTCTGGGTCCAGCTCTGTGAGGCTGCAGGTCCCATCCCGGTCTGTGTCGCTGCTTCCTTTTCTTTAGGTGACTTTGGGAAAGGGAGACATTTGTGTCTGGATTTTAAGTTGTGACCACAGTGTGTTTAGGTCTGCAGGTGCTTTTTCACTGTTACGCAGACATGGCCTAGTGGCAGAGCTTTGTTCTTCCTGTTGCACTTTGATGCTCTGCACCTCCTGCCTGGTACCCAGTGATGCCAGGAGCCAATGTGGGAGCCTCTGCGCTTCCCTGCTGTTACCAGCTCTCCCTGTAGTTGAACGAGAGTATTTGGCATCTTGCAATAATATCTTTACGTACAAGATAAAGTAAAATAAAATATTTGTGACAGTATTTTCTGTCTTTTGTTTCTTTTCCCACCAGGGTCTGATTAAAATCCGAGGAGATCACTGCTGGCGAGAGTTAACTTGCATGGATTATCACTACGAGGTGAGTGATCTGCACATCAAGACTAATTTCTCTTGTCTGCTTTCCTTTGGTAGAAAAAATATCCCTCCATGTTTTCTTTCTTTATCATAGCTTTCTGTCTCTGGCAACGCAGCAATGTCCCTGTGCCAGCTAGGTGATGCTGGTTTTCCCAGTTGCATTCCTAAAAGATCAACTTCTCTCTTTCCCTCCCCTCACCATCATGGACTGAATCAGGGGCAGACCTGAACCTCACTGAGAACTTCCTCTGTTAAAATCCTGCAGGAGAAGAGCAGAAAGGAGTTTTCATTGTGTTGAATGCTTTCTGCTTATACTTCCAAAACGTGAATGTATATAGATAGAAACAGAGCATCTCGGTGCTCTCCAAGATGCAGAGCACTAATCGCTGGCAATTCAGAATCATACAGTTTTATCTTTTGGACATCTGTTGCAGTGATTACATTGCATTCTGATTAGAAACTGTGGTTTGAATTCTGGCTCTGACTGTTGTCTCCTCTGTGGTTATGGATTGAGGAGCTCAGCTTCCCCTCTCTTTTACCTAGAGTTTTGCATTTGTGTTTTGTAGAAACAGTGTTAAAAAAGAAATTGCTGCGTACAGGGACACTCCACTGGGCGAGGAGCCCTGATACAGTGAAGGAGACACGGTACTGGAGTGATATTCCCTCCTCTAGATTAACATTGCAGCCACTGGAACCTGCACACCATGTTATAATGCCTCTGCTGTATAAACTGTCTCAGCCTGGAGCAGTTTCTGGTGCTGGGTTTGTTGGTAAGACCTGAGCTGTCAGCCCCTTGGGATGTACCTTTGGGGTGACATTCTCAGTGGACCTTCATCATGTCTGGAAACCATTTCCCCCTTCCAATTAACCCTGGCAGAGCCTGACTTCCCTGACCTGCAGAACGTGTTCCGAGGTGTTGCCTATGGATGACTCTGTGCAGGGCAGGCACTGAGCAGTGGAAATGGGGATGCTTGGACAGGACCTCGCTCTTTGCACCCTTGTATGAAGGGAATTGCAATGTGGGTGCCAGGGACTGTGTTACCAGTCCTGTTAGAGGGTTGGGATTCCTCTCCCTACAACAGCAAAAAAATCCATCAGTTTCCCAGGTGCTGACACCTTTATTTTTCGCTCCTGGTTAACTGGTTGCTTATTGTGAAACGGAGTGTTGCAGGTCCAGAAAGCTCTATCTACCTTTTCGCCTTTAATGCTCCTTTATTTTTCTGTTATCATCTTTTACTTCCAGTGGGTTTCACCCACAGAATGCCAGGGTACCCCATTACACAGGCTGCTGCTCAGTGAGCTCTTGATGCCCCATCGGTGTCGTGCTTCATTCCGAGTAAAACTTTGGATGCAAAGAAGTGCCGTCACTCTTCATCTGGAACACAGAGGTGGCTGCAGTAAATTGTCCTTCCTTTCTGCCATGCCCTGCCAGGCACCTGGCAGCAGGCTGAGAAAAGCCAGCTCCATGTGAGCCCCCCAGCACCCCCCGGCCGGCTCTGCCGTGACCCCAGCCCTCAGCAGTCAGCCTGCATAATCCCAGATAGTTCAAATCAAAACCAGAATCAGTTCTGGAGCCCACAAGGGCTAATTAAGACCATTCCTGTCATATCCCTAATGCAGGATCCCCAGTCTGTGCGAGTAATTGGGAACAGGGACAGGGGGCAGATCACATTATCAATATCAATTATTTTAATCCACACAAAAGAAGCTGCAATAAGAGGAAAATGAAAGAGGCCAAACTTTGTCTCCCAGTGATAACAAAGGGGTGCAATTCACCTGCTGGTTTCAACCAGCCAGGGGGGAGGAAGAAAAGGGTGAAGTTGAGGATACCTCTGCAAGGAGGGGAGGGAACTGGGAATCTGCTCGTAATTAGGATGATAAAACTAGGTATTGGACCAGCTCGTAAGTGGACCTGGGCCAAGTGGAGTCTGCTGTGATGTATGTTGGCCACCCCAGCTCTCCTGTTCCAGTCCTGAGCTGCAGTCCAAAATCTACATGGGCTTCTCTGCCAAGAGAATTAATGAAAACACATGGCCTCCATCTCTGGCGTGGGGAGCGCGCCCTGGACTATTTATTTGTAGTAGAACCAGCAGCTATGCTGGTGGAAAATAACATTTCCCCTTTTGTCAGGAATCGTGTGTGAAATAGTAAAATGTTGTTATGGCTTGGGTAATTAAACGGAGCATATTTTCCCTCCCTCTTTCCTTTCTAATGTGCAGGGCCTTAATCCCAGCCTTTATGGAGATCTGTTCCTCAACTGAAGCCTCTCTGTTTAGAGGGCTTACGATCTGTGACGCTGTGTAATTTGGAGAGGGAAATGGCAGAACGCATGGTTTACATAGGAGAGGTATTTTCCTACCAGCCTAAGTCTGCTCTGATCCCTGAGGGGTAGATGGGCTCCAGTGAGTGTGGAAGAGAAAGGCGGGCACTGATGGAGATGAGAGGACTTTGCTTCACCACCATACCCAGCCTGGCACATGGAGGCTGCTTGGAGGCTGGGGTGGAGGTAGAAACATTTGGCAGATTAATCGTGGCTCTGGGTGCCAGGAGTCCCAAACTCTAGTCCCAGCTTGGCAAAACACCATGAACAGGGAGTTTAACCTCCTTCTGTGTTAGTTTCTTTGCTAACTTGGCCATAAGCTCCCAGGTAGGTGCCTATGTTTGCATGCTGGATGTGTGGATGTATATCGGGGCTCCTGGTGCCCCAGAGCATCACATGCAGATGTGTCCGCATTAGCATGTGAAAATGGACATGCCTGGGAAGTTACAGGCAGGTGATGTCCTGGGGTCTGACATACCATGGGCTTTCTTTGTTGTCTGTTGGCTTTTGTCCCTGTAAGAAGTCCCGGTCAAAGGGAAGCTTTTGCTCAGTGGAACCTGTTCCTGATGCAGTTAATGCAGAGCGAAGCTGCTCCTGGGTTTCAGGTCTGTTAGTCATCCTGATTATTAAGCATTTATCCACTGTGTACACAAGGGTTTACAAACCTGTGTGCAGCAGTTTGCAGGCTGGAGCTAGATTTCTGCTTCCACTGGAACATGTGGCACAGATCCCACAGTGTTCAGCAGCATCTCATCTGTTGGGGAAGACAGAGGCAGCCTTGGTTCCTTGCTTGTGTAAGAGGGGAGATGTGGCTGAGCGTGTGCTCCTGATCCAGAGGCATCCTTCGGCCCCTCTGGAGTGCAACATCTCCTTCCCATAGCCAGGCTCCCATCGCATCAGGGGAAAAGTCTGCTGTGGAAGGTTGTGGCCACTCAAGGCTGTTTCTGGAGCAAAGTACCAGCTCTAGGTACCAGCTCTGTGAGCCAGGCATGGGAGCGGGGAGCACCAACTTGCTCCCCAGGGGCCTCTTCCCACTCCCTCCTGTGCCAAGCTTTATCTGGCCCGAGCTTTGCTAATTCTGGGTGTGCTGCTCAGCTGGCACGAGCACAATGTCTTAACGTGCTCCAAATGGAGAAAATCCTCTTGTGCAAGACCCGTATTTTACAACCTCCCCACAAACCTGCAGCTCCCCGACCCTCGCGCTTGCGCCGCGGAGCACCTTGCGACCATATGTGTTGGCACAGGCCAGGTCGGAGTGGCACAGGCTGGAGACGAGCAGTTCTGACCCACAACCAGCCCAAATGGAGCCTGTGGGTTTGGATGCTGGTGGTGGTCTTGGCAGAGCAGTTAAGCAGGTAATCTTTGGGCTTTCGAAATGGGAAAGTCCTCCATGGTCACATCGATGGCGTCGCCCCGTGTTCCACTGCAGAAGTAGTCCCTGTGGGATGCAATCCAGTGATGCATTTTTATAATGGCTGCCAAAGTGCTGTTGCTTTTTAATTACAGACAGATAGCTTATAAAATTCAGCCACCAACTGGTAGGAACAGCTGCTGAAGCAGCTGCTGGGGCAGGCGAGTGTGGGGAGGAGGGTCCTGCTGGGCATCCTGCTCCTCTGCTTTGTACTGAAACTGCCCAGGGGCTGTTAAATGCATCCAGAGGGTCCCTCGTGTGGGACCTGAGTGGTCTGCCCTCGGCTGGGCTGGTGCTGGGCACAGCTCAGCAGAGGTGTGATCCATGGCATGAAGCAGGCAAGGGAACTGTGGCCCTTCTGCTCACTACGGGAACAACTTCTGTTTTCATAGAATCCCAGCCTGGTTTGGGTTGGAAGGGACCTTAAAGCTCCTCCAGTTCCAACCCCCTGCCACGGGCAGGGACACCTTCCACTAGAGCAGGTTGCTCCAAGCCCCTGTGTCCAACCTGGCCTTGAACACTGCCAGGGATGGGGCAGTCACAGCTTCTCTGGGCAACTCGTAGTGGTGTCAGGGCCCCAGCACCCTCACAGGGAAGAGCTTCCTCCTAAGAGCTCATCTCAATCTCCCCTCTGGCAGGTTAAAGGCGTTCCCTTTGTCCTGTCCCCGCAGGCCCTTGTCCAAAGCCTCTCTCCAGGTTTCTTGTAGCCCCTTTGGGCACTGGAGCTGCTCTAAGGTCTCCCCTTCAGGAGCCTTCTCTTCTCCAGGCTGCCCCAGCCCAGCTCTCTCAGCCTGGCTCCAGAGCAGAGCTGCTCCAGCCCTCGCAGCATCTCCAGGGCCTCCTCTGGCCTCGCTCCAGCAGCTCCACGTCCCTCGTGTGTTGCTGCCCCAGAGCTGGATCAGGACTGCAGGGGGGGGTCTCCTCAGAGCGCAGCAGAGGGGCAGGATCCCCTCCCTGACCTGCTGCTCATGCTCTGGGGGTGCAGCCCAGCGCACGGGGCGGTTCTGGGATCAGATGCACACTGATGGGTCATGGGGAGCTTCTCCTCACCCAACACCCCCAAGTCCTTCTCAGTGCTGCAATTCTATATTTTTAATTATAAGATAATTGTTTCTGAGTGATGCTTTGAAGGGAATGTCTTTTATCCAAGAGTTTCCCAATGATTTGCATCCTTTGCTGCAGAAAGCCAGGCTAGGAAGGCAGACTTGCTATTGAGACAAAGAGTGATAAAGGAAAAGGAAAACCAAAACCAGCTCTCAAAGCAACAAAGTCTTTGTCAGCACTGGAACTAAGACCCTGGATTTGCTTCCCTGTGCTGGAGCCATCTGTAGGTGCTCAGGATGGGTCTGTTGACATGAAGCAGGAAAGTTTGAAGGACTTTGCTAAACCGGCCCCTACTTCACAACTGAGTCACGTTTTAGTTCTGTATTTGTCAGTGCTGCTGAGCAAAGCTTTGTTCATTGCGTACGCCGCTGCGCAGCCACAAAGGTCACTCCTTCTGATTTGTACAAATTGTCACTAATTATTCTGTGACTGTTTCTCTTAAATAGAGGCTGTCAATCACTGCACCAGCTTCTGGCATGCAGCAGCTCTCGGGTTCCTGGAGAAGCTCTCCAGAGCACTGTGTCTTTTGTACCTAATTACGGGCTTGCTGACTGATAGCTGTGCTGATAAGGGTGAGAAGGAAGCTCTAACTGCTCTTTAACTGCCTCTTGATCTCTTTTCTCCCTTCTCTTCCCTCCATTAAACCTTGTTAGAATTTTCATCTTGCTTATCCCAATCTATTATGAAACAAAAAGTAAATAACATCTAGCAATTCTTTTTGATAAATCAGAAAATGATCTGCTTTCATCATCCCTGATGTCTCAGGATGGGCTTTATTCCAACAGTTTGCATTGCTGGAAGCAAAAATGTTCCAAACAGGGAAGCAGCTACTCAGACCTTGTGCTCAAAATGTATGTTTTAAAGTTACAAATTCATATAAGGGAAACAGTGCTGAATTAAACAGAAAAGAAGAATATTTAAAAGAAGTAATAGTGCAAAACATTTTGGAGATGTACCAAAGCTGCCAGAGGGGAGATTGGGATGAGCTCTGAGGCAGAAGCTCTTCCCTGTGAGGGTGCTGAGGCGCTGGCACAGGGTGCCCAGAGAAGCTGTGGCTGCCCCATCCCTGGCAGTGTTCAAGGCCAGGTTGGACACAGGGGCTTGGAGCAACCTGCTCTAGTGGAAGGTGTCCCTGCCCGTGGCAGGGGCTTGGAACTGGATGAGCTTTAAGGTCCCTTCAACACAAACCATTCCATGATTCTGTGAAAAGGGTATGGAAGTCCAGCAATCTGTGCTTGCAGGGCCTGGGGTGAGCTCAGCACGGCTGGACCTGTGGCTGGAAGCCCAGGGCAATTGCCTGCCCTCAGCATCCAGGGTGGTTTTTAGAAGTGCCCATGGATGACACAGATGTGCTGTGGGTTTCTGGGGTTCCTCACAGCCCATCATTACTTGAAACAGTAAAATTTGTACTCTGGTTGGACTTGATGATCTTAAAGATCTTTTCCAACCTAGATGATTCTGTGATTCTATGACCCTAAGCGAGTTGTGGTCCATCTCTGCCCTCACTGGACGACTTGCCATATAGAAGCCAAAGCTGGTGTTGATGTGTCCTCTGTAAGGAGAGCAAGGAGGAGATGAGGTTCTGCCCATGGTGGATTATAAATGCAGTTTGTTTCCATCTCCTGCTGTGAAAGCAAACTGTTCTTTGAGTTAAGGCAACTGACAGCAAAGGGAAGAGCAGTTTGTGTTCAGCTTTTTGGGTTTTTCCATTTGGTCAGAAGTTTTGAAACACGACCTTTTTGGAGGCATAATTGAAAAACCAGTTGTCCTCATTCACACGTACTGAAGTGCTGCTTAGTGTGGGTTTGAACTGAGGATTAGGTGCTTTCTTCTGGCTTTTGGTGATTTGCATGATGTCAGTGCTAGAGCTGGAAGAAGGGCCAGTTCCTGACCTTGCCTGTGATCAATTAAGTAACAGGATCCATCATAAGGTAAGTGCATGAAGCAATAATATTGGCAGATAAATGTCAACACGACATCAAAAGCTTATTACGCTGTATCTGGATTTTGTATCAGGCTGCTGCAAGAAGGTCTCTATCTGAGATGGGTTTTCAGATGAATCCCAGGTGCTCTACACTGGATGCAAAATCTCTTTGAATGCAGTTTGCTGGAAATGTTTGTTATTCCCAACTTTGGGCTGGGCTCTGTTGTGCTAATAATAGTTAAATGCGCACATCACTTCAAAAGAGAGGGAGGAAATGCTTTTCAAGGTGGAATTTGGGCTGGTTTTCCAGGGTTTGGGATGCTGGCAGCAGGTTCTGCTGCAGCTGATCAGCACTTCTGGAAGTGAGGTCTGAGCTCTTAAAAGCTGCAATGCAGGAAGTTTTCCAGTGTAACTGTCCTTGTGGAGCTGGGAGTTTAGAAGACAGAATGATGAATACTGACATTTGTGCCCAGTCATGCTGCTTTTTAAGCAGTGACAAGGGATGCAGGTCTTTGGCAGTTAAAGAATGCTCTAGAACAACTAGGGTGAGTAATAGTGTTAGATTTTAAGCAGAACAAAATCAGATTTCTCCTACCCACAGGGACGTAGAATCTCAGCCTGGTTTGGGTTGAAGGGACCTTAAAGCTCATCCAGTCCCAACCCCCTGCCACAGGCAGGGACACCTTCCACTAGAGCAGGTTGCTCCAAGCCCCTGTGTCCAACCTGGCCTTGAACACTGCCAGGGATGGGGCAGCCACAGCTTCTCTGGGCACCCTGTGCCAGCGCCTCAGCACCCCCATAGCGAAGACACTGTAGGTGTTATCCCAAGCAGAGCAGGCAGGGAAGCTGCTCTCCAGAGTCATGCACTTGTGAGGGTGTAGGTTTGCTCTCAGCAGTGTTTGGTCCAGGGGTCTGGCTTGACCTACCCTGACAGCAGACAGGAGAGATGAATGGGAAGTGGATTCCCAACCACTTGGGAATCCCACCTGATTCCCAAAGTCTGCATTAGTTCAGCTATGACATTCATCAGGACCAGAATCCTGGCAGTGAATCTAGGGGGAGGAGGATCTAGCTCAGAGAGCTATAGAAAGAAAAGGCAGAGCTGCAAATTACCATCATAGAGCAGAGGCAGCATCTTTGGTCCAGGCTCAGGAAACGATATTCTGCTGAAGTAAATTGGATGTAAGCAGGTGGTGAGAGAGGAACTTTGAGGATAGCTTTAGAAGGAAACTAGTGGCAGGAATAAGAGGGATTAGCATGCAATAGGAGATCCCTTCCAGACACCCTTACCATGGGCGGAAGAGCACAGGTTTTGCTGTGGGATTCTATCTTCTCTTTATTTCTTCACCAAAAGTAACTGTATTAAACCAAAGTCAAGTAAGCAACCTCTTGATTCTCATGTTGGTATAAGCCAGCCTGGTCGGTGGCACCTGCCTCCCCCTGGCTGCCCCAGCGTTCCCCAGCAATATTAAACCAAAACAGGATAAATTAGCAAAAGTTCAGTGAAATGCCCCCCAGGGATCTTTCTGTTGTGAGCCCTTGGAGGGTTTTGAAGCGTAGGAAGACATTCTCCCTCCCCACCGCCGGGATCAGCAGCAGAACTGTCAGTCACACTCTCTAAATGCATTGGGAATATGCCAATGCTGTTTTCAGCAGTAATACAATTCCTCTTCCTGGATTCTTTTCTGGTTTTCTTAAGGATTTGTTTTAAGCCTGGTGAAAGCTTCCTGTACAACTATTGGATTTCAGCTCTTCGTTACACTCTCCCACTGTTTCAACCTCGTTTAGAGACCACCCAGGACCCTCATCACTTGCCCTTAAATATTATTCTCTTTTCTCTTCCTCTCCCTCCACCTATTTGGTCATTTTCAATCCTAATCAGATTAGTCCTTACAACCCACTTTGCAGCCACTTAATCAGCTCTGCATGCTCTGACCGTGCCCTTGCTTTTATCCGGATGGGCAGCTTCTCCAGTGGACGGGAATGATGGAGGCCATCGCTTCCCTCTGCCTACCAGGGGCTGTGGGGAGTAATCGGCTGCTCATGAAACGTTCAGGACCCAGGAGGTTTGTCAGCTTTGAAGATAACAGAGGCAACGCTCTGGTAATTATTTAAATTGTGGATTTATGAGCTTAGTTAATGGTGTGTTTTAAGAAATGTGCAAAGAGGAGAAAGATGACAAATTTCAGTGCTATCTGGAAGGCAAAAACAAGAGGGGGAAATAGTAGAAGAAAATTTAAGAGCTTTCCAGCCTTTCAGAGAATCATAGCATCACAGACTGGTTTGTGTTGGAAGGGACCTTAAAGCTCATCCAGTTCCAACCCCCTGCCACGGGCAGGGACACCTTCCACTAGAGCAGGTTGCTCCAAGCCCCTGTGTCCAACCTGGCCTTGAACACTGCCAGGGATGGGGCAGCCACAGCTTCTCTGGGCACCCTGTGCCAGCGCCTCAGCACCCTCACAGGGAAGAGCTTCTGCCTAAGAGCTCATCTCAATCTCCCCTCTGGCAGGTTAAAGCCATTCCCCTTGTCCTGTCCCTACAGGCCCTTGTCCAAAGCCCCTCTCCAGGTTTCCTGGAGCCCCTTTAGGCACTGGAGCTGCTCTAAGGTCTCCCCTTGAGGAGCCTTCTCTTCTCCAGGCTGCCCCAGCCCAGCTCTCTCAGCCTGGCTCCAGAGCAGAGCTGCTCCAGCCCTCGCAGCATCTCCGTGGCCTCGTCTGGGCTCGCTCTGACAGCTCCACATCCATGCAGTGAGCCTGTTATCTCTCGTGCTCTATGGAAGAGGATGGCTCACCTGGCCTCCCTGGTGTGGTGTCAGCAACTTCTCTATTTCTACCACAGCATCTTGGTCCTCCAGGCTCCACAATCACGTCCACGAGGACCCTCTGCTGGGATGGGGCAGCCTCAACGCCCAGCTTGGGACTTGCTCAGACCTTCCACGGAGCCCTCACACCGGTGTACTCATCCCTGTGTGCTCCAGATGGTTAAACAGTCTCTCTTTTTATCATCCTTTGTGGCATACATGGGCATTAAATACTGGTTCTTGGGTTTGCTATATAGTAACATATCAGTTGCAGTCTAAGGAGAGTTGGTCTTCTCATCCATTCCCCTTTCCTCAGTGTTTGTAGGGATTAACCATCATTCCAGCTCCCTTACTTTGGAGATCTTTGGGATGATGCAAACTGTTGGTGTCTGCCAAAATTCAGTGCTCTTCTTTTTCCATAATGTTTGCTCTCAACAGTCTAGGAGTCTAAGCAAAACTGAAACTTGAACACAGTGATTTCATGTAGCATCAGCTGCAAAATGGGGTGTGCGGAGCTCCAACGTACAATTATCCAAAAGCAGCCTGCATCCTTGCCATCTGCTTTTCCAGGGAAAGCAAAATAACTACATGCTTTTAATTGCAGATAGAGTTTAAACAAATAGGGTGTTGCTTTACAAGCTGCTGCTTTCTTCTTTGGAGGTCAGATTGCATTTTCATCCCATTATGAAAACATGCTACTGCTTCATCTCTTCCTTTGACTGTTAAATGTGTTGAATGAATGAATTTTCACAGAATAGTCTGTCCTAATTTAATAAGTAAAATATTGAATTTGTTGCCTACAAACAGACACACAACAGCAGACACACAACAAAGTGCTACTGCAGAAGCTGCGTTCCCCGTGGTGGGTGTGTTTGTGCATCTCCTCCTCCTCCTCTGGTCTCTTCCTAGGAGTTTCGTATGGGAATAACCATAAGAAGCTGTTCTGCGTCTCAGGTTAACACTGTATTGATTATTGCATGTACCAAAAGTTTTTAAGTTCAGCTTGAAGTTTTATTTCCCATAGAAATATTGGGCTGTGCAGGAGAAGGATGAGCCATTGGCAGAATATCATCAATAGCAAAGCCCTTCCATTTGCTGGTAGAAGTTTGAATTATTTGCACATCTTCTATTATTACACTTAATTTATGCTGTTTCCATGCAGTTCTCTGTGTTTTCAAACTTTCCATGTTGAACATATGCTTGATTGGAATTGCAGCACATGGGTAATGTTAATTCAGTAATCAGGAGCTATTGGCCCGATATAATTCCCATACACGTTTCCATCCTTATCATAGATCAGGAAGAATTCCACGTATTTCTCCAGTGCAGGTTTTTTTACTGTCTTGCAACTATTCCAGTGCTCACAGCAAACCCTATAACAAGAATCCAACATGAGGATGGTGCACGAATGAGTTAATAGTAAGTCTCTGCTCGGGTGTTTTGCTCCAAAGTCGTGTGCGCCAAACTGACCTTTAATCTTGGCATATAAATCACTTTCCAGTCCTATTATTTGTAAAATCCTACAGGCTTGCAAATGCACAAAAGAAGCCTTTGTCTCTTATTAATTTAATTTATAGGTTAAAGTTTCAAATCAGTGGCAAGCAAAAGCTGATTTACTGTATTCACTTCAGGAATTGCTGTTCTGGAAAGCATGGCGTTTACTGGGCTGCCTACAAACTGTGCTATGTAATTAGGAGCTTCTGTAATTATATATAATGTCATATAATTTGCTTATCTTTTTGGGTATGTATTATACATAAAAGCTGGGAGGGTAACTCGATGTGGATTAGCTCTTTCAACCCTAAACACTCAACAGATCAGGAAAGCCACTGGGTTTTGCCTTATTCTATTAACACTGTGGCAGGATCAGTGTTTTCAAGCATTTGAAGTTGCTGCCCTTTTCTTTCATGTATAGAGTTATCCCATCATCTCTTGTACAATGCCATTTGTGCTGCAACAAAACGTAGCCTCTTCTGAGATAAAATATAGATAAAAGCAGTAAGGAGCTTTTTTCCCCCACCAATTTAAAACAAGACAACCGTTCCTCTTGTTTTAATTTGACTTAAGCTATGCAATTCCCGTGTGGAGTCAGATGTGGGGATGCTGGTTTCTCTTCTCAAAATTAGGAGTGTTCCCATCTGCAGTTCAGACCCATTTCTTCCACTTCATGGGATTTTGAGTGAAGCAGTTTTGTAACCAGGTTTTCTAGCCTGTCTCCAAATAAGTTGAGACAAAGAAATAACTTTTTCATAACCACATTCCAGGGCAAAAGCTGCGACTGCGCTAGGGGCTCACTAGAGGCTTTTACCTCTTGACCAATTTACATGGAAAAGTAGGGGCTGTGAATCGTTGCCCTTGCAAGCATTATGGAAATACTTGTATTAAAAATGGCGTTTCTCTTCCTCATATTCATGAATTCACTTATCTGTATTTTCCAAGGATCATATTCTTCTTCTTCCCCTTTCAGCCTGGCCGTCTCCATGGCTAAAAGGGATTTTATTGCTTTAGCATTAATCAAGAGGTTTGACAGAATTGAACTGGATCCTGTCCAATTAGACAGAGACAATATTGAGTTTCGAAGTGTCATGTTGGATCCATTGGAATGTAACACGAGCTTGTCAGTCTCTGCAATCAGTACATGGGTTTAACAACGCCAGCCCGAGGTGGATGAATGCCCATCTTTGCCCTGCAGCCATGGGGGAGTCACTTGCCCGGGGAGAAGGTTTTTGTGTCTTCTTGGAGCCCTGTTCCATGAACTCACCTTCCACCTTCCTCAAGGAACTTGCTTAACATAGAATCATGGAATCAGCCAGGTTGGAAAAGACCTTTAAGCTCATCCAGTCCAGCCGTTCCCCAGCACTGCCAAGGCCACCACTAACCCATGGCACTGAGGCCTGGGCTACACTGTGTGTGAACACTTGCAGGGACGGTGACTCCAGCACTGCCCTGGGCAGCCTGTTCCAATGCCTGAGCACCCTTTGGGGAAGGAATTGTTCCTCAGCTCCATCTAAACCTGCCCTGGTGCAGCTTGAGGCTGTTTCCTCTTGTCCCATCTCTTGTTCCTTGGGAGCAGAGACCAACCATCTCCTCTTTCCATCTGGAGCCCTTCTGCTGGTTCCGCTCTCCCCCAGGCTGGGCTCTCCAAGTGTTGGCTGCTGTGGTGAGTTGTGTTCAACACCCCTTCTTCACCCCCATTTTCTCTTGGGAATATTACTGCTTCCTTAACTTCTGGGTGTCAGGCCCATAGAGGAGAGCGTGGGGAGATATGAACCAGTAGCTGCTGGAGCTGAGCAGATTCCATACTGCAACTAGTACAATTAAAGAGCATTTATTGAAGTATTAAATGTGAGTTAGCTGTAATACCCACTTGTCTAACAAAGAACGTGTAGGATTGTTGGTAGCTCAAGGGCCTTGCAACAGTTTTTCATCTTGTTTGATAAAATTTCCTGTCATCTGCCTAAGGAGCAGAAGTGGAATCCCACACAGGAGGTGGCCCGTGCTCTGCATGAGTCGAGTTAGGATTGCTAAATCCTTAAGGCAATAGTTGCAATTAACAGCTTGCAAGCAGCCCACAATGGAAATCTGCTTGAATGTGTTATCCTTGGCCCCGAGGCAAATAAGGGAAATATTTTAATTCAAGGAGTTAATTGCAATTTTAGCAGCCTTTCAGTACCCAGTTTGGCAGGTGATGTGAAACGCTGCCCTGCTCCGCTCAGCCAAAGGACTGGGAACACCAGCACAGATGTGGAAACCAAACAGGAGCAAGAACAGGCTGGGAATGTTTTTTGACTCCTTCTGTCATTCATTAATGATTTTTCAGTGCTGCTGAATACTCGCTTGAAGTTTAATCATCAGAAAGAGTATTTATTTCCAGCCATGCAGAACGAGAGCCCCGTGGGCAGGTAGCATGGGCACATCCTGAGAACATCAGTTGCCAGCTCAATGCTGTCTCACTTTGCCCTTGCTCACTAGTTCTGTTGGTAAACAGAGCTGATGGATGGTTCACAGCCTGTTCCTCCTTTTGAACATTGAACCTGAACTACCTGGGTGCACAAGGGATTGACAGGAGAGAGCAGGAGCTGGTAGAAAACTGCAGTGACCTCTTTTCTCTGCCAAAAACAGTGAAAGGATAATGTAGCATGTAGTTATCAAAGGGTAGTTTTCTCCAAGCCGGTCAAACCTGCCTTTCCTAATTGAGCTTTGGTTTTATTATATAGAGAGCAACTGGCTTTTGTAACTTGCTGAGATTAAAGTTCACCTGAGGGTGCCTCCTGAATTCCTGCATCCCAGGTCTGTGTGCTGACCTCAGGTTTAGGTGCTGTCATTAGGGAAACCTCTTCTTCCAGCAGTTCTTGTCCCAACCTTGATCCTACCAGAGGATGCTTGAGAAGGTCCTGAAGAGATTGTCAAAGAGACACTGAGGGAGGGTTCACCTGACACCCTCCATGGCGAAGTAGATGAGCCCTCTCCATGTTGGGGTGCCCTGGTTTGGTCCCTAAATGGGTGCTCTTCTGCTGATGGCCCTTTCCTCCTGCCAGTGGTCCTCACACTGTGGCCTCGCAGGGCAGGAGGTGGTTAGAAGGGCTGGAAGCTCACCATTTCTTGGCTGAATCCTGCTGGGGTGCTCCTTGTGAGAGATGCTGAGCAGTTCCAGCAGGTTGATCCCTTGGTTTCCCCAAACCCTGCACACACAAAGCTTTAAAAGGGCAATCCTTTAATTCTTTAAGCCACCAGTCTGAATTTCACCATGCTCTGTGTAATTTGTCATCAGTGAGAACTGCCTTTAGACCTTTCCTAAGAAATGGGACCAGAAACATGTCTTCAAAAAGCACCTTTCCTCCCTTAATGCATTTTGCTTCTGCAGAGCGTTTGATCACGAGTATTCCTCTGTGTATGTTTGTGTGCAATTTTCATCAAGCTGCTCCTGCTGTACATTTTCCTAACCACGAGCAGGGTCTAACAGGGCTTTTTATAACTCCCTTTTGCAGTTCCCTGTGCCAAATGTGCAGCAGCAACACACGTGACCCCAGTGTGCTACCAGAGACAAGCGTTAGCTGATTACCTTGGGGGGACGTAAAGGCCAGCAGCAGTTGTGGTACATGGCTGGGTAGCTGCTGAAACACTGGAGGTTTGCTTTCTCTTGGTTTATTCCTCCTGTAAATCCCAGCAGTGTGATTAACATCCAGCCCATCACTCTCCCCATTACTGTAATGAGTTTATCAAGCCAATGGGTGAGGGTGGAGGGGAGTTCCATGGGTAATGGGGTGCGATGCTGCGTGGACCCACTTGTGTTATGACATTAAAGCTGTCTCAACTAGAAAGTGTTTCTGAGATTGGTAGTTGATGTTTTCTTGTTTGTGGGACGGCTGTAAAGGAGAAGGTGCTGTCAGAAGGGATGGAAATGATCAGTAGGGGGAAGATTTTTGTTGCTTTTATTTTTACTTCTGAAAGAAAAGATCTTCTGAACATGGGATTTAAGCAGCCTGAGTGCTTTTGAGGATTTTAGCCATGGCTTTGTCCTGTTTAGGCTCTTTTTGTGTGTAGCCTGTATGAATTACTGGGTCTTACTCTTCTTTCTAGCTAGAGTAACTGAAGAGTAACCCAGCACGGAGGCTCAGGAGGCAGGAGTGGGAGCCTTGTGACTTGAAGGGCACAAGGAAGAAGCTGAAGCTCAGGAGCAGATATTTATTTGCAGATATTTACTCCTTGCTTGACACCATCTCCTGTTTTGTCTGACAAGGATGAATCCAGGTTTCATTGGATGTGATTTGCCTGCAGCAAATCTGTGAGGAGCTCATGCCAGGCTCAGCATCTCTCCCCCTGTGAGTCCTTGCTTTGGGCAATAAGACATGCTTTTAGCAGGGTTGCCTCTGCATCAAGCGTGGTATGGGTTTAATTTGCCAGTTAAGATGTTACTGACTTCTGGATTTCTAATGTTTCCTCTTCTAGGAAATCTTATATGTCACCTATACGGGAGCCCTTTTGGCTGGGGGTTTTTAGGAGAGCACTCAGGAATTCCTTACTGTTTCTCTGGCACTTTAGTTCAATTTACGCTGTACACTAAAGAAACGGTTCCCTTTAGGTTAGGATAGGTTACATGCTCTCCTCTGTGGAAGAACAAAGGGCTGTCTGTTACAGCCAGCGTGGTTGTACGTTGGGAGGTGATGCTGCAGCCGTGAGGATGCGAGCCGGGATTTGGGATGGATTTCACGCGTAAGGGGTTGATGAGCAATGAGAATGTTGCAATGAAATAGGACACAAACAACCCCTTAAACACTGGAAATGGGGAAATAAATGGGATTATTAAAGCACAGAGCGTCGGCTGCTGCATTGTTGCTTCCTGGAGGGACCCTGCAGCAAACCCTTTGTGGCTGGATCCCGTGGTCCTTGCTTGCTGAGAGGGGGCAGCGGGGTCAGGGGGGTTGTTGCTGCCCTTAGGCTGGATCCGTGCCTGGGAACAGCTCTGCCCTCCTCCAGAGGCCTCATGGACTCCTCCACCTCCATGAAGTCTCCATTGAGCTTAACTTACTTCTTTGTACCAGATTTGGCCTTTTTTGGTGCTGCTGAGGTGTTGGTTTAATGCTGTGGCTAAAGGTGATGGCCAAAACTGGGTGAAATTGCTTCATGTTTTTGTTAGCATCAGTCTTTTAACCAGATCTTTGTGGGGAACATATAGTTTGGCCTTTTCCTAAGCTGTTCTGGGTGGTCCCTGGTGTGCAGCACCTTCTGTGGCTGTTTTGGTCACATCTTCTCCAATGGCTGCATGCTCATACAGCCCTTCCTTGCATCTTGGCACAGTATCCCTGCATAGGACATGCTTCGACATTCCCTGAAGTGCATGACATAAAAGCACTATATAGCCATAACCGTGATGCCTTTTCATGCAGACTTTTAGTCCACCTCCTTTTCAGAGCCCACTGGAGATGGTGGCCTGGTGCTCGCGTGGCTCTGGAGCATCCAAACCTCTGCACAGTAGCACGCCCTGACCTCTCCTGCAGGACTTTTCACACTGGGAAAAACAAACCCCCATGGACCTTTAACAAGTGTTTTCATGTTTGGTTTAAGGAGGCTCCACAACATGCTGGGTTTATGGGTATTGTATTTGTGTGCACCAGAGCTGGGTTTAGGGTCCCTCTGGGGTGAATGGCCAAGTTACTCCCCCAGTCTTTTCTTCCAGAAGTTGTAATTTAGAGGAAGAACAGCTACAAATTTGTATAATCTCTCCTTGGTCATCAGACACTGCTGCTGGAGAGTAGGATTGAAGGCCACAAAAAAGCTGGGCAGTGATTTTTACTCTGGAACAGTGGTTGAAATGATGACTTGAAGCTTTATGTGATTTGCCTGTGGTTGAAATGATGACTTGTTTCTCCTGCTGTTAACATAACCTCCTATAACCTCATAACCTTGATTCCAAAGAGTAGCTGGAGCAGACCTGGGCATGCATTGGTGAAGGTGCGAAGATTTCAGCACCTTGATACCATGTAAGGAGAATTGACTTCTTAGATCTCCTTGGGTTCTTCTTAGACAATCCCAGGCCTATGCCCTGACTCTGTACCTGGTTTTGCCCAGTGCAAATGTGGATATGCTCCAGTTCATAGGACTCAGAGACCCGGATCCAGGGAGTCATTCTGGAAGGTCATCTGCATGAGGACCAAAGACCAAAAGTCATCCATGGTGGAGTAGCCTGTACAGTCAATGGGGGAGGTAGGGAGAGGAAGATTCTGCCTGTCTGAAGCTGTATGGATACACAGAGCTGGAAAGTAATTGCCAGCTTTGGATTTCAGTAGAGCATTAGACTTGACGTGCTTGTCCTTAGGGGGAACTTCCACTGGCCTTCCTTTGCCCATGGCTCCAAGAGGAGTTGTCCATGTATTTCATTGCCACTTCCTAGGCCCCAGTTTCTTGACTATGATCCCTCCTTTGCCAACCAGTGGATTCAAGCCCAGTAATGCCAAACCTTTTGCTTCTGTTCTGCAATTTGGGCTTAGGAAAGAGTAAGCACCATCAAAACTAGGACCTGGGGTGCATTCTGGAACCAAGAGGTCATACGTGTCTAATGTGTTCTGTGGGAGTACATGCTAGAAAGGCAACAACCAGGTACTATGGGAATAGTTGATTTTTAGCCAAAACACGCTCCCATAAAAGCATCTTGGGCAGAATTCCTTGCAGTATGCACGTGTTCTTCTTGGTCCTGAGCGTGGTAGCCATTGGTGTGTCCAGGGGACTTGGATGTCAGTGGGTAGTAATTAACTTATCATTTAGCACTATACATTTATAATGGGTTTATGACTTCTGGATTACTGTTTCTTTATTGTAGTCCTTTAAGAAAGCTTGTTGCAGGATCTGGTTCTACCTGCTGAAAGAATTTATTATCAAAGATATTGAGAGCTTTGTCCTGGTTCGTGTACAGATTTCACGGGATAAATCGTATCCATGTTCTGGGACCATGAGTGTCTGGCTGTGACACCACCTGCTTTTGATAAACTATGAAGTGGCCCCTCTTGAGTAAATGAAACACAAATTGCACGGAGCAATTACACATCAGCCTTTTCATTCCCTGCCCTCAGTGTTTGAGTTTCACTTTATTGCTGGAGATTTAGCAGAAATTTAATACTTTATCTTCTTCTGAAGAGTGAACCATCCCTCCGAGGCCCAGCATTCCTTTGGCTCTACAGGGTGGATTTTGGGTTCCAAGCACAGCTTATGGTTTGCCAAATCTCAGTTACTCTGTACCCACGTTGAGTGGATGGTTAAAACCTTTGAAGCTTGCTCAAGAATGTGCTTTACATCCAGTGGCATGGCAGGGAAGATTCCTCCTTTTTAATGTTTCATTGAAAGCAGCCTCTGGTCAGAAAGCCAGACTCAGCCAGGACATTCTGAGTCCCTCATCTTTCCAACTGCTGGGTTAGGCCACCAGAAGCATCTTTATTCGATAAGGATCCAAGATTTGTCTTTACTGAAAGTAATTCAGAGCCACCGATGCAGCGCTTAGTCTTGTGGTTATTAGATGAGCATCTGATCTGCTCTGCAGTGGGGATGCTGTCCTCCAGCTTTACTAATGGTAGGAATTTCATCAGCCTGTGGGGCTCTGGTGTGATAAATACTTCCATGTGTGAGAATTTGACAGTTCAACATAGGAGTTTGATGGACTTCTGTGCATAAAAGCATCCACCAACTCGGGATCATTTCATGTGTGATTGAAACAAAATATGGTGTTGCTGGAGAAGGAAAACCTGGCACACATGTAGAAGAAGAAGGGGGTTTAGAGTGTGTCATGAGCATGGCTGAAGCCTGGAGAGCCCTGAGGTACCATGGTGGTGTTGTCATGGGAATTGTGGTGGGTCAAGAATATTGAAATGGGATTTGGTGGAAGAGGAGGACGTGCAGAGGCAGGTCTGTAGCATACCAGGCTATGGAGCTTCAGCTCCTGATGGCACAGCTCTTTTGGCACTGTTTGCTGCATGCAAGAGATCTGCATCCTAGGATGCAGAAAATCAGAAAGAAAATAGGGTAGGAAGTTAATGGTGGTGTAGCATGCAAAAGATGCACCCAGGCGCTACCTCTGGGATCAGCCCATGGCCTGGGTCCAGAGATTGGGCTGCTTCATCCATCATGATGGATGAAGCTGTAGTTAGCTTATTCTTCATGATTAGGCTGTCTCTAGGAGTGCCATCTAGTGCTTCCCCATAGTACTGGAGCATCCCAAACCCTTCCCTTTTGAGAAAGTAGGGTCTCCATTGGCTTGTTTTGTTGTACTAAACTAAGTGTTTGTGGAAAGCTAGGTACTTTGGCTCTAAGCTTCTTTGGAGGTTTCTTTTTAACCTGCCGGAGGGGAGATTGAGATGAGCTCTGAGGCAGAAGCTCTTCCCTGTGAGGGTGCTGAGGCGCTGGCACAGGGTGCCCAGAGAAGCTGTGGCCGCCCCATCCCTGGCAGTGTTCAAGGCCAGGTTGGACACAGGGGCTTGGAGCAACCTGCTCTAGTGGAAGGTGTCCCTGCCCGTGGCAGGGGCTTGGAGCTGGAGGAGCTTTAAGCTCCCTTCAGCCCAAACCATTCCATGATATTAATGCTGTAGGGTAAAACTCTTGGCTTTAAATGCTTATTTCCAGTCTGCTCTCTCAAAGAATGTCCTTTGTTCCTTTAAACTAAAATGGTGCTGTTGCTGTGGAAGGATGGTGCCCTGGGCCCTCTCGTAGGAGGGCTGAGGTGGGAGGAAGAATGATCCCATTATTCCCCATAGACATGTGGGGAGGTGCACATGCAGTGGGGCTGCTTTGACGGGGCGGGTGGCTGCGAGGATGTAGGATTCCTTCTGATTTGCAGGGGGAAGAGGGGGAGCAGTTTGGGTTTGCCCCAAAGGGCTTCACCCCAAAGGTTATCAAGATTTTGCCTTTGGTGAGTTTAGCTCTGGCACAGAGGTCCCCAAGTCCCCATCGACACATTTACAGGCCACTCTAAGTGAGTTCTTGCCAAAGCTGTATCATTTTTATGTGGCTGTTAAGAGTGTAAATCTGTCCATGTTGTGGCATAGAAACAACAGCATTTTCCCTTTCCAGTCTTAAAAACAACCCAGTGTTGTTTCTTCCTCTGGTTTTTGTCCCACAGCACTGGGATCTCCTGCGTGGATGCAAAGACTGAGGAAGCAAATCCTGTTTTGAAATGGAACAGGAGATTGTGTCTTCTGATATTTGAGGTAATGTAATTTCTAGTGCTTTTCTAGAAGATGTTCTTGGGTAGTGTACATCTAGGTATAGTGATGATTTGATTAGGGATGAGCACTGGATATAGGGACTCTCAAAGGCAGGGATGAGGTTTTCTGCATGGGATGCTCTCAGGCAGGTCCCTGAGGCATGTGGCACTGGCAGGAAAACCATTGTGAAGCCATTGAAGGTGTCACGCTTCTTATCTGCTTTTTATTTATTAAAAAGGGAAAAAAGAGGCTACAAATAAAGCAGTGTCACAAGATCCCACTTGTAATTGAGGGTCCTAAATGAATTAGCTATGGTGAATGTTCTGCATGGCTTTCTCTCTCCTCTGAAGAAGGACCCCTTTGTGCATCACAGCCCAAGGCTGCCCGGGCAGGATCCGCACATGAAATACCTGAGGGCATTGCGGGGCCTTTTCCTCCCTCTGTTATTTTCACACTTCTCTTCCCCTTTCCCTGCCTGTCCTTTCAAATTCTTTGGGTGGGAGGATTTCCTAACATCTCTGTTCAGCATCGCTTCCTCTTCAGCTCCTTCCTGCTTCCCTCGATGCCTCTCAAATCCACAGCAGCAGTAGTGTTTTTAACATACGAGCTGCTGCTGTGGATTTCCAGACCTCCACAGGCTGGCAGATGCAATGATCCTGATCCAGGGATTTGATATTGCTCCTCTCACACTACTTTGTTGGTTTGACCACTGTGACTGTAACCTCCTAAGTGATGTGCCTCTTAATTTTGGGCTTACTGTTTCTCTTTACATTTGCTTTTTGTAGTCTGTTACATCCTTTTTTTTGTGATGATTGATACTGTTTTGCTCTATGTCATTGACTGAGCTGTGGCTTTCCAGAGTATTGCCGGGAGCAAGTCTGGATTTGGCAGCAGCTCTGCTCTGGAGCCAGGCTGAGAGAGCTGGGCTGGGTCAGCCTGGAGAAGAGAAGGCTCCTCAAGGGGAGACCTTAGAGCAGCTCCAGTGCCTAAAGGGGCCACAGGAAACCTGGAGAGGGGCTTTGGACAAGGGCCTGTAGGGACAGGACAAGGGGAATGGCTTTAACCTGCCAGAGGGGAGGCTGAGATGAGCTCTGAGGCAGAAGCTCTTCCCTGTGAGGGTGCTGAGGCGCTGGCACAGGGTGCCCAGAGAAGCTGTGGCTGCCCCATCCCTGGCAGTGTTCAAGGCCGGGTTGGACACAGGGGCTTGGAGCAACCTGCTCTAGTGGAAGGTGTCCCTGCCCGTGGTAGTCTACAGACAATAGCTGTTAACCTTAAAAATACAATTGTATTTTATATAATCATATTTAATACAGTTTATATTACAATTTCTATTTTAAACTTGTAATTTAAAGTAATTAATGACCAACAGGCTCGAGACCCTTCTAGATCTTACATTGAATTTGTGCTTCCTGACTGTACAGACCCGGGTTCTGCCCTCCCGGTGTGTGCACCAGCTTTTCCCCTCCCAACACCCCCTTGTGCGTGGGGACCCGCAGCCGGGGAGCGGAGCTGCTGGCGGGTGAGGAATGTGTCCATGAGCCCCGCAATAAATCAGGATGGGAAGTGTGTCAGGAGAACTGCTCCACCAGCTGTTCCACCAAGCTGTCACTGCTCGCTCAGAGACAAGAATTAGGCTGATACAATAAGCACAGGACTGTGTTCTGCCAGCATGGCCAAACTGGTCCAGGTTATCTCTGTTCCCAGTAAAGGCGAGCGTTGAGCCAAGCTCCATGCAGGGCATTCCCAATAGCTGAGCATCCTCCAGGATGCTCATCTTTCCAATGGGGTTGTGCTGTCAGCAACATGCTCTGCTGCACCAGGAGCTTCTCCAGCCCTGGTTCTGTTAATGTAGGTATCCTTAAAGAGGGGTAAATCCAGTACAAACCCATTACCCCACTGCCGACCTACCAGTGCAACCTGGCTATAATCTGTTCCAGTTGTAAACTTACAATCAGCCCTCACCCTTACTCCCCTTTTAATACTTTTGGGGTTGTTTAAGCTCAGTCTGCTCAGCATGAGTATAATCTTGTTTCACTGGCCAGAGCAGTGTTGGTGCAGGCAGGTCAGGCTAATTAAACTCCACAGCCACTTGTGTACTGACACTTTTGATAGAGTAACTGGAGTAATTCATGTCTCAGTCCAGCAGCACCCGAGCCAGGCCTGACATTGGAGACATATTTCATAGAGCAGTAATGAGCCCTACTTTCAGGTCTGCCTCCTCTTCCCCAGCCCTCAGCAACGTTCCTGCGACACGCTGTTTACTCAAGGAAATGAAAGCCAGCAATGTGCATGCTGAGGGGGTTTTATTTGTGTTTTGGTGTTTAAAACAAAAACACCCCCCTAAAAAAACCCAAAACCCTCACAACACCCTCCCTGCCTGTTAAAGTTTGTGCATGATTGATTTTAGTGGGTGGATTAAAAGAGCAAATCTTTCTTTCCACGTTCCAAATCATCCATCAGAAATCAGAGGGGAGACTTTTCTGCCCTCTCCGTTATCCCGGGTTTAATTGTGAGGCCTGGATGTGTGTGCAAAGCGTTTCTGAACGTAATTGGATGAGGGTCACTGCCTGCCCTGAGATATATGGGCACACTAATCAGAGAATAATTTCAACCCGGGTTGAAGTTGCCAGTAAAAGTTGTAAAAGTTAATTTTATAGGAGCTTGTACAAAATATCAGCGAGCAGTTTTGGTCTTGGGGTTTATTTGCTTTGTCTAGTGACATTTTTATTATGTTTTATTATTATTATTTGTGTTTTAAATGCAATTTTGGGCAGAGGGGAAAAGAGAGGAGGGAGTGCTGACCTGAATAGCAGCCAGAGCAGTGCAGATGGATCAACCACAGTAGGAGGAATTCATAAAGTGACATGAGCTGCCCCAGTTGCAACCAGAATTCAATCAAATTGAAGGATGGTTTATATATTTTTACCCTTATATTCGTTCCTTTGATTTCCAAGAAGTGCTAACGCGCATCAGAGCGTACTGAATAAGTGGATTTATGTATTCCATAGCCTCTTGCTCTCTATGGATGAAACGCTTTGGAGCTGCTGTCCTGGGCTGAGCCCTGTGATACCTGCGGGTAGGGAAGGTGGGACATGGCTCATGTGGTGGGAACACACACATTTTGGGATGTCTGTGGGACAGCACATGCAGAGAGCAGTCAGTCAGTTTGGAACTTCATCAAACCCAACTCCAGGTCATTTTTTGTGTTACAGCTATGTGAGGCCTTTCTTAATCTGCCCCTAATAAGGTTGGATTGTGTGGTTCCCATTAGTCTTAATAGATATGGCTGAAACCCAATGTCATCAGGTATAGATTGCTTCCATTTATATCCTTATTTCAGGTGAAATGCTTCATGCTTGGATTTTTGCCATACTTGCCTTTTTTTTCCCCTCCATAACTTTGAGCACAATCTGTTGTTGAGTGGGGCAGACACATGCCTCTGATCTGAAAAAATTCGTTAAGGATCTAATTGTACGAATAAGCTTAGGATAACCCACAGGAAGTAAAAATTGAATCTTATCCCATTGTGAAAACATGAAGCGGGGGAACTGAATGTGAAGCAGCAACTGGAGTTACCCTGGAGCTAAAGCAGAGAGAAGATGTGCAGGGACATCAGCAGACCCTCGCTGGACTCTGTCTTCAGCGCCCTCCTGCAGGCACCCTGCCAGGCACAGGCTCTGCTGCGTCCCACACCAAAACACACGGTATAAAACGTTACAGCCCTTATAAATGAGTAATTGCTTTGGAAAGAGCCCTGTTAAAAGAGTGAATGATGGCAGTGCCATGCAGTTACCTGTTAAACTGGAGCAAACACCTGGAGAGCCCCAGTGAAGTTACTGGCCAGCACTGACAAAGCACTGCTGGATCACAGCGCAGCTCTGCTCTGGAAGGCTGGGCTCCAGCCCAAAGAACCTTCCCTGCTTTTTCAACACCATGACTTCAATGTGCTTTCTCTAAATAATTTTCTGTGGTCCTGGAGAATCCCCTGAGCTTTTCAGTTTAAATACAAGCGAGCCCTCAAATGGAAGCTTTGTAACATTCAAGCAGCCCACGGTGATGGTTTCTTCAGCATGGCGCGACCTTGTTTCCAAAAGCAAACAAGATGGTCAGACTTCTCATTGAAAGATTTTGGGCTACTAAATGACCTGAAATGCTTTTTGATGCCTGTCTGGTTGGTTACCTTTATATTTTTTTCCTTCTAAAGTGAAAAGTTTGGTGTCTGGAGGGACCGTTGGTAATTTTAGGCTCATGCTTGTTCCATCCCCAGCAGAGATGTCAATGTTTGTCAATGAGGTGTGGCAGTAGTGTCTCATCATATTTTCCTTGGAGGATGTTGAGCAAGGGTTTGGAATACAGGTTGTGAGAGAATCCTTCACAGTAGTCTGTCACGGCATCAAAGCAGCATCCTTGATTTGAAATGGTGTTTCAACTGCCCCTCGTTTTATCTGATGCTACCAACACACCAGGTTGCTCTGTAGCTGCAGTGCTCCTGAAGTCGGTTCCAGTAACCTGAGGTTCTCTTGCGGTGAGGAATCAGCTTTGGGAGCCCCATTCTCCTTTACATGCAAGAGGTGAGATGGATGCCAGGGAACAACAGGAGCGGGACACCATGGAGCTCTAGGTGTATTGTAATACAACCTTGTGGCAGCACAGAGGTACCTTGTAGAGAGGAGAAACAGGATGAGTAAGCACAGGTACATCAAAGACCTTGGTCCATGTTAGTGTGGGGATGACCTTTCCTTCCTAGCAAAGCCAAAGGCCAGCAGACTGGGCAGAGAGCCCGGCATGTTATTGCCAGTGGCTCCAGGCTTCCACCCTGCGTGCAGCCTGGTCAGCAGTTGTGTTTCATAGAATCCCATTCTGATTTGAGTTGAAGGGACCTTAAAGCTCATCCAGTCCTAACCCCCTGCCACGGGCAGGGACACCTTCCACTAGAGCAGGTTGCTCCAAGCCCCTGTGTCCAACCTGGCCTTGAACACTGCCAGGGATGGGGCAGCCACAGCTTCTCTGGGCACCCTGTGCCAGCGCCTCAGCACCCTCACAGGGAAGAGCTTCTGCCTAATGTTTAATCTCAGTCTGCCCTCTTTCAGTTTAAAACTATGTTTGTTCATGGTTTGTTCATGATTCCACAGTCACTTCACATTAGGCGAAAATAGGACTTTTCAAAGGGGGGATTGTGTAATTGGAATTGTTTTTGAGCTCACTGTGAGCACCATTCTCATTCACCTTCCTGTTATTCATCTTAGCATGTCATCTGAGCTGCAGAATCCCTATTGTTTTCTGCTGGACTGAGCCTGGTAGCAGAAAAATGACTTTGGAGAGACCTCAGGGGACATCATCACTAATAATAAACCGCTGGAGGAGTCAGCAAGTATTTTGCATTGGCATTCGACACAAAACAGGCATTTTGCCATTTGACTTCAGAGAGTAACTGCTTTGCTTTGCTGCTTTTGGGGCACTCTATTCTGCACACTCTGTATGCACTGAGGTTCTGCTGCTCAGCTGCACCCATTCAACCCTGTGCCAGGTGATTTTTTTATTACATAGGGCAGATAAAATCAAATGTAAACAGCATTTGAGAAGGGTTTGCCCTGTGAAGCACTGCACTGTTCCTGTGCTGGGGGTAGAATGGGAGTTCAGGTTTGTACATATTATTAGAAGCTAATTAGAAATAGAGATGTGTTTTGAAGGTTTATTCAGTGTCTGCAGGACAGGTAAACTGTTAGAGCTGTAGCAGTAATTGGTCGTAGTGTTCCAGTAATAGATGGATTTCCTTATTTCTGCAAACTTTACCTAGTAAAGTTCAGTTGTAGTTTGGAAAAGCAGGGAAGTCACTCAGCTCTTTGTAACATCTACCAAATATTTGATCGCAGGCTTCATCCCCTATATAAAGACAATCAAAAAAGATTTCTATGATTCTATAATCTTTGCAATTTATGAGTTGAAGCAAATTGTTTCTTCTTAGTAAATGTATAGATTATACTGGGAAATGTGCTCTTTGCCTTGATGCTTGTGTCTGTAAAGGCTGCAGGCATGCCTCTGGTCTGTAGAGCAGGGAGCGAGCTGCTCCACCAGGGATCTGCAGGGGTTGATGTGGTGGCCAGTGGGTACCAAGGCCCGGGATGTGCTTGATCAGTGCTTCCATCTGTGATTGCTCCAAGCAGCACATAAGCAGCATCAGCACAGGCAGAGGGGAAATGTGGTAAATGCCACTTGATTCTGTTTATGCCTTGTAGTGACATTGTTTAATGCATGGGTCCTGCTTTGCAGAGTGACACTTTCTGATGTGCTTCTGTAGAGAAGGGCTCAGTAACACGCTGCTCAGGGAATTCTTGAATGCTTTCCCAGCGGTTTCTTTCATTACTGCAGAAGTTGAATTCCAAGAGCCAGGCTGCAAACAATATTAGTGTGGGGATGACAGATGGACGCTTGTAATGCTGCTGCCTGCATTGCTCCAGGTTTGATGCTGAAGTTTATTAACCAGAGCAAAAAAGAAACGTGGGGACAGGAGAGGTCTCATGTATGGTGGGTGAAGCTGAGCTAGACGGGACCAGGTGACTCCCAGGTCCCTGCTCTTGGGGGCTGGGGAGAGGATGCTCAGGCAGTGAAATGCACCTCGTCCATACCTTTGCTCTCCCCCATGTTCCTTGAACCTTATAGTCTGTTTTTGAGTGTTGAAGGGATGCCAGGGGGTTGTTTCTGGCTTGTGGAGGTTTGGGTGAGCAGTGGTTGGTCTCCCTTCCACGTCTTTCCCTGTGGCTCTGAGACCAAACACAAAGCTCCAAGAGCAGAGCTGGGTCTGGTAGGTGGCAGCTCCCAGGCTCCAACGGGATTTGGAGCAGGTTCTGGATTCCCATCTCACACCAGCCCACCCTGTGAAGAACAGAATTAAGAGCTCTGAGCCTCTGCTTTAATTGCATTTGTAGGTACCCATAAATTCCCCTCATTTTTCATTACCATGTAGAATGAAGAAATCACACTCTTGGCTCTCAGACTTCAATAAGGAGCCCAGTGTAGTCTGTCTCCTGTAACTTTGCGATGGCTGAATCTATTAATGAGTGAGAAATCACTTAGTTTGACTCTTCTGTTGTATCTGACATTGAACAGTTTCGCAGCTTCGGTTCCTGGGTTCAGGAAAACATGTTTAATTTTCACTACACATCTGTGTGATTTGGGCTCTGTAACCTTCTCTCACTTCAGCAGATACCATCAGTATGGGGCTTGGTGATATTTCAGAGGGGGCTGTTTTGGTTCTTATTTATTTGGGTTTTATGTTGTTACTATGTATGTCTACTCTAAAGAGTTCCATCCTAACCCTGGGCAGCCCACGTGGAAGGGACAGCTGAGCTGGAATACACTTTTATGGAATACACTTTTATTTTATGGAATACACTTCTATTTTATGGAATACACTTTTATTTTACCTAAGAGCTGCTTTTGGTTCTGGATGCGTAGTAGGTTAAAAACCCCAGAATTCCAGATCTTAATGAACAAAACTAGGATGCATGGACTTCATCTCCACACTGTTTACAGAGTTTAGGGACACAGAAGGGGCTGTGGCTCTGCAGTGTGTGGTCTCATGGTGCCTGGTTTGTTTATTTCACTGAAGTGGGATGTAAAAACATTTCTTTTAAGTCCTCAGCATACATAGGGATGGATGTCAGGACAGGAGTGGACGTCAACACATCACTTGCTGTCTAACATCCCTTTATCAGGGATGACACAGTTCTTGGGGTGAATGTGAGATATTGATTATTCTCAGCACCAATCTTTGCAGAATTTATTAAAAAGAAAAACCCCCAAAAGTGGTTTTAATTTAAAGTAGGAAAAATATCTTCATTATTAAAACCATCTGCCTCCAGCCGGGATTGCTCTTACCAAGTGAAACGGGAATTGCTTTTGACTGAAGCAGCAGCATGTTTATTCAAATACGCCTTTCATTTGGCTGATGCTGCTAATTAAACCCTTTATTTTATTTAGACAATTATGTCTAAACAATTGTGGAGTTACAGTAGCTCTAATTGAGCTCTGATTTTCTTACCTGCCTCAATATTACACGTGGCTTTAAAAAGGGAGAGAGTTGACGCTGGCTGTATGTCCCAGAGGAGTTAAAACCCCAGGATCTAACATGAGTTGCTTGACTTCCAGTTCCTGTCTCTGTGTGTAAAGTTTGCGGGGGGGGGGGGAAGGGGTCTTGCTTTATTTTGGGTTATTTTTTTATAGTGGATTCTGCTTTCCACAAGCCTGTGTTGACGTTTGGGGTGTGTGGGCCACTCCTCCTATGAAGCCCAGATGAGCTCTGGGTGTCCTCATCTGGAAGCACCAGAGCTGAGACCATGTGTAGGTCTGTGGAAGCAACAGGAATATCCATTGCATTGATCCATAGATAAACCATGAGCTGTTTTAACTGCACCCTAATCCCTGTGAGCTTTAATTCCTACTGAGCACATGCGTTTGCTCCCATTCCTCCCAGCTCTTCCTCCTCTTCCATCAGTATAAACTAAATTCATGGGAATTGTGGGAGAATGGCTTTCTGCAGCTTTTCACTTACAGTTTGGTTTCTGTCACTAGGGATGTTGGGAGGAAAATAGGATCCTTTCTCCTCTGGTCACCAGGCACCCATTTCCCCATCTTCTCCTTGTCTCTGTGCCTGGCACCCAGAGCTCAGTTGCTGCTCTCCGATGCTTTAACCCTTGCACTATCATCTTGCTGTACTGGCTTGTTCTGCCACTCTATTCTCCTTGTGTTTTAATCTATATCCATGTAAAGCGAAGAAAAAAACTTCCAACTAGTAAAAAGTATGTTCCCCATATTCTTTTTATTTATTAATCTCTGTTTTCAGTGTAATAATACACAGCCCCGTGCCTCACCTTTCCCCTCCTCTCCTCATTGCTTTACAGCAGTTCTGAGCTCAAAGGTGTGTGTTATTTCTCTCTCTTTCCTCATTTTTTCCTTCACTATCTCCTTGCTATCTGTTTTTTCCCTTCACTGCAGCTGCCCGGTCCCCACTTTCCCAGCAAGATTTCTGGGGCTCTTCCCACATGGATGGGAGTAAAAGGCTGAGATGGCTTTGCTGGAGCTGCCTCTTCACCAGCATCCAGGCAGGATCCATCCAGCTGCTTTAGCATTCCCAGACCAGGCTTGTGCTGCTCTTTGCTGCTTTGCCTTGGGAAGTTGCTGTGGGAGGAGAGTGTGGAGCAAGAGGCAAGATTCTCAAACTGCATCAGTTTAGTAACGGGGATCAAGAGTTGTTTTAACTGCATTTCCTAAACATATTCCAGGTGTGAAATCCTTAACTTGCCTTTCCTCCTTTTTCTCTTTCTCTTTCCTTCCTCTCCTCGGGCGCTGTGATGTGGGTTTCTTTCTTGGCCACAGCTAAAAGCCACAGCAAACCCTGCACCATGCCCTGCTCGGCAGCAGGAGCAGACCCCCGGTGGTCCCATGGCTTTGGCAATGAGGGTTTCACACGTTGTTTCTTGAGATTCCCAGTGTGGAGAGGAGCCGCGGAGCCCTGGCTTGGGGTTTGGATGTGGTTGTGCCCAGTGCTGTTGAGGTAGGGAGCAAAGGGTTGGTGGGATAAATCTCCATCCCTGGCAGTGTTCAAGGCCAGGTTGGACACAGGGGCTTGGAGCAACCTGCTCTAGTGGAAGGTGTCCCTGCCCGTGGCAGGGGGTTGGAACTGGATCAGCTTTAAGGTCCTTTCCAACACAAACCAGTCCGGGATTCTGTGATCGATGAGCAGATGGACAAGCAGAGACAGGCAAAATTAAGGATATACCCATCAGTCTGGTGGGCAGCAGCAGCTTCCATGTGTCATAGCAATACCACTTGATTGTTTTAGCACAAGGTGAAGGACCACACGTACAAGGGAGGCACCAGGACTCAGTGTCAGACCCTCAGTGTTTGGAAGGCTGGGGCAGGAGGGGATGTTTTGAGCTTTACAGACTTGTTTGGAAGGAGAAGCAGCAGCAGAACTTCTTGTCTTTTCTACCTTGTTTGTACCTGTGAGGCTAGTTATTAAATTAAAAATACACATGCCCTTTGGGCTTAGGTCTATTTTAAGCACCAAGGTTTATGTTTTAGAGCTGCTGTGGTTTGCACCCTCAGAAATACGGGGTGCTGTGGCCCTTGCCCTTGTTGCCTTCCTGTCTGCCATCCCTCAGTACCTCCTCCATGGTCACTGAGGGGTTTGGTGGTACTCAGGGGCTGGTGATGGGCATGGAGGAGACTATGGACCCCCCAAGCCATGGGAGCTGCACATCCCTGGAACCAGTATGGTCATCTGAGGTGCAGGTCCCCTGGGGCTGCAGACAGTTGTCTCGCTTGTCCTCTTCTTCCTTGCCTGGAAACCAAGCAAATAAAGTTCTTACCAGGCTGGTGCTAACTAATAGCACGGGTTAATCCAAACTTGGTGTCCCATGGGTTGAACAGGAAGGTAACGTTAGTGCCATACCTCTTCCGTCTGGGATGGGGCAGAGGGGTGTGCTCAGGACACCGAGCAAAGGGGGTGAAGGAAATAAGTCCTTTTCCTGCTGTTTCTGCACTGTCTGTGCCATCCTGTCCTGGATAACCTATTGGGAAGTGGTGAGCCCAGCGTTTGCTGGTGGTCCCATCCCACGTCATTCCTGCTCGCTGGGGCGCTGAGGCCCCAGGCACTGGCAGGTGCCTGTCCCGGTGGGGTGACTGCCCTGATCAAAGGGTATTTACTGTCCTGGGGACAAGGAAAGGCTGTGTTATGTCAGGTGCAACCGGAGGCTAACAGAGGATTCTGTCCTTGTGTCTTGATTCCCGTTTTCCGGAGCTGTTTAGAAAGTGTCACGTGCAGAGGGGTTCCCAGTGCCGACCCGGAGCAGGTAGAGCACAGACTTATCCATCTCCCTCTTTGTTTGTTATTGCTCTCCCTAAAACTCAGCAACAAAAGCGAGTTTCCTTGTTTGTGTTTGTTGGGAATGTCAGGGGGATGATGGATTTGGCTGGAAAGGTAAATAATCTGCTGGGCTGAAGCACAGCCCAAGCAACCCTGAGAATGTGCAGTCACTGTCGTGAAGGCCTTTCATTTCTTACATTTGATTTGACAAGTTTTGGTGATTGCTCCATATTTTCACTCTGCTTTGGACCCACACTGTTTATTTCTGTTGCAAGTTACTAAAACGTCCCCAATTTGTTCTTCTTAAACAGTTTTGTAGCAGCTCTAAGGCAGTAGATGCCTCTGTCATTGCTTGCAGTGCAAATAAATAACCCGTTTCCAGGATTTCCAATTTAGTTCTGTTTATTTTCTTTTAATACACACACACATGCACTCAAAGTGGCTGGAGCTGCAGGATATGGTCATACATTGGGTTAATTCCATCCTTGTTTGAAAGTGATGCACTGCCATGTCCTGGAGCAGGGAGATGGGGCCCATTGAGATATACCTGTGTGCCCAGATCGTAGAATCAGGGAATGGTTTGTGTTGGAAGGGACCTTAAAGCTCATCCACTTCCAACCCCCTGCCATAGGCAGGGATACCTTCCACTAGACAAGGGGGTGCCGGGGTCCTTCCCAAGCCTGGTCCCTCCCAGGAGCACTGGCATGTCCCGGGAGCAGCGATATCCAGGGGGGTCTCAGACCCTGATTCTCACCTGTGGAAGTGGATGAGACTCTTCAGGGTCTCCACTGCCTTTTGGATGTGTCCTTGTAAGAGCAACAACAGGCATTAGGGCTAGAGCTGTAGGGAGCTGCTACCTTAATTAAGGTAGTAATTATTAAGTAGTAACTAAGAGTGTAAACTCTTTGGGCAGGGCCTAGTCTTTGTTTCAACCCTATAATCACTATGGTAAAACAAATATGCAAAACAATAAAGCAGTAGCCATGTAGTACAGCTTTTACTCAAGAAATGAAACCTATTGTTTAATTGTAGTATTGCCAAGCTGAGAAGGAGCAGAGGGGGAACACCCCTGTTAATGCTCGTGCATTGAAATGCTCACAGCTGATATCACAGAAACCCATGAAAGGATTATTTTGGGAAACTTTGTTGGCACGACCATAAGGTCATTCTTTATTGTCAGGCAAAGTCATGCTATTTTGGGGCAAAGCGTGTTTGAATTTGCTCAGTGTTTGTTGCTGGCTTCCCATGTCGAAGAACAGCAGAGAATGGGGACAAGTGGCAGCCATGGGCCCTGTTGCATAGTGTGGGATGCTCTGGGAGCAGGAAAGGCAGAGGCAGCTCTTAGGGTTCCTTACAGCAAGGGCTGCTTGAAGCAGAGCTGCCGTTCAGGCAGTGAGCATGCAGAGTTTGTTCATTCTGATTGAGGGTATGAGGGATTTTGTCACTTGCAGTAAGTTGGTGATAATTTGTGATTGAGGTTTCATAGAATCCCAGACTGGTTTGGGTTGGAAGGGACCTTAAAATCATCCAGCTCCAACCCCCTGCCACGGGCAGGGACACCTTCCACTAGAGCAGGTTGCTCCAAGCCCCTGTGTCCAACCTGGCCTTGAACACTGCCAGGGATGGGGCAGCCACAGCTTCTCTGGGCACCCTGTGCCAGCGCCTCAGCACCCTCACAGGGAAGAGCTTCTGCCTCAGAGCTCATCTCAATCTCCCCTCTGGCAGGTTAAAGCCATTCCCCTTGGCCTGTCCCTACAGGCCCTTGTCCAAAGCCCCTCTCCATATTCCTTGTAGCCCCCTTTAGGTATTGGAAGACTGTTATAAGATCTCCCCTTCAGGAGCCTTCTCTTCTCCAGGCTGAACAAGCCCTTCCAGGAGCATCCTACAAAGAGCTCCTGGGGATGCAGTGTGCAATCAGGACTGTCCTGAGGCAGGACAGGTAACATAAGGTGGGAAACCACTTGCAATAACCCTTATAAGCACAATAAACCGATGGTGCAATTAAAGCTGTGAAATATTCGGAGAACAGAAAGATCCCTTCTGCCAAGTGCCAATTTGGTTTGGTTCGACCCAAAGCATGGCTGCAAGTGCCTGCTGGGTGTGCTCAGCATCACTGCGTACACAGGGCAGGGGTGCAGGCAGGGCTGGATCACCCATAGCAGGGCACCCACTGCAAGGGCCCACCTCTTCAGGTCCTAACGATGGCTGGGGAGTGGAGCTCCCTGGGTTTTGTTTTATTTCAGTACTCCCAGCAAAACAAGTGAATATCTACCCAGTGCCTGGAGCCATTTGGAAGCAGATTAAAAGTTTTCATCAGCTCTTCTTAATAGAGCCAGATAAAGCAGGCTAATAGTCATGTGTTGAGTTATTGAAGGGAAGTTCAGGTAATATGCAATCACCTTTAACCTTGGGCTTCCTAAGACCTCCTGCCTCGCGATTGTTTGTCTGTGGTGTAAACCAGAGTCCAGTTCATAAATTATTATGTAGTTCCACTCACGTTAATGCAGCACAGCTTTCACGGTGTTTCATTTTGTAGTGTAAGCTAATTCTGGCTGTGCACACAATAAAGCTCCAACGTGGCTGGAATTAACCCTTTCCCCACACAACGAGGAGGTTGCTGGTAAGTGAATTATCACTATTTGTGCACTGGTGTCTGTGATTTGGTCATGGGTGTGATCCATGTGTAATTCTCTATGTTCAAGTTCCTGCTGAAAGTGAAGAATTCCCTGAGTGAAACATAGCAGGAAGGTTTTATTAGAAATTAAAAAAGAATTAAATATCTAAGAATTGATTTTTAGAATCCAAAGTTAATCACCATTGATGGTTTCAGCCTAAAATTTATGGTTAACAGTTTTACACCAGGGTTATTAAGAAAATGTATTTTGGTGTAATGGCACATGGGGCTTGGAGCAACGTGCTCTAGTGGAAGGTGTCCCTGCCCATGGCAGGGGTTGGAACTGGATGAGCTTTAAGGTCCCTTCCAACCCAAAACATTCTATGATATTGCTTTAATAATAATAATGCATTAATAAAACAGTATGTTAATATAATATATATAGAATTTAGTTGCTTAGTTTCTTCTTATGAACATCTATGGAAATCTCATTTGTATCCATACACTTCCTTTAATCACAATTATTCTGTACTTCTTTCAATCATTCCTCCTCCTATTCAGCAGTCACTGTTTTCCATTTAAGTAGCAAATCCCATTCCCTGTGGTGAGGGGTGGTTGGAATGAAGCATAACTGAAGGATAAGGAAAGGTCAAAAACCTTCTGAAATGAAGACCAGAACCCTGTATCTTGCGGCGGCTCCATGTCGCTGTAGCATGAGGTTGGGACATTGGCATTTGGGGGCTGTTCATGCCCAAACTGCTGGGCAGGATTTGGCAGTTGGACTTTGACATTGTGTATTTTCTTTACGGAGAAGCCATGAGAGATGAAATTCAGACATTGCTGTTGGACAAAGCAGCCCTTCTGGAGGAGCTGCCTTTGCCTTTCTCCCTCCTCTCCGGCAGCCCCGGACACCGGTGCTCTCAACATCTCTTGTTTTTGGAAAAAGTTACTGCTTCATTAGCTCTGCAGGACCTGGATCACATCCATGAGGTGGGAGATTTGCACCAGAGGAACTGGACTGCCATTGAGGCCTGCCTCGTCTCTGATCTCCGTCCAGCTGGCTTTGGGAAACCCTCTGCTTGCTTGGTCCTTGGTTCCTTCTAGAGCTGGATCTGATCCCCCATCCCGCTCTGCCATGCTGGCTCACCTGGATCCCATCCTGGCCCACCAGCCCAGGACCAGGTTACCTCTTGCTCCACTGGGCTTGGGCCAGACCACCTCCTGTGCTTCCCACCCTGCTCAGGGTGCCCCTCTTGTGTTATCCCACTCAACCATGTAGTACAGACCTTGATCAGACCAGTCTCTTACAGCCTCCTCATCCCCCTGCAGCCAGGCTTGAGATATAGCAGCACTTCTTAGGAAAGCCACCCTATCTGCCTGCTCTTCCTACTGGGCCAGAGCTCTTCCAGCTGGGTTCCCTGCTCTTTCAGTTCCTTCTCTTCTAGGGTGGGTCTCCATCACTCCTCTTCTTCCCTGGTCCAGCCAGAATGGGGGTCCTTGGTCTCTGGAGGTTATAGAATCAAAGGATGGTTTGGGTTCGAAGGGACATTAAAGATCACCTAGTTCCTGGATCATCCCTAGGGACACCTTCCACTAGAGCAGGTTGCTCCAAGCCCCTGTGTCCAACCTGGCCTTGAACACTGCCAGGGATGGGGCAGCCACAGCTTCTCTGGGCAACTCATAGTGGTGTCAGGGCCTCAGCACCCTCACAGGGAAGAGCTTCCTCCTAAGAGCTCATCTCAATCTCCCCTCTGGCAGGTTAAAGCCATTCCCCTTGTCCTGTCCCTACAGGCCCTTGTCCAAAGCCCCTCTCCAGGTTTCTTGTATCCCCTTTAGGCACTGGAGCTGCTCTAAGGTCTCCCCTTGAGGAGCCTTCTCTTCTCCAGGCTGCCCCAGCCCAGCTCTCTCAGCCTGGCTCCAGAGCCCTCACAGCATCTCCGTGGCCTCCTGTGGACTCGCTCCAACAGCTCCATGTCCCTCTTGTGTTGGGGGCCTCAGAAGGTCCCCCAACCAACCCTTCATCACAGGGGTAAGTGACAGTAGGAGCCTCCAGCAGCGCACAGCCTGACAGAACATGGTGACCCGATTGTATCTCGTCACTTAAGTTGTACCAGTGATGTTGCAGAAGCTGAGGAGATGCTACGTGCAGGTCCCCAGCGAGAGCTGGGCACAAACCCCTCCCCTGCATCACCATCCACATCTCCTCGGAGCCGCCTCTTGTTTGGATTCCAAGGAGCCCGTTTTCCTCCCGGCAGCAGCAGCAGCCGCTGGTGTTAGTTTTTCCATAACCACCGGGAACCACACTCCTCGTTAAAGCCATTCCAGGGCGGGAGGAGGGGAGGGATCCAGTTCCTTCCAACAACACACCGTGCTGCTCGCAGCCGGCGCGGCGCTGGGGCAGCAGCAAACATTGACCCATTGAGGGAAGCAGCGGCTGCCGTAGGCTCAGACCTGCGAAAGGCTCCCGGTCTCCTTGCTGCAAGCTGACACCTATTGGCACTGTCTGCACAAAGAGGTCCCTAATCATGTAAAAATCCTCTTTAAACATTAACCGGAATAAGAATAAGAGCATAATTTTCACATTCCTGATAGCTTCTTTGTGACCGATCCATGGAGTCTGGAAAGGGAATCCTTCAGGCAATGATTTACCCCCACTCCTTTCCTGTGCTTCTTTATCTGTATTTATTAATTCGTCCAACTCTTAAAATACTTTGGAAAGTCACTTGCTCTTTGCTTTTCCTCTCAAAGCTCGTAAGAGGAGGACAGTGATTTTTTTAATGAGACTCTTCCAAAGTATTGGCCGGATGGGGAAACCAAAGTGCTGAAAACAAATTCATACCAATCTGAATTCTATAACCAGGCTGCCCTTGAGTTGGCTCTGCAGTGACTTAACTTCCATCCTCCTGAACCTCTGCAAATCTCCTTGGTAGTTGGTATCAGTTCCCTAGATTGCCAGAGACCTCCTTTTTCCAAGTAAGGAAGAAGGATGGAAATTACATCTATGGTGTGAATGCTGTGCCCGTGGCTTGCTGGGGTCTCTGGCCTCCTGGAATAGGATGAGAAATAGATTTGCATTTGAAGCTCTTGTCCTCTTCTCCCTAAGTGAGCCAGGGTTTTTCCTGCTCATCCTGTGGAATGCAAGCTTATAAACCCCAACTTCTGTATATGGCTTTTCCTTCCAGCCTCCCAGTTGCGTTGTCTTGGGGACCAGCTGGATGTTCAGACGTGTTGCAGGTGAATGGAGTGTTGGAATCACGTTTTTGGAGTTGAGTTCTTTTTAAGTTAAGACATACTGTTGTATTAGAAGCTTATGTAGAATTCCTTTAGCCCGTAGCATGTTGTATCAAGCGCAGGACCGAATTGTTGCTCTGCCTGTTCCAGGTATCCACAGAGAGATGCAGACTTCCAAAAAGACATGAGCAAATATGTGTGCAACTCCAGGAAGCCTCTGTACTTTGGTCCACTGCACAGATGCTTACTTAGGTTGTAAATACATGTTTGTCTACAATATCATGTATTTACATGAATATCAGCTTTGCAGATGAAGCTGTGGGGCTTGGGCATTGTAACTGCTTATGCGTGTGCAGAACTGTGCTGGACCAAAGCTGGTTGAGGAGCAGAAGAGTGTGTTCATACAACATCTATTGCTTTGTTGATTGGGAACATCAGAAATGAGTTTCATGTGTGCTACATATTGAGAACTTCTGCTCTGGGATAAGACTATCAGATCTTATATTATTATTTTGTAACTGAAAAATTCTGGTTTAGTTCTTCATTCACATGGGATTGCCTTCAAATAACTGAGTTCTGTAAGATCAAGCCCAGCGATGTTTGCATGGAGAAAATTATTGGGGTAGTTTTGGTACATTTGCTGGTAGTGAGGTGAGGAGGTGGAAAAAATGGATCAGTGTGGAAGGGAGGGATTGTGGGGGGGATGAGGGAGAGGGGCCGGGGCTGACGCAGCCTCGCCTATGCTCCCAGCCCGGCCACATCTGCTCGAAGATGATGACAGATTGTAAAGTGTCGTCATTATGGAGCTGAAGTGGCCCCAATTTCGAAGTCTGATTAAAATTATCCTTATCCACAGTTTTCTGTAGCATTTCCTGCAGCCGGAGAGATGCTGCAGACTCTCTGGTCCATCTGACCCGGAGGGGCTCTTACTGCTTTCCGGAGTTGGCTGCTCTTCCGATGGTTTCTTCCTGATCCCTGGGAATGCAAGGTTATTAACAGCAAGTACCAGCTTAACACAAAGCAATGGTTAGCAATTCATAACTATTTTTCCTCCTCAGTTTAGGAAGGAATCGCTGGCTATGGTGAGCTATAGATGTTCTGATGGCAAATGCTGGTAAAGAGTTTTGCTTCCTGGCTTAGTTACCTGTAAATTCTACTTTAATTACTGCATTGACTTGGGAACGTGTTAATCACTAATACATAGGTTGTAGCAACTCTTCTTTTGGGGTCGGTGCGTACTTGTAGTGCGCTGAGCTGCTTGTGTGGGCGAGGAGCTTACTTTTTAAATGCTTTATGGAAGGCACAAAGTCTCAAAGGTGTTTTATGTGGCAAGCTGAAGATGTAAATGTAATAACAACAAATAGCTGAGGGGTTATTTGGGGGAAAGTTTGCCTCGGTGCAGAAATGCTGAAGAAAAATGTGAAGAATTACCTGTGCATAGCACCCTAAAAGGATGAGCCTGTGGCTTTATTTCATTTGGCTCTTGTTATGGTAGAAGCTGATCCAAAAGCCTTTGCTTTTCCTCTATAGCACACAGGGTCTCTGGCTGGGGAACATCTTCCCCAACTTCCACTGGTACAGGAGAGGCTTCCAGAGCTGGTTCAGAGGGTTGGACCTGCTGCCCACTTGCACGCTCTGGTTGTGATTGTGATAAACCACCTTTCTGTAGAGAAGGGATTTTGTTGTTCCTTCCCAAAGCCCCTGTGCCAAAAGACTGAAAAGTCAAATTTCAGGGAAGAAAGAAAGACAGATTGGATGTTTTTAAAGTCTCTCTAGACATTTTCTGCTCCTACCAGCAATCCCACTGAGTTAGAACAGAAAAGACTGGTTACAAGCCCTGGCTCTTCCCGCCTGGCAGCTTGCGGGAGCTCGTGGTGGGAGGCCCTCATCCTCTGAGATTCCGACTGCACCGTGTTTCAGCTCCTGGTGCTGCCCAATAACTAATTTATGCTGCACAAAGCAGAGGGATTATAGAGGAAATGTAAAATGATTCGTAGCAGAAGTGGCATGAAATGTCATTACAGGGAAGGTGGGGGACTGAGGGATGGGGAGACCCCTCTTCTGTCCTGGCCCATGGCGTTGATTTAGTATAGCATTGATTTAATACAGAGTTTTAGCCACATCACTTCTTCTGTACTCTTTTTCTCCCTGAAGTTTCACCATCTCTTTGTCAGGCTTTCTGCTCTGATCTCTCCCTGCCTCCGTATTTCCACAGCATTCAGCATAACTGGCTCCCAGGCACGGACAAACTGCTCTCCAAACAAAACTAACAGGGTATTTTGTGCAAACGCAGTTGTGATGAGCAAACGGGACAGCTCTGAGCTCACTCTCACCTTCTTGTTTGCTCGCTCTTGGCGCTGAGGTGCTCAGGACTAGGTTTAGACGCTTGGAATCATCCCGAAATTATTGGCTCTGCTCCGCATTGCAAATCCACATGATTTAAATACTTGGGTAGGCAGAGACGTGCGTGGGGGTGGCCTCATCCCAACGTTGCTCTTTTGCTCTCTGAATTTCTTGTGGACAGTGGCGTTGGCTTTATTTTGCCCTTGATTTAAGTACAGCTGGAAAGGCAGCTTAGACTGCATTTAATAACTAGTCCTTCAACACAGAGAGGTGCAGAAAGTAATTTGTCCCCTTGCCAAGCACCAGGAAGAATGGGCATTTTGTTCTTGGCTTCACGGTGATTTTACCTGGGTGTATTATGGAAAGACAGAAAGACTCGTGCTACTGTTCCCTGCACACTGTGTTGATTTATTGAAACTGGAGCCTGCGAGTGTGAGTCGCGAGGTCCATTCCGACATGGAATTTCCAGGAGAAATATACAATGGGCCTGGTTATTATTTTTTCCCTTCGCCATTCGCTTTTGGGCTTGTTTCCAGCTTTTGCACTAAGGAACAAGACTTGAAATTAGTCTTGAGTTTTAACACAACACAGCTTTGCCTTCCTATTCCCAAGGGTTTATTATAAAGCGTCTGAGCTTGTGTTCTTGTTTCATCTCCATCACCGTGCTCACCTGCTCTGAAATGGTTTCTTCTAGGCCAGGTTGGACAGGGCTTGGAGCAACCTGGTCTAGTGGAAGGTGTCCCTGCATGTGGCAGGGGCTTGGAACTAGATGATATTCAAGGTACCTTCCAGCCCAAACCAGTCTGTGATTCTATGTTAATCTGTGATTTTATATCTGATTCCAGAAGCTGATAAAGACATTGCAAATGCAGGGGTTAGAAATGGGCTGTTCAACACAGGTAATGGGGTCTGAGGAAGGCGCTAGGTGCAGGTTCAGCTAAAGCAGCAAAGGAATTACTGGGAGGAGAAACCCCTTCTTGTATGTAAAGTTACCAGAGGAGGTTTCACTGGGGTATTAGTCACCTGTGTAACACGTGAGAGAGTTTCAGCTGTATGTGGTGAGTTACGTCCTCACCTCTTAGGCTCTCTGTGAAGATCATCGCTTAAAATCTATTGCTGTGTTATAGAGGGAGGACTTGGGCCAGTGCTGGCTCCCAGTGGCAGCCAGATGTGCACTGACACTGGGGAGGGCTGGAAGATTGGGACCCTCTCGTGTCTCAATACAGCCTAATAAAATGTGGGGTGCATTGGCTATGGAAAAATTGATACGGATGAGAAAACCACAGGGAAGGAATTGTTTGGAGACACGGTGGTATGTTATCCATGTCTGAGATCTGTGAAGAGTGAATTCCGTGATAGCAACTCTAGTTATTTCCTCTTTAGCTGTATTAAAATACATGAAAAAATCCTTCTCTTAATTAAAATTGCCAGCATTCATATATTTTATTTAAATATTTCATTATTTTTAGAGCAAGAAATTCAGGATGAGTGGTTTGTACTGATTCTTCCAGACATATTCTGTATCTCCCTGTTAGACACCTAAACTGCTTCTCCTCCAGTTGTAAATAATTTACTGGGCAGGTTTAACTCTTAGAGAACAGCTCTGATCTCAGCTAGAACTGCAAACCCAGCGGGGTTACATTGTGAACAAGCCTTGAATCTGTTCCCATTAACAAATTCCCAACAAATGAACTTGGGATTTGAGCATTGCAATGCTGAGATTTCCTCTGTACTTCACCATTAGTGGGTTTACTGTTAATTGTTGTCCCACACAGCTATTAACAGTATCTGTGATTGTCAAGTTACAGCACTTCCACAGGCTGATGGTTCTCCATGGAGAACATATCTGCCTCTTGACGTGTAGTAACTCAGCAAAACGCTTCCACGCGTGCCTGCTTTGAGACCGGGAGCAGTCGTTTCCTGATGGATTGGCACTGGCGTGGCTAAAGGCAGTGGTTCTTGCATTGGGATGGTGAGCACATATAGGGCAGGGAGCTGGAGCTGCTGGGGTGGAGAGACCGTGGCAACTCAGTGCAGGTCCTCTGTAGTCCTCCCGCTTCCCTCTCTTCCAGTTCGATCAATGGCAAAAAGCCGCCTTCCCTCTCCGGTGAAAGATCAGCTCCCAAGTAATGATGTCCAGCTGTACTGACAGAATGTGATTGCTCATCAGTTTGGTTGATGGCTTAATCTGGGGCTGATTAGCATCTTGGAGACCATCCAGACGATCAAAAATGATGCATAATTTTGCTGCAGGCCACAGTTTATTTAACGTTTTAGCATACTCCTGGCTCTTGCGTAGCAGCAGGGGCTGTGTTGCGATGCTCTCCACGAGGCTTGGATTTGGGGAGGAAGGGTGAAGCCAGGCTCCTGTCCTCGGGAGGAGGGTGTGAGTGGGATGGCTTGGCTTTGTGTCACCGGGTTGTAGCTGCAGGGGGGCATACTGGTGGCAAGGGCTTCACCAGAGGTGCTGAGCATCCTGCTCTCGCCCCTGGGCATCCCTCCCAGCAAAAGTTTGCTGTGCCTTTGGGGTAATGATAAATCCATGCAAGCAATAAAAATCCTCTCCTTCCCCAGAAAGCTGTTTCCTTAAGCAACTGAACACATTTTCTCGCAGCTTTCAGATCATCACCCCAAGACTTTTTGCTCCAGGGGGGTTTGTGGAGGAGGAGAAAGGACAAAGCCCAGTGGGATGGACAGAGGGACAACATCTGTAGCCAGCGGAGAGGCTGAGCTGCGGGTAAGACAGCCCAGCTCCTGCTCAGCAAGGGTTAAAGCTGGAGCAGGGACTGCTGGAAGAGTTCAGTTGTTTCACATTAGGCTGGGGCGGCCCTGGCTGCCTTCTGTGCTCTGGGAGCCGGGGGCCGAGTCCCCAGTGTTAAATCTGCGTAACCGATGCCGTACAACTGGCACCAGCCTTGACCACAAGTGGCCGTTAAAATAAACATCCCTGGGCTTAACTGACAGGCAGGCTCAAGGAGAACCAGGCCTGCATGACGGGGAATATTAAATACCCAGCGAGAACCTAACTTCATCAGGCAAACACACAGGCACCCCCCCGCCACCGCCCCGGCATCGCCCCAGCCCCGCGGCATCAATGGGCGCAGTGTTTGGGGCAGGCGCGTGTCTTTCCCGGGGGGAGATGGGCTGGTGCCAGTGGTATGGGAATATGTGAGAAATCCAGCCCCAAACCCCAGCCTGGGTAAACACCGCGGTGGCAGCTCCGGGACCAGGCAGCACGGGCACCACGGCACCGAGCCGGAGCAAGGGAGCTGCCATCCCTCTCGGCTGCTCAGGCTCGGAGCTCCTGCTCCGGGATGTTGTTTGGTGTTAGGAAAGGAGGTAAAAGGCTTTATTAAAATTGAGACGTTTGGCTTAGGTTGGCAGTCTTATTTATAACGATGATTTGCAAGTGCTCCAACTCGGGACAAGTGTGAAGGCTTTATTATTTCCACAGGGATAACGGAGCAACACGTTTATTGGGTGGAATTTATCTGTTGATGGAATTTATTTATTTGCTTTAGAAAAGCATAGAAACAAGCAACACTTACAAAAGAAGTGAGGGGATTACACAAGTGTGGTACACGATGGACCTTGAGGCGAAAGGATATGAGTGTTCAGATGCACGTGGCTTGGTGCTGGTGGGAGAGACTTGACCCATCCCCTCCAGCAACCTCAAGTCCCTTTTGGTTACCACGCACGTGCTGCTGAAAGTCTGTCACGTTTTTGTGCTGGAAGGTAAACCACCAGGTTTATTAAGGGTGTTCTGGAGAACTTCCCATTCCTAAATTGTCTTTAAAAATATAGAGAGTTAGTATTTTTACCCAAGGAAGGCCTTGAGCATGACGAGGACATTTAGAACAAGCTCAGTTTTGTATCCAGATGTCCAAAGATGCCCAAGCCTGTGTCCTGGCTTTAGCTGAATATTTCTATGTCACTTATTTCTATGTCACTTATTTCTATGTCACTATGTGTGTGTATTACTTCCTAGCAGATGGTCTTGTCTTTATAAGAAGTCACTATTTTAACCCTTTAATTTACAAAAATAACAGTTTCCATGCAGGAAGATGCAATTCCTGTTAAGTGGCTGTTGAGGTGCAGCTCATTGGCAAGAGAGAGCAGAACTGGCTGCTGGATTCATCCAACTGTTGAAAGAGTTTAGTCATCACCTCCTGATGGCAAAGAGCTTTCTTGTGAATTGTTTTACTTGTCCTAAATTCTTCCAGTCTGCATCCTTTGTTACTAGGGAGAAAGCTTGAAACAGAAGCAAGCTCTGCTAAGCTTTTGGCTACATCTTTGGGCCAGCTACCTGCTTTTTCCTGCTTTGGTGTTTGAGTGGTGGAGAATGGCAGGAGGTGACGCTTGCTGCTTCCCAGACTCTCATGCTTTGGCAGATCTTTTCTTTCTTATTTTCCCTAGGAAACAAACAAGGGTTGTTTTTATTCCATCCTACTCTAGAAGTGCCCTTAGATGAACAGGAGATTCAAGTCTGAATCCTGTCCTGCAGAGCTGGTGCCTCAAGCAGAGTAAAGCAACCTACAACCGTAGTGTGAGCGTCACTGAGTATCCAGTGAAAGGGATGAGTAATTTATCTGCCCATTTAAAAGGCCCATTTGACGAAGAATCAATCACAGAGACATCTTTTTGCCTGCTTACAGTGTATCCAGGAGCTGCACTACTTCAGCTGCAGAGAAATAGCGTTTATACCAATGTAGCTTCTAGAGGAGAATAGGAATAAGATATATCACATCTTATTTTATCTGTGTATTCAACCTGGATTGAATTGGTGTCACCATTTTGGATTAAAACCCAAATTTGTATCTTCATTATAACCATGCTAGACCTGTCAGTACATTGGAAAATGTATGTGGCAGAGTTGTCAGGGGTTGCTGCTGAAAATGGGCTGGAAGAACACCTGAAACAAGATGAGAGGTGTTAGAAATCCCTATTTCAGTGTCTGAAGCAAAGAGGTGAGGTCTAGAGGAGCACAGACATGTTCTGTCTGCTCCAGGTAGTATTGGTCCTACTTCTCAGTACAAAAGGATAGAGTAGCTCCATACTCTCTATTTTCTCAAATCTCAAGGACCTTTATTTTCATCTTGCCTTTAATGACCAGGTTATAAAGAAATAAGAATGTGTTAATTTGGTGCCACAACAACTAGAGCATGGAGGAGCAGTCTTCATTGATGTTACCCACCCCAGAAGCCTTGCCTAGGGCTTCTCAAAGACTCTGTGCTGTGACTCTTGGGCTACACACTTATTCCTAATGATAGCCACCCGTTTTTGCAGCTCTCCAGTGGAATGAAGAGTCAGTTCAGAGGGGTATTGTGTTATTTTGGAAGGATCTTTTAAGTTACAGCTTTACAGGAACTTTGTCCAAACATCCAAGTGGTTGGATGGGAGCTGACCATCTTCAACTTGTTTCACCCTTTCCAGCCTGGCAAAACCAACTGGTCAGTGTTGGGATCCCTCTTTTTGTTTCGTTTTAATATGAAAGTTTCAATTTACATTATCCTTCTCCTTTTTCTGACTTGGCTCAAAGTCTTCTCAGTAAAGCCCAGACTGAGACTCACAGAGCTGCCCAGCACCAGGATGTCTTCACACCATACCCTCAGCCCCTTCCACCTCATGGATGTTTCACTTCCAACAAGTGCTCAAACCAGCTGGTTGTTTGAAGCACCCACATTTGAGGCAGAAGACATTGAGCCCGCTCTGTCTCTCGGGCAGTTGGAGAGTTAAACCAGGCAGCCCATGATGCCGAGTTCCCCCTCCTGCTCTGGGCGCTGGATTTGGCATGGAGCGCCGTGGTGTTCCAGTTCGGAGAATTCAAATGACCATCCAGGTAGTCGGTTCCTAATGGCACAATTTACCCTTTGTGAACACGTTTTATGAAAGATCCCACTGTTTGTCTCGAGTTGTGGAAAAAAAAAAAGCCCCAAACTAACCCAAGTGTAAATGTCCAGGCCACGAAACTGCCTAATGCAAACACAGGCACGAGCCGAGGCTTTGCTGGCGTTCGCTGCCCGTGGGTTTTGCCCGTGTGTTCCTTGGCCTGGTGCTGAACGATGTATTTATGAGCACACACCAGGAAAAAAAAAGAGCCTTCTGAAGGAGATGTGATCCTGGGGTTAGCACTGGACTTTTGAAAAGGGAAAAAAAGCGAAGTAATGAGGGCTTTTGGGAGAGCAGCCACGGTACGTGTTTAATCGTGAATGGGAGGTTGAAGCCTGGGGTCTCCAGGTCTGCCTTAGCAGGCATAGTGATTGCGAAGATGTACAGAAAGATGTTCAGAATGATATTCTTCCGCCCTGTCTCTGTAGCAGTGGATTTGCCCTTCAAAGCATGTCCCCAAAGAAAGAGAAGCTTCTGATGGGGGACAAAGACCTTGATTTGCAAAGCTTTTGGTGGGGACAAAGACCTTGATTTGCAAAGCTTTTGGTTCGTGCATCCTGTTGTACCCATAGGTTATGGCTGTCCATGTACTGTAGCAGGCAGTGTCCTGGTGCTGTATCCAAAGTTCCCTGCTCATCTGCTACATCCAAGGGTCACAGCAAACCAGAGAATAATCATGGTTTGTAACAGTGAGCTCAGCAAAGCAGCTCTGCAGGCTCTGTGCTGTCTTGCTGTGTGGTGTTGACTGAATATCCTTTTGTTGGCCCTGGTTTAACACCACAAAGATTTTGATATTATTCCATGGCTGTTATCGACTAGAGCATGCCAGGAACTCTGCTGGAAAGGTCAGAAAATCCCAGTTAGAGGAAAATTCTGGCAGAAAAATATTGTAGTAGAATGGTCCAGAGAAGACCATACAAGTGGCTTTGCAGAGGTCAGAGAGAGGAATCATCAGAGGGATGAACAAAGGGATCTTCTTGGTGCCAAAGATCTCTGTAAAATGAGCTGTTGGACCCAGAGGTCCCATCTGGTCCTATCTAGAGTCACCAGCATAGAAGGTGCTGGTTGCTGGGGTGACCCGTGCTCTTTGGGGTGGAATGGTGACATCTTTTCCTTCAAAACGTTTTGTTCCTGGGCAGAATGAGGAACTGAATGAGCTTTAGTGTTGGAAACTGTCATCTCAGTCCACTTGATGGTGGAGCTTTGGGTCTTGCAATGATGAAAGTGCTTGACGTGGTGTCCTGGCTCTTTTATCTCCTTTCAGTTGCTTATTCCCAGCATGTGGCAGCATAGATGTTACCTGCTTTACCTGGTAAGGGGGTACGAGGTGCAAGCTAGCAAATCCATCGTCATGCTCATGTACCAAAGCGATACTTCTGGCCTGCAGGAGAAAAGGACTAAATGAACCCCAACGTAATGTGTATTAAAAGAAAATGTAAAATGGCAGAGGCCACATGAACTAAGCAGAGGTATTTTCTAGCTGTCTAGTCTAAGGTTTGGTATCATTTTTCTCTAGGATTACAGGGGCTTTCACCTCATAAATTTGTGCCTGTTTGAGGTCGTTAATCTTTCTTTACATGTTGCCTTGCAATTTTAGAGCTTTGCCACCATCTGGGATCACATTTTAAATGGAGTTTCCACTCAGTACGTTCCTTTTCATGAAATTATTTATATAGAGAGAAATATATAATAAATATATCAGGACTGGGTTGTTTTTAAACATTTTCAGTGCTTTCGCAGGGATTTACCTTGTGTGGAAAAACTTGTCTTCTCTAATAGAGAGCCATAAGAGTGACCAATTAAAGGATCACATTTGCAATATGCTCTTAAATGGCAATTTAAAATATTGGTGAGAGACCTGCCTCGTGATCCGTTGGGAAAGGTGAGCTCCATCCGAGAGCCCCAGGACAGGGAACACAGTTCTGTGTCGGGGAATCTCAGACTATGAGGTGCACCAAGAAAGCACCATCTGATGGCAATTGGATGTTAAACCCGAAGGATATAAGGAAGAAGCTCTTCCCTGTGAGGGTGCTGAGGCGCTGGCACAGGGTGCCCAGAGAAGCTGTGGCTGCCCCATCCCTGGCAGTGTTCAAGGCCAGGTTGGACACAGGGGCTTGGAGCAACCTGCTCTAGTGGAAGGTGTCCCTGCCCATGGCAGGGGGTTGGAGTTGGATGAGCTTTAAGGTCCCTTCCAACCCAAACCATTCTATAATCTAAGGATTGCTGCAGCTCCGCCGCTGCATTTGAACTGGGACCTTCCTGGTAAGCAGGTATTACCCTTAACTCCTGTTTCTTCCAGACGTACCTTCCAACCTGGTCCACTCCCTAAACCAAACATGACCCATCTCTGGTGCTCTTAACAAACAAGCCTTCTCCTCAAGGAGAAGTAATGACCCACAGTTGGTTTCACCAGCTTCTTCTGGCCCCATCAGAGCCAAGATGTCTGTTCCAGGCCCTGGTAATTATTTTAAAGGGATTTTGAACAAATAAATAGCCTGAACAGCTCAGTGGTTCCTTGTGTAATTTTAGCTCTGGACCCCTCCAAGAATGTACAGAATAAATAGGTGAATCTGTAACACATCCACAATTAACTCTATGTACAGCCAGCAGCTCGGAGGCACGCTACGGAGGAGTAGTGTCAATAAACAGGTATGCTGTGGGCTGTGGGAATGTGGTCTTTGTTATTGGAGAAGGATGGCTCTGACCAGGAGGTAGGGTGCAGCTTGGAAAAGCAAACAGTGCAGCTATAGATCCCTCTGCCCCCACCCAACATGTTGGAATTCCCAAATCCGTCATTTCAGTTTACCCCTGGTCAAGACCATCCTCTCTGGTGTTAAATCAGGGGCTGAGTCATCATGAGCAGAGCTTGGCTTTGTAGCTGGATGTCAGGGATGTGGCAGGAAGGTTTCACCTCCGCTGGTGACTTTGCAAGTGCAACTTTGTGAACAGGGAAGAAAAAAGAATTCCTCGGGATGTTTTACAATGCCGAGGCATGAAATTGCACAGCAGAGTTTTCTCCCAAGCCCCTTTCCCCTCCGGCATGTGCAGCCAACGCTCCCCAAAGAAACCCAAGGCCCAGACGTGAATCATTTCTCTGATTTTTCATGCTTTTAACGTTTCATTGCTGAGGCTTCGCTCAGCCGGCAGCAGGAGGGACCTGTTTCAGCTTTGAAAGCCCTTAGACAGAGGGAATGGCTGGGCAAAGGAGTTAAAAATGAAACAGCAGATTTATATATATAAAAAGTAAAAATATATGTTCTCCATCTGAAGTTTATTTAGGTCCTTTGGGAGAGTGGCGCGGCACTACGTCTCTACTAAATTGCCAACATTTTATGGTCGTGCTGGCACCGAGTCAAACACACATCTCCTTGGCTTGGGTTGCTGTCTTAAAGCAGGCAGATTCCAGTATGTTTTTCTATGAACTGAATATTACTATTGACTGGACAAGGGAAGCTCTGCCCAGCAAGGACATAGAGGTAACTTTTCTTTTTAATACATCTATCAAGACTTAGTTATTTTGAGGTTGCGTTACTGAAGAGCCGAGCCCTTGTGACCCACTCAGACATTAGATCTGTGCGTTGTAAAGCAAATACAACTTTTTCATTTATTTCTTAGGGATTTATTTTGATTGGAATCATATTAATAACTGGAAAGCTTCAAAGGGCCTATTTTTAACTGGTTAGCTGTTGTGCATGAAGTATGTGAGTACGCACGTGGAGCCTTGCACATGAACGTGTGTATAAAATATACACAGCAGAGGGTACCGCTGGGGCTTACACAAGAGGCTGAGCAGTTTGCTGCTCAATTTCCTTTCAAAACCCTTGCCTACATGTGTATCTTCATGCAAAATCACTGTGGTGTTCATCAATCAAGGCTGCTGCACATCTAGAGCTCCTTCCACAAAGCCTCACCACGAGGAAGCAGCAGCTCTCCATCATCTCCCCCTGTTATGAGGAAGGGTGTTTTGCAGTTGCTGGTTACTGTAGTGCAGGAGATGATCTGACTCCAGTCAAGACACGCGTCTTCTCACACTTCCCAGCAGCTGTGAGTGACCCAGTTTATCTCCTCTCTGCCTCCTGCTCTCCTGCACGGGGCTGAGAAGCCGTGTCTGCTCGGGCTTGGGAACGTGGAGCTTTGATCTGCAGATGCGCAAGGAGGAAGGGTCAAGATCTGAAGCAGAATAGGCTGGCAGGGAAACAGTCTGTTGGATCATGTTGATCAAATTATGCTCTGTGATGGAGAATCCTTTTTATTTTTTGGTCCAAAGTATAAGAGAACCGAGAGCTTTTCTTTGATGAGTTCATGTCTCAGTGCCTTGGGAAGCTGGGGAACTTGTGCTTTACAGTTCATCTCTACCTTCCTCAAACACTCAGGAAAACCTTCAGCAGTACCTCACAGCCTAGTTTTCCAGGGTTGTCTTGGAGTCATAGGATAGTTTGGGTTGGAAGAGACCGTCAAAGGTCATCTAGTCCAACGCCCTGCAGTGAGCAAGGACGTTCTTCACACCTTTCTCCTTGCGCCAAAGGCTTCACTCCCTTTTCACTGCTGGAGCCTCCAGTGCCCTCAGGCTGTTACTGAAGTGTTCGTTGTGCCAAGTTAATCCTATTTCTTTTGACCAAATAACTGCTTCTTCTCATCATTTATTCATATTTGCTTTTGTTCTATTTCCTTCTGTTTTTCAAGATTTTTCTGCCATTAGGTGCACTCAGATGTGAGTGTTTTGGTTAAATAGGTGCCTTTCGATGGCAGAAGAAATGATAGCATCTAGAATGTATAGGAATATTAGGGCTCGCTTTGTTATTCACCAGGATTTCTGTGACAGGCAGCCAGGGGGATGTTTTGAAAGGCTGTCCTTAGTGTTGTTTTAATACTAATGCCAAGTATACTTTGGGTTATCTGAATCAATAGATAATCTGAGTTTACCTTGTACAAACAGGTAGAATAACGGATTTTTTGTTCACCTTTTTGAAGCTGATTCATTTAGAATTTGTTACTGGTTTTTGAAAGGCGCCTTGTGAGTTTGAGCTGTTGAGGTGCTTGGACAAGTGAGCAGATACTACAGAGGCTCCCAAAGCTCTGACGTGGTTTGTTGTGGAGTGAAGGAAGGTAAAAAACCATCATTGGAAAGAATAATACATTGGAAAGAATAATACTTATTTGATGTATCTCTGGGCTCCTCCTCATTTGTGATGTTGAGAGGGTCTTCCCTATCCAACGTCACGCTTACGTGCGTGAGAGCTGTGCTGCTCACGCTGTAGGAATAAGATCCCCAGCCCTGCCTGAGCAGTGGGTTGTTCAAGGACAATGTGGGACTTGTTTTCACACACAGCTATAGGAGAGCCTGGAGCTTTCCTTAGGCTAGGCTGGGATATCTAACAGTGGGATTAAATACTCTGTCGGAGTTTATGTAATGCCACACCAATAAGGAGGCTGAGAGGAGACCATGTGCATTTACAGTCCCAGAGAAGAGCATTTACTCTGGTGTATAATAGCCTTCTGTTGGGTTTTAGTAGCGTATAGTTTAGTAAATTAGGAGTCTTCAGGTACTTAGCACTTTAATGGTTCTCACTAAGAACATAATTAAGCCATAGACCCCTTAGGGAGAAAAAACCCAGTTTATTGTGCATATTTTTAGACTCTGTTCCCAGCCCTCATAAAAACCTGGTCGATACAAGCCAGAGAACATGCCTTAGCTGGTGACCCCCAATTCATGCGGCCCCCCCGAGTGTCTCCCCGCAGTCACACGTTACAAATCTGCCCTGTGAATTATGGAATTAATTTTCCCCCATCTGAGTTCCAACCCCATTTGCAGCGCAGTGTTTCTCCGGCTGCGGGAGGTGTGAGGGAGGCAGAAGGTTTATGATGTTGCACCTTGTGCTGACACATAAAGCTGGGCTTTGCTAATCGCTTTTTTATTTAAAAACATTTTATGTTTCACAGAAGTAGCCAGAAATGGGGCTTGTTGGAGACAAGGGCTCTGCTCTGTTCCTTTCTGCCTCGGGCTTGGTTCTTTACCTGCATCTGACTTGGAGCTGCGTGTTTCTGTGTCTGTGTGTCAGGAATTCACAGTTCTCAATGGAGGGAAACTCCTGGCTGCTTTCTTGGATGCTTCTGCTTGCAAAGCAACCACAAAGCAAAGTGTAAAGCTCAAAATCCCCAGCAAAACCAGTAGGTGAAGTGATCCTGGAATGCCTTTCTCTCCTTCTGGGCTCTGGCACTGTCACCTCCACACCGCTGCGATGTTTCCATAGGATAAGAAATCTGGAGAGGGACATTTTACAAGGACATATGTAGGGACAGGACAAGGGGGAATGGCTTCAGACTGACAGAGAGGAGATTGAGGTGAGCTCTTAGGCAGAAGCTCTTCCCTGTGAGGGTGCTGAGGCGCTGGCACAGGGTGCCCAGAGAAGCTGTGGCTGCCCCATCCCTGGCAGTGTTCAAGGCCAGGTTGGACACAGGGGTGTTGGATGCCCCAGCACCCCTGGGCAGTGGTCAGCTCGGGTGCAAAAAGACACCAGAAAGCTTTCCAGCATCACAGGTGCCTGTGTGCAGCAGGGTGGTGATTCACACATCGCTCTGGGTCTTTGCTCTTGTCTCAACACCCCTTCCTTAGTAAACACGGCTTTCTTCCCGGGAAACGGGTGCCGCGCTGCACCCGTGCTCACAGCATCTGGAAGGCATTGGGAGGAACACACACACACAGAGTGCTCTCCTCCCCCAGCAGCCTTCTAATGAATTTCTGATACATGTGAATCCCTTCTCTATCACTGCGTTTTGTTTTACACACTCAGGGTTTACACGCTGGAGCAGTGGTGGGGAGGAAGGGTCCCAGCACTGCTCTTATCAAAGTGTTTCTCTCCCTCTGTTGAAACAAATGCTGAGGATCTGTGTGTTATTTGTGGTGTATCTGCTGCTGGTTTAGACTGCAGTCGTGCTTGTCATTTGACTTATCTTGCCTGTCAAACAGCATTGCCCCCTGACACTATGATAGTGTCGGTGCTGATAGGGTGAAGGATGGCGATGCTACAGCACCTGGGAGTGAATTATTAACCCACACCAGGTTTCTGTGCTTTCCTTCTCTCTTTTCCCCGTTTCTACTTCAGGACAAGAATTAGGCTGCTGCTAAAAGCATGTTCGCACACTGGCCCAAACGTGGCTGTTACGTGAGCCCAATCCAAGAACTTCCTTCTGCATGTGGGAACAACCCAGAGAAGCTGTGGCTGCCCCATCCCTGGCAGTGTTCAAGGCCAGGTTGGACACAGGGGCTTGGAGCAACCTGCTCTAGTGGAAGGTGTCCCTGCCCGTGGCAGGGGGTTGGAACTGGATGAGCTTTAACGTTCATTCCCAGCCCAAACCCTTCTTAGGGCTAGAGGCTCTCTGCCCTTAAGCACAGCAGACTGGGGGGACGATATTTTGAGTCCCAGCCCAAATCAACAAGCAGGATTCGACGGCTTCAATTGGCTTTGATAGACGAGGGCGTCAGCATGAGCATGTGATGGAGGGGAAGGGGATTTGGGAACCAAATGGCACGTTCAGTAACTAAGGATGGTCTTTGCTGGAATATTAAACGTTGTCAGCCCAGCCCTGCAAAGCCAAAATCAAATGACTAACTGCTCAGTGCCATCACAGTATGAGATTTAATGACATGTATAAGTAGGTATGTGATTAAATGTGTAACACAGCCTGTTCTTCATGGTCCCCAGGTGCCACTGGGGAAAGCGGCAGGAGGAGAAGCAGGAATGTCACCTTCCTGCAGCTCCAGTGTGTTAGGATCAGGCAGTTACATGCTGGAAACCAGCTCATCTCAGGCTAAATGTTACAACCTGTAGGCCTGATCCCTCATCTAGGTCAGTTTTCCTTAAAAATGAGAACAGCAGAAGCCAAGGAAGCAACCTGCCTTTTTGGAAGGATAAAAGCGTTTCTCAGCAATTTGGGATCAAGGTAAAAAAAAAAATCTCCTTGCGAGCCTCCCTGATGTTCTGGGAATGCTCAGGGCAGTCCAACAAGCACATTAACTCAAAACAGGTCCCATGTGGAGGGGAAGGACCCTCGGTGGCACCCGGGGGTCTGCCCTGACCTCCCACCCCCTTGCAGGAGTGGACTTGGCAGAGCTCCGTGACCCCGACACCGCTCCATCCGGCGCTGCTGTCCGAGGAAGGAAGGATGCGGTCTCCTGTCCTAAGGGGTTACAGCAGCCTCAAACCCATATAAAGCAACAACTTTATTAATCCCAGCTTTGCTAATAAGGAATTACAATAGTTGTGGGATTTGGCAGTGGAAGCACGCTCCGTTGCCATGCATAGTACAGTATTTCCCCTGTTTTGTTTGTATTTTTGATTTAACTACAAATAATTTAAAGATGTGTTGTGTCTCCTTCAATTAAAAGTTGTGTCTCCATCCTCTTTTTTTTTTTCTCTTGTCACAGCTTTAAATCAATTCTAATGGATTTGAGCTTCTCAGATATGCAAAGATAAATGTAAATTAACTTCTTTCTTTATGCTGAAGTGGCAGCATTTCTTTGGGGGGGGTAGTTATTGACATGTCAGGGTTTGGATTTATTTCCTTTGTGAAGTTTGCAGCTTTATTATCCTGGAGGGAAGATCTCCCAGTGTCAAAAAATGTCAGGTTGATAGAAGAATAATATTGTCACAAGGCCAGTATGTAAATACGTTAACCAGTATAGCATGTTTAGAGGAATTACGCTTCCCTCTCCCCAGTTACAAGTTTGGAAAGCAACTCCACCACTACATTTATTTCAAATTCAAACATTTTGAAAGGATATCTCCTAGGTTTGGAAATCTGGTTTCCATTCCTGCCTCTCTCTGACCTACTGTGTGACCCTGAGAAAATCTTTTGCTCAGTTTCTGTATCTGCTTAACTGCTCTGATGCTCTGCAGCACTCATGCAGAGCAACTGAACATCCGTTGGGGTCGAGCTACGTGTAACGTTTCACTATTAAATAGTGGTTTAATTTAATATAAGTGGGGTTCAGTTGTGAAAAAAGAGAGAATTGGAACCCTTGGTTTTTAAAAGATCTTTTGGTTTAAAAGTTCCTTGGGTTTGCATCAAAAAAAATGAATTGAGTAATTTTATCTAAAGAGAAATGAGTGCCCAGAGGCAAAGGATGAGTCTCCTGTGAGTAAACGTGGGGAAAGAAATAAGGAAAAAGGCCAAGAGCTCTGTAGCTCCCTCAATAATGAGCCTTGGAGGGGGATTGATTCATTTCCCTTCCATCTTTCAGACGCAGCCAGTGCCCAACCCCATCGCGTACTTCATGCATCGCTCGCCGTGGTGGTTTCATCGCTTCGAGACCCTGGTCAATCACTTCATCGAGCTGGTGGTGCCATTCTTCCTGTTCCTGGGGCGGCGGATGTGCATCGTGCATGGCCTCCTGCAGATCCTTTTCCAGGTGAGATGCTTGTGGGTTGGCTTCCAAAGGGTCACATCTTCACCCAGGACAGAGCAGAGGGTGTTGGAAGCGTGTAACATCTCTCCTGCTGCCTGCGCTTCCTGCTTGGCTGTGGGGTGGGCTGGGACCTGGGTGGCCGAGGTACAGACACTGTCCTCACGTGAGGATGTGGGCACATGTGGGGTTCCTGGCGCAGCATCCAGAGGAACTGACTCAATTGGCAGGTCAAGGGTTCAGGCTGAAGTGAATCAGGATGATTCACAGCTCTGAGCTGTTGGCTCTCGGGTGGTTCGCGCTGGTGCGGCTGCTCTTAGTGTGTTGCTGGAGGTTCAGCTGCTGGTTTAGTTTCTACTCATATGGATGGCAGAGAAATGTCAGCCCAGGACGGCTGGGATGAATACTGGTAATCTCTCCAAAAGCTAATTTTTATTTTTATAGATATCGTTCATCCTTTGAAGGGATTTTTTTATATATATATATTTAACATTCCAGGGCCGTTCTTTATCTCTGAAGATGTTTGAGCTGTTTTTTACAACCACCAGATTTACTGAGCCAGGGGTCGTAGTGAAAATAATTCCTCCAAAAATTAATGGCATTCGTATTCCAATTGCTTTTGTGTTTTTGGGTGGTTTTTGTATATGAAATAAATAAATCTGTGCAAGTTAGAGGACAGAAGCTCTTGTGTGTATACCTTGCAGAGATGCCTACTCCTTCTGCTTCCGAAACATGTCCTGTTCTGTGCAGGTACCACTGAACATACAGCTTGTACCTCTGATCACCTTTTGGCATTGGGTTTGGTTTGTTGGGATGGATCTTCTCAGGCAACTGGAGGTCCTGGCAGTGGAGCAGAAGAGGTCTGGCGCAAAGAGGTCTCAGGACGTTGAGCCATGTGGTGCCAGTTGTGTTTGTGACAGGCATCACTGAGGTTTTGAGTGTCACTGGAGGGTTTTCTTCAGCCCAACCCTAAAAACCCTGTTTTTCTGTCCCATTGACAAAGCAAAACATCCCATCTCTGTCATCTGCTTGTTGCAGAAGCAGGTAGATGTTGAGATGTGGTGGGGATCGGATTAGCAAGCAGGAATTGTGAGTAGAAATAGTTTTGTGTGTAAGGAGGTGTAGGGAGGGTGGCAGTGACTCTTTCTAGGGTGAGTGGACCCAGAAAGGAGCAGAACACGGCGAGTGGCCTATCAGAAAACAAAACCACATTGCCAAATTCCAGGCTTTGGCAGGGCTGCTGTGTGTCAAGGCCGGACAGAATATCACAGAATCAGGGAATGGTTTGTGTTGGAAGAGCCCTTAAAGCTCCTCCAGTTCCAAGCCCCTGCCACGGGCAGGGACACCTTCCACTAGAGCAGGTTGCTCCAAGCCCCTGTGTCCAACCTGGCCTTGAACACTGCCAGGGATGGGGCAGCCACAGCTTCTCTGGGCACCCTGTGCCAGCGCCTCAGCACCCTCATAGTGAAGACATCCTCACCTCCAGCACCCACACGGCTCCTCTGAGGGTCTCTAATGAGCAGCAGGAGTGTTTGTGTGCTGGGGGACTTCAGACGGAGCCAGTGGGATCTGAGAAAGCCCAACTACATCCAATAAAGGCTCATAATGACATATTGTAAATGCATGCATCTAACCACCCTTTAACTGGTGCTTTATTGATAGTTTGCAATTACTGACTTATTTCTATCATGAGGGGAGTCTGCAAAGGAGAAAAGGGTCCCAGTGTAAAATGCAGCTCTGGTGCATTTATAGCATTTCAACAAAAACCTGTTTATTTAATATTTACTGCCCTTTTCTTCATTCAGAATGACTTTTATTGACAATACTCCTGCTCTGCAAAGGAAGCAATAAAGTTTAATGTTGATATACCACTTAATTCTGCTTTTCAAGATTTGAATTGACATTACATGCAAGTTTTATTGGACATTTTATAATTGTTATTGGAGTCATGGTGGCTAGGTTGAGTAAGTGTGTTTTTCCAGATTCCAACTGGCGTGGAGAATATTGCTTTGTCAGGAACCCAAAAAAGTGGTGCTTTAAAGGAAAAAGTGGGGTTTTTTTCAAGTGTGAACTTATTCTTCTTGCCTAGTTCATGGCTGTAAGGAAAAAGGCTTAGTGAGCTTGGAAACGTCAGAGAGGAGGGGCTTGGCAGCCTGCTGGAGAGGGAGGATGGATGTCTGTTTTCCACTGGGTTGTGCTGGTTGTGCCATAGGGAGAATGTGCTGGTCCCAGTGTGCCAGACCATCCTGGGCCACCTCCTGCACAGGAGATTCGGGATACGATGACTGAAACATGTACTGTGTAGGTACATCCCTGCACCATCACCTTCTGTTCTCACCCACCCATGTCCTCACCAGACCCAAAGCAGGGAACCCATGGAGCTGGGATACCCCATGGGTTTGGTGTTTCATGTGCATTGATGCTGCTGTGATCTCAGTTTGGGGTCTGCTTGCTCTGATATGAGCCCCTATAGCTGGAGCTTCCAGAAATCTTCCCCTTTGGCTGCTTTTTATCATAGAATGGTTTGGGTTGGAAGGGACCCTAAGATCATCCAGTTCCAACCCCCTGCCACGGGCAGGGACACCTTCCACTAGAGCAGGTTGCTCCAAGCCCCCGTGTCCAACCTGGCCTTGAACACTGCCAGGGATGGGGCAGCCACAGCTTCTCTGGGCACCCTGTGCCAGCGCCTCAGCACCCTCACAGGGAAGAACTTCTTTATACCTAATTAAATCTCCCCTGTTTCAGTTTGAACCCATCACCCCTTGTCCTATCACTCCAGTCCCTGATGACGAGTCCCTCTCCAGCATCCTTGTAGCCCCCTTCAGATACTGGAAGGCTGCTCTGAGGTCTCCACACAGCTTTCTCTTCTCCAGGCTGAACAGCCCCAATTTTGATCTTGAATAAATCAAAGAGTTTTACTTATTGCAAGTCTCTCAATACAAATAGGCTTTGCTTATAAAAAAAGCAACACACATAATCAAGGAGTGGGTTGAACACTGGCCAGTTCCCATTAGCAAAATCATTATTTATTGTCACTAACCACCAGATTGGGGAGGGCTTTGTGATTTACAGCTGTGGGTGTAGTTTTTGCAGGACATCTGCACACAGAGAGATTCTCAATCACATTGCAGCGCCCAGAACATGTTTACCAGGATCAAAGGTGAGTGGAGAGAAAATGTCATCCAAGATTTTACAGCCAGGCTCGATCAGCCCCATCACACGTGTCCCAAAAGCAAAGCCTCCCAAACTCCCATCTGCACAGGTTGACATCACACCATAAGGCATCTTTCTTGCACTACTTTGGGTTTCTAAGTCCCAAAGTAGTGCATCGACCCATCCCACCTGCAAGGGCGCCTGCTCAAAAGATCTCAGCTGGCATGAAAGCATTAGCAGATGATGGTGGCAAAGCCTCCCCTTTAGACTGTCTGTGCTGAGAGCATCCTTTGGCACTTAGAAAGAAATCTGAGATGAAGGGCAGGCATTTAGAAAGAAATCTTAGATGAAGGACAGCCGATTATAGAGGATCTCCAAGGCAAATACACAGCATTGTTTCACAGAAACATTCTTTCTAGCATTTACAGTATGTCGAAATCCAAATCTAACCCAGAAATTAACCTAAATGGACGTTTAACTTTTCAGCATCATTAGGGATTTATTGTAAGCAGGTGCCAGACTTGACGTGCTGAGCAACACTGCTGCAAAGGAATTCTCTGCCAGGAATAGAGCTGGAGGAGAGACTTGTAACTCGGCTCCTTCCCTGCTCCGCTCTGTGCTCCAGCCCCGTAAAACCAGGCTGGTGAGAAATGGCCACTCAGAGCCACAGAAATCTCCCAATAAGCCTGAGGTGGAGTTTGCCCTTTGTTCATGTATAACTGAGAGTCCTTAGAGGTTTTGAGAGTTTGCTGAAGCTTTTTGCTGCCACTTACTGTCATCCTTCCTGAGAGTACAGGCGCACTTTGTAGTATTATGTAGAGGCACAACTGTGTTTGACAGGATGCCTATGGCTGGAGCTGGACATTTGCATCCCCTCCTTAGGCTTAAACTTCCAGTGCTGGGGTTGGGGTTTTGGACACCTTCTCTAGTTTTAAGGATGGGGTTGTTTTCACTGAATGTCTCTTGATAGTGGCTGTTGAATGTGATGTTCACTTAATGGGATAGAAATCCAGCTGTAGGTGGTCACAGTGGCCAGTGTTTTACAAGTCACATTGATGAATGATTCTTCTGAGTCTGATGGTGCCAGTTGGCTGATTTTGTGGTGGTGTTGGGGTCTGAGCCTCAAAACTGTGCATGTAGATCTGAAGCACCCCAATGTTCAGGAGGGAATTGAGTCCAAAATGTGGTTGTTATATCTGGAGGGGGAAGAAGAGGTCTTGGAGGGTCTTGCAGACCACAGGTGAGGTCTGGACCGTGTTATTCTTGGTTCTGTAGAACCATCAAGCCAGAGCCTGCCCATGCCCTAAGGAGCTTGTGGTTTTAAGGGGAAGGGAGGATGAAAGTGCAAGTCCTTTCCCTTACCCTCAGGTCAGTGGTGTAGGACCCTTTCCCACCACACCCCCTACGAGACATTACATCCCTGTGTCCGTGGGTCCATCCCTGCTCAACCACTGAAGAGAGCTGAGTTCCAGCATCCATGAGTGAAACCGGAGAGAGTGTGAGCTGTGGCCTCGCTGCTCGGTGGGTGTTTGGCTGGAACTGGCTCCTAAAGCCCTGAAGCTGCATGTTTTTCACGTCGTCTAAGGCACAGCTTACAGCAGCACACGTAGTTCTTGGCTCCTTAAGCCAGGCAGTAAAATTACACAGCTTGGCAAACGAGTTGATGAGGGGAAGCGAGAGGAAAGCCAAAAAGCCAGGAAAAAGCCACCTTGCCCCTATGAGCTGGCAGGTAGAGCTGGGTTAGAGGGCATGGCAAGGAGCACCCAGTGGGAGGGGGATGAAGCTTCTTACAGCCATAGGGTCCTTTCGGCTCTGCCAGATGAGAAGGAGCTTCAGTATCACAAAGGTAAAATCCATAAATAATTAAATAGTAAATGGAAAGTATACAAAGACAAGCTGAGAAAATTGGAGCTGTTCAGCCTGGAGAAGATAAAGTTGTGTGGAGACCTCAGAGCAGCTTCCAGTGTCTGAAGGGGGCTACAAGGATGCTGGAGAGGGACTCTTCGTCAGGGACTGTAGTGATAGGACAAGGGGTGATGGGTTCAAACTGAAACAGGGGAAATTCAGGTTAGATCTAAGGCAGAAGCTCTTCCCTGTGAGGGTGCTGAGGCGCTGGCACAGGGTGCCCAGAGAAGCTGTGGCTGCCCCATCCCTGGCAGTGTTCAAGGCCAGGTTGGACACAGGGGCTTGGAGCAACCTGCTCTAGTGGAAGGTGTCCCTGCCCGTGGCAGGGGGTTGGAGCTGGATGAGCTTTAAGGTCTCTCCCAACCCAACCCATTCTGTGATTCTATAAGGCAAGCACTGTTGGAAAGACAGGGTCATTCCTTTTCTTCCATGGTGTTCTTCTGGGTCATAATCCTCTAGGCACAGTTTGGAGTTTTGAGGATGTGGGGAGTGTTTTAGGCCTTCGAATCCCTTTGGATTTGAACAAACTTGGGCAGCCTGACTCCTTCCCTTTCCATGGCTCCTGAAAACTCCTGGCACATTCTCCTGCATGGAGCATCCTCTGCACAGCCCCAAGGCTGGGAAGCTCCCGGTGGGGGCCATTCGTGCCAGGATGAGCTCAGCCCCAGCATGATCCATCAGGACAGAAGTTCCCTGAAGGAGCCAGAGCGGTGAAGCCTCGGGGTTGCCAGTTCCTCCTCCCATGGAGGTTTGGCAATGGGCTGAAATTTGGGCTATCCCAAGATGTAGTTCAGCAGGAGCCGTATATAAAGCGGAGGGATGCAACGCCAAGAGCAAAGCTGAATTCCAGCTTTGAGGAAGGCAAAGATGAAACCTCCACAAGCCAAAATCCCCTCAAACTCCAAGTGCTGACAAAGGAACCTCCCGAGACAGCTCTCAGGGTCCAGCCAAGGAGCTGTGCGGGAATGTGGTGGCTTCACAAGCTGGTGCAGGGCCAGGAGGGAGGACCCGGAGCCACCACTTCTGTCCCCTTGGAAAACAAGCTCCGAGCACCAGCTTTGCTCAGTTGGGCACCACACTGGAGACACACAGCCCCAGTGATCTCGGGAACATGCGGGAGAATGGGCAGCAAAGTCATTTGCCTCTTCTTTTAATTCTTTATAAGCAAAAAAGTTGTTGAATAAGTCGATATTTTCAGCCCTTTTTCGCCTTGGCTTGGACAACCCCCAACCTCCTTAAAATGTTGATGGAAATGGACATTTTCCTCTAGTTGATCCTTTTCCCATCTCCTCTCTCCCAGGCTGTGCATGGAGGCAAAGCAGGGATTTTCCCCGCCTCCTCTCTTTGGACCAAGCCCCCACCGCGGCTGTCTCTGCCGCAAGATGTTGGAGGGATGAACTGCCCCTTCCATCCACACACAAGCAAATTAAATCATGCTGTTGCAGTGCCACAGCTGCAACATATTGTGTTGCTGACTGAGGAGGTAGCAGAGGTCACAGCAGCAGCCCAGAGAGAAGGAACAAAAATTAAACAGCTCCCCCCTTCCCTGCAGAAAGCATCTGAATCCAGTGTTTGTTTTCACTTGTCAGATACGAGCTGGGTTTTGTTCTTTTTCTTCTGCTGGTGTAAATCAGATGTGTCTCCAGGAGGATTATCAGGGTTACAGAAGGCCTGGGTTTGTGGCAGAAGAATCAGGCCCTTCATCTGTGCTTTAATTCTGCACCTCTAGGAGGTTTGCATTGCTCAAGTAGTTGGTTTTCTGTATTGATGCAGAGGTGTGTTGGCACCTTATGAACGCGTTATGCATGAGAATAAAGCTGCTGCTGTAAAAGCAGACAGAAAATCATAGAACCCCAGACTGGTTTGGGTTGAAGGGACCTTAAAGCCCACGGGCAGGGACACCTTCCACTAGAGCAGGTTGCTCCAAGCCCCTGTGTCCAACCTGGCCTTGAACACTGCCAGGGATGGGGCAGCCACAGCTTCTCTGGGCACCCTGTGCCAGCGCCTCAGCACCCTCACAGGGAAGAACTTCTGCCTAAGAGCTCATCTCAATCTCCCCTCTGGCAGGTTAAAGCCATTCCCCTTGTCAAAAGTCCCTATAGGCCCATCTCCAGCTTTCTTTGTCAGCCCCTTTAGATACTAGACATTAGTATCCAGGCATCCATTCTGCAGTTCTCCCATAGAGATTGACAGCTTGAGTACCCAGGAGTTTAGACCATAAAGAGGCTGCAGATGATACTTCTCCAGGTGATATCCCCAGACCAGCCTTTGATTTCAGCTGCAGATCCCCCTTGAGGCTGGGTGCTGGGGACTGTGGTCCCCCTGGACCAGCATCAGTGGCCGCAGCATCCCTGTGAGGCTGCAGCGGGTGGGTGTTTGCTGCTTGGGCTGGGCAACAGCATGGCCTGATCCCAGCGAAAACAAAGAGGAAATTCAGCCTTTGCAAACATCCAAATTGTGTTGATTTTGTTGTGGTTTAGTAAGAAACACCAAACAGAGAATGTCCCAGGGAAATTAGCAGCAGAACATGAGTTTGCTGCTAGGAATGGTCCGATGGAAAATAGTTTTGCAGCTCAAATTGTTTAAAAATCTGCTTTGGACTCGGGTCCGAGGTGGAGGATGCAGGGATTGTGTTATAAAAAGTTGTTTGGGAACCTTGAGGCATTGGACTGGGGATGATGAAGATTAACCCTCAGTTCTGCAGCCTCTGCGTCACTCGGGCCAGCCCTGTGCACCCATCCCAGTCCAGGGGCAAGGGTGTCCAGGGACCCCCATGGGTCCTCCAGCCTCCACCCTCAGCCATGGCACGGCTCCAGCTCGGCTTTTCTCGACAGCAAAGTGAAAGGAATGTGAAATCAAAGGAGTTACAGGGTAGATTTTCTGTTACATTTAAGCCACCTTAAATTAAATACCAAGCTATAACCCCCTCCAAAAAAATCTAACTTAAACAGGCAGAACCCAAACTATTTAATCACTCCTATATTTGATTTCACATCCAGTTTGATAGTATCTGCTGTGCTAGACACGAGAATAACAACACATACCACCCCAAATCAGTAAATAACACTGCTCGTATAATGGTGTCTGGTATTAGTTAGCAACAAGTTAAGTTCTTGCATTCTGCAATAGTCAGAGTGACTTAGAAACACTTACTGTTAGCCATAGGAGTGCATTTAATTAGCTTCTGATTCAGGGGGCTGGGGGAGTTCTTTCTTTTCTCTCTCCTTTTTTTTTGCAATCATTAAATAAAGTGTCACCCTTAGCCAGTGCTGTAAACTCTATTTTGATTGTGGCTGCAATAACCCCTTTGGGCGTCATTCAAATTGTACTAAACAGTTTCTGGAGAGTGCTGGTTTCTCTCAAAATAAACCCAAGTCCGGCTTTGACAAGCTCTAATGAAAAACAAATTGTTATATTACTTAGAAAAATAATTTGAAGGAAGTCTGAATTAGTTGTAAAGGTGGAAAAGGTTCAGCTACTTGAAAATAGAAATTTGGAAGGTATTTATTTTAACCATTAAGCCAACAGCCTTGAAATACAGCCTTGTTTGTTCCAGAATGCGCCTAACGAGAGCCATGAATCATGCTGTTAATCAGAATGGGAACTTGATTAATTGGAATGGGGACCGTCAGTGACTCCAACAGGCGGAGCCGCCTGGCAGCAGCCTGCGCCGGAGCCCTGGAGCTGGGCTGAGTTACCATCACTCATCCTGCTGGCACGCGGAGAGGAGCTTTGGAGGGATCCCACAGCCTCGGCTTTGCGGGTTCTTGGGGCTTTTAACATTGAAAACAAAATGTGGTTATATAGGACACGGTCGGGTTGGGAGTTTTGGTGTCTCTGCTTTTGCTTGTTCGACGTGAAATGGGCTGATTTGCTGTGGAGGAGGGTTCAGTGTGTCTTGGGAGTTAAGATGTCCCAGGCTGGGATGCTGTTGTCCCACCTTTGCTACTGATAGTGGTTTTGAGAGCGAGATTTCACGCCCGGCTCTGAAATCAGATTCACATGGGAGGCCCTCAGGATGCAGAGTGCTGCCATGGCTATAACAATGCAGCAGGAAAGTCCATATTAATTTTCACTGTCAACTGGGGCTCTTGGTTTTGGGGCCAGGAAGAGCTGGAGTGAGTTTGGCCATCCAAGAACACTGGGTTTGTTTCAGAGCAGTATATAATTGTCGTATGGCAAAAGGATTCGGTGGCAGGGAGAGGAGAGAGCGTGCAGCCGTGCTAGAGGGATGAGTTCCAGCCAAGTTTTAGGTTCATGGTGGAAGGTGCCATATGTGTCAGGCTGTCCCAGCAGTGGTGGCCTGGTTTGGTGCCATTGGTATTGTCTCTGTGCCTCTGTCACCCCTGTGGCCAAGCCAGGGAGACCCAGGGAGCAGGTCGGCTCCTTTGGCCTCATGTTTTGGGCGTATCGCTAAGCAGTGACATTCAAAGAGCACAAGTTAGATCCCTAAATTGCAGGATTTGCTTAAGTATAATGAAAATACAACTAGTTTTGGCTGTCCTTGGCGATTCTTCCACCTTCCAGGGTCCTCTCAGGTCTCATTTTCTGTCCTGCTCTGTGTAGGCTTTACATCGCTCTCCTCTTCGCACTACATGAACACCTTCCAGAGCCGTATTAAATGACATGGCCGACATCCACCACATGTGGTCCTTCCTTTGCCAAGGGAAGAGGTTGTGCAGTCCTGAGGCTCCCGAGGCTCTGGGCTTGTTGGTTGGGGTTGGTTTTTGTTGTTTTCCCTGTTTTAGTTTTGCATTTGATTTTCAAGATCTCTCTCTGATCCAGACCCTTTGTGTCTGCACAATTTCCAGGTGCTGGGGCTTGAAGAGAAAAATCAATTATGAGGATGTTGTTGGTGAAATGATCCGAGTTGGCAGGGCTGTGATAGCTTCAAAACATCTGCATTTCCCAGATGTGACTCGCTCAGTGCTGTGCTGCAGCTTTTGGGTCCAAACAGGGATGGGAGATAAAGTATGTGTTGCACATGTGATTGCATGTATGTGTGTGTATAAAACGTTAAACGTAATAAGAGCCAGACCAGCTATAAACCAGAGATGTTACTGGAGTCAGTGACATGATCTTGAACATGCACTGTTACCATATTGCCAGTGATGATTATTTATGTTTAGGTGTAGCTACTAAAGCTAAACCCATTACGATCCATTAGCATTGCCCAAGCCAAAGGACTCGCCCACTAACACGTGTCAAATGTCTTTAAGCTGTAAATTTATCCAGTTTCAGTGTAATGCCTTGAAGTGATGGTAAAGTTTGTCCAAGCTTAATCACATTTTCTGTACCTTATTCCTGATCTGGTCACATTGCATCTTCCCAGCCCTTGGCTCTCAGCATGTCTTTGCTTTTCAGCAGGGTGATAGTGGTGGTGGTATTTGGATTTTGGTTTCTCTCCTCGCACCATCTAGATTACGGGACCTTTAAATAATGTTTTATATTCCATTTCAAAAAAGAAGAAATCAGAACAGCCTAACTGGAAACAGATGGCAGATTATGAACTTCTTTTTTCAAGGGAATTTATAATAAATGTATTATGAAGAGAACATTTAATAGTATCAGATATAGACGTGTGAAGACAGAGTGTGCCCATTCGAGGAGTGGAAGGGGCTGGGAGTGGGCTGCTGCCTTTGGTGCAGTGTTCTTGGGGGTGAGAGGAGGATTTTGCTGCAGTTAATGGCTACAGCGAGCTCTCCTGGCTGAAGTGAGGCCTTCCTACCAGTGCTGCTCTTTGGTCTTTCCTCTGGTATCATCAGCTTGTCAGAGCAGTTTAAATTATGCTCTTCCCTTGGGTTTCTGGGTTCAGGTTAGCAAAGCCCAGTGGGTCAGAGCTCCTCCTAACAAGCTGTCCCCTCCATGTGTTGAGAATCTGACTCTGCCTTTAGCCATGTCCAGTTTCCCTGAAGAGACATAGCTCTACACATCTTCCTCACCAGCAGGAGCAGTGGGAGTCTTCCTCAGCAGGGAGGGCTGGGGATGAAGGCTGGTGCCATCTGTCTGCATCACATTGACTGTGCTGGGACCTGATGGGCAAAGACCTGAGACCTGCAGGTACCAACTTGTGGGCCATGTCTTCATTTGGTGCAAGTAGGGAAACCATCTCCCCTCTGTCAGGTTAAAGCCTTTCCCCCTGTCCTGTCCCTACAGGCCCTTGTCCAAAGCTCCTCTCCAGGTTTCTCGTAGCCCGTTTAGGCACTGGGAGCTGCTCTTATGTCTCCCTGAAGCCTTCTCTTCTCCAGGCTGAACAAGCCCAGCTCCCTCAGCCTGTCTTCATAGCAGAGGTGCTCCAGCCCTCAGAGCATCTTCTGTCCTCCCAGAAGGAGGTCAGAACCTCCCCTGGTTAACTCAGGGTTATTTATTAGTTTTCATATTTCAATAAGTGGTTTTCTGCCAAGCTAAATTTGTGCATCTTTTATGCATGTGGGTAGTTGGATTTAAGCACACCTTGTGTCAGCTGAATGTAAAACCCTCAGATCAGAGGTGCCAGTTTTACCAGTATCATTTGCACAAAAATTGGATAGCTTTAATTAAAGCCTTTAAAATGAATCCCATGTAATTCCAGATTAAAGACAACAGCCGTGGAACTTGGAGTCCAGGCTGCTTAGGGATAGAAGTGGAGATGGATTTTGTAGTGTCTTGCTTTGATGAAAATAACTGATTTGCTTGCTCGGGGCCAAGTTGCTGGGTTTAATGTTTCTCTGTAATGATGCTGCCTCCAGAGAGGTTTTATTTGGATTTGGAAGTGTTGGTTTGAGGATGCAGCCCTGAGATGCTTTAGCCCACACGCAGTTTACACAGCTGTATTATCTGATTCCCCAGGCACCACCAAAGAATTATCTCTTTGGTGATGCAAGAGCTAGAAATTGCAGGAAACCTGTGTCACTCATTGCTTTCATCTTCCTATAAAAACTGGAAAGGTTTTGGAGCTGATGACTCAGAGAAATCGCTGATCAGTGTGAGATGCTCCTCTAGCAGCTGTGGTTTGTGATGTTGCACTTGGATGCAGCAGCAGTACCCGGCTCTTCCCGGGGTATGCACCGGAGGAATGGAGTTGCTGTGTGATGGCTGGTGATGATCCTTGCTTAGGGAATTGTTTGTAAAGGCCAAGTCTCACCATTTCCTTTCATTGGGGTAATGGTGGCATTTGGCAGAGGTTAATGGGGCCTCAAGTCCCAAAATACCGTGTTCCAGGTTGGTGTTTGGAGCATGAGATGTGGCCAACAGCATCCTGGCCTGTATCAGCAATAATGTGGCGGCAGGGAACAGGGAAGTGATGTACTGGGCATTGGTGAGGCTGCACCTCGAATCCTGTGTTCAGTTCTGGGCCTCTCACTACAAGAGAGACATTGAGGTGCTGGAGCAGGGCCAGGGAAGGGCACTGGAGCTGGTGCAGGGCCTGGAGCACAAGTGTGATGAGGAACGGCTGAGGGACCTGGGGGGGGTTTAGTCTGGAGAAGAGAAGGCTCAGGGGGGACCTTATCGCTCTCTGCAACTGCCTGACAGGAGGATGGAGCCAGGAGGGGGCTGGTCTCTGCTCCCAAGGAACAAGGGATGGGACAAGAGGAAACGGCCTCAAGCTGCACCAGCGGAGGGTTAGATGGAGATGAGGAACAATTCCTTCCCCAGAGGGTGCTCAGGCATTGGAACAGGCTGCCCAGGGCAGTGCTGGAGTCACCGTCCCTGCAAGTGTTCATACACCGTGTAGACGAGGCCCTCAGTGACATTGTTTAGTGGTGGCCTTGGCAGTGCTGGGCAATGGTTGGACTTGATCTTAAAGGTCTTTTCCACCACAGGTTGGTCCTGTGATTTTAGTTTCATCTCTGCCAGGAGGTTGCTTGTCTGCCCATGGGAGGTGCTCTTGATTAACTGCTTGTTTCACACATATGCAACCCCCTTTGAAGATGGGTTAAGCTAAACAGGAATAACACAGATTTGGTCCGGGCTTGGTGTCCACGTGTGGACCTATTCAGGAAGAGATATGACACTTTAAATTTACACCCTACTTTAATTACAAAACCTTGCAAATACTGAGAGACTCAGTGCCAGCAAAGGCTGGGAAAGCAAGTGCCGAAAACAATGTTCCCTACTTATCACATCGGCACTTCTCATGACTTGTGCTGGTGAGAGCAGAGATGAAAGAGAAAATCCCTGAGGCTTTCTGGTAGCCATGCAGCTGATTCATGCAGCTAATAAAGATCCAAGGATCTGAACCCTCTAAAAGCTCAGAAATCTGGTTCCTTTCTATGAAACATCATTACTGAACTCATGCTGGTGTTAGAAGAAACATCTATTTGTGCATAGCACAGATCTCTCCCAGTTGCACAAATGATTTATACAAGGTGGTGCAGTGGGAGCATGGAGGAAGTCAAGCAGAGAAGCTCACAAGATAAGCAGTAAATCCTTAGAGCAGTTTGGGAATGTTTAGTACCAGGTTATAGCCTGTGTGGCACAGCAGTCGGGGCTGGTAGGGCATGCACATTGATCTCTTCATTGAGCCTTTGTAACCAGGTGCTGAAATGGCAGTGACCTCTCATCCATGTACCACATAGTCATCTCTGCATCCTCTTGGGTGCAGAAGTAGTTGTCCTCCTCTGCCTGGGTTTCCCAATGCCTGAAGTGTTATGAAATGACTGGCAGGCACAGATCACTCTAATACCTGCACTGGTTGTTTCTTAGTGAAGCTTTATACTGGTAAAAAGAGGTTGATGAATTTGTTTTCATCCTTACCTTGACCAGTTCCTCTGCAGGAGCCATTTTTACCCAGTTTCCAATGTCTGTTGCTAATATTTCCCTGGGCACTGGGGTCTGTGCTGCCCTGTGCCAGGAGTCCTGAGGCTGGTTGGCATTCAAGGTGAGAATTTCCTCTGTATCTCCTTCAGCTGCATCCTCCCTCCTTGAGGAGACGATGGATTTTGGAAGAGGTTATGTTGTGAAAGCTCAGGTCATTCATCCTGAGCAAAGTAAGAGGTTAGGAAAAGAGGGATTAGCTGAACTCCACATTCTTATAGCATCAAAGAGGTTGGGAGAGAAGGAGGACAATCATTTCTCATTCACAGTCAACCATCATGGCCTGCTTTAAAGCTCCTGCTGCGCAGTGCTGGGAGAGATGCAAAAGCACCAGGGCAGTAGAAGACTCAGGACATAGTCAACATAAATTCACAAATGTCCTCCAAATCACACTGCATTGATTGTTTGGATCAGGGTTTGGGATGGCAGGAGTGGAGAATGAGAAAGAGACAGGGATTGCTTTTATTGCATCAGTAATGTCATTTATTCCAGAGCCAACCCTTGAAAACCAGTTCTAATCCCCACACAAATCCCTCTGTAACAACAACATCAAATCTGCGAGTTCTCCTAATCAAACACTGCTCATCACTGCGGGCCAGAAACCTCACTGGGAGCAAAGCCAAGGGGAAAGGGTCAGGATCTAGGGGAGGGAGGCACTGAAACCCAGTGCATCCAAATCAGCTCATATCTGGGATTCAGTGGGCAAATGGGATGGTGCCAGAGACACTGCGGGGCCAATCTTTTCCTTTCCTCCCCACAATGTGTTCAGGGGCAGACAAGGGGCCCTAAAGAAGTAGGGAGATCATTTCCCTGGGGCTATTTAGAAGAAATGTGACTGCAGATAAGAAGTGGAGCTTCAGTATGTTGCTGTTCATCCATCCTATGTTCCTTCCCTTTCTCCATCCAGCAAAGACAAAGTGATCAGCTGAGATCCCCCATTCGGGCAGTCGCCTGTCTCTGGTCCTGATTGCCATCAGTGGAAGGGTTGTTGGTGCCGCCAGTATCTCTGCTGGAGGGTTTTCCTCTGGCCCTTATTTCCAGTTACTGGAGTGTAGGGGAAGTGCAGGGCGATGTTTTCATGGAAATCTGTACCTCAACCGTCTTGGCAGCCAAACCTGAAACAGCTCGAGTCTTTTTGCCCCCAACTTCATGTTTATGGTCAATCTGAAACTCCACCTGTGATCACCACATGCGTCCTCTGCAGGACTGCAGTAAATTAAAGCACAACAGGGAATTTTAAGAAATACATCCTCTTCCTTCTTGGAGTCAGGTTACATCAACCTCCGAACATCTGGACACAGTGTCTCAGGGCTCCCAGAGGTTCTGCCGTATTAAAGGTTCATCTGCCTTTGTTAAATTCCCGGCCATTTCCCTTCCTCGTTGCCTCCTCTTGCTCCAGCATCGCTTTCAGTGTGGTAGGGCCCTCTGTGTAATTGGTATTTTATGTTCAGTATGTAAAACACACCATGGAATTTTAGTTGTCTCTTGCCATGGGTAAATAGACCCGTAACCCATTGCCATTTACTGTGCTCATGGGAGAACTCTAAAACAAAATCCATCCCTATTTGTTTCCAAGGCCTAAATTCCTTGTAAGCTACTGGTTACCAACCTCCTGAAAGACTGAAATATAATGTTTATTTCTTTAGATAAAAGCTATTCCCTAGGTCACAGAAATGCCTATTGTTGGTATGATGCCCCTTTGCTTTGAAATTCCTTTGCCTGATCTCCAGGTTGCCCTGACAGACTTTAATCACCATATCCTGCAAGTTGAAATGAAGAGTGCAGAGGTGAAAGCAAGTGGGTCCTGCTGCCTCCAGCCCCTGGGTTTGTTGAGAGTCCAGAGCAAGAGATGCAGAAGCCATCAGGGCAGGAGCTGTGGTCACCAGTCCCATGGTGGTCCACGTGGTCCTTGTTCAGAAGGTCATGTTGAACTACAGCATCTCATGGAAGTCACCCCATCCTCACATCTCTGTGCTCACACCCACAGCACCACAACCCTTGAGCAAAGATCAACGCCCAGAAGGAAAATGCAACTCCAGCTTTTTGCTTGCTGCCTTTCAGGCTTAGGCCTCAAGGTTTTAAAGACTTACATATGTGTTTCACTTGATGTGCTCTGAGTATTCCCATTGAAGTTAACTAAGTGGATAAGACTTTGCGGGATTAAAGCCAAATGAGTCCTCACCCACCATGCTGGGAAGTCTTGTTGAAGTGGGTCATTGGAGGGAAAGGAGGAGGAGTCAGTTCCGAACTTGCCCCTTTCATTTGATTCTTCTATTTATTTAAAGGTTATTTTTTTTCTAAGACAGCTTTTGGGGGGAGAAAAGAGAGAAAAAAAAGCCCCAGGCTGTGGTGTAACCACCACAGTCAGATGTTGTCATGGCTACTAAACAAGAAACCTAATTTATAAAAGGAGGAAAAACATATGAATGTGAAATAAAAGAGAAAAAAAAAAAGAGAGAGGCGATCTTAAAATATTAACTATGATGTAGAAAAAAATACAAACAGGCACAGTTAGGAAATTCCGTAAGGAATATGACTTGTTTAATATTAATCATAAAGGAAAAGATTAGGAGAGCTCCAAAGGGTGCCAAATGAAATACTCCACACACATATCCACTACTGTGATAAGAGTCCTGCAGTGGTTCTCTTTGGCAGCTTGGGCAGTCGGTGCTCTTGGCCAAGCTCTGGTGGAGATGCCCAGGTCAGAGGATGCTCCAGCCTGTCTGTGACAGCTAAAATAATCTGTGTTTTTATTTAATGTATCAGTAAGTTGGGGAAAGTTAATTGTGTTTGGGGATGTGGAGGGATTTCTGTGAATGGATCAGGTTAGAATGGATCTGATGTTCCTTAAACCACAGCCAAATTGTTTTCCAGAGCTGAGGTTGCTGCAGAGAAGTGGCTGGGTGCATCCTGGATGTGTATCCCAGGTGGGCTCTGCTCCCTGCTCCTGTCTCCATAGGTGCCATCACACTGCTGCTCTTCTTGCCTCCGTGTTGCCAACTGTCCTCTCCCGAGTTTGGAAAGCACACGGACAGCCTGAAAGCAAAGCATTAGAGAAGTCCCAGATGTTCATGATGTGATCATGAACACCCTTGAGCAAACAGGCTAATGACCATTCCTTGGCCAGGGCAAGGTCGAAACAGGGTCTTCAGGACCAGGCTCACCCACAGGACACCCTGAACAGGTACCCAAGGGTTTCTTTGCAGCTCTCTGCGTCCATGCGAATACCCTTTGTTGTGCTGGGCTGGCAGCACTCATCTGTTTTCTGGTGACAGTGCCCTGATTTGGCCCAGGGGCCCATGACCACCAGCACCATGACAGCAGCGGTGCCACCACAAGACGCCAGAAAGGAGCTGCTCTGACCACAACTGCCATGAGCGAGTCCTGGGAAATACCTATGTGGTGTCTTGGGTGGAAAATCCTCAGCAGAGCTGTAATTTGCTGCTTCGTTAAACTTCCCCCAGTCATGTCTGAGCTGCTTATGTATCTGTCACGCAGAGATTTCAAGGCTGAAATTGTGCGTTGGGAGATTAATGCCTTGTGGCACGTCCTGTGCTCCATGGTGTAATTTTGCAGCGGTGGGGCTGGCTGCTCAGAGGCCACATTGGACCCGGCTCTCTGTTTGGCACTCACTAGTAAACATTTTGGTTTACAGAAACCTTAAGGGTTCCTTCTCACTGTCAGAAGAAATTAAGCTACAAAGCCATGCTAAAACTCCCTGTAACAACGTTGGCCTGAAGTCCGTAGCATGAAGGTCCAGGATGAAGGACCTTTGTGGCGCGTGGACCAGATTCTCTCCTTGCAGAGCGCATCTAGCACTCGTGAGCGGTGCCACTGCCCCACTCTTGGCTCACAAAAGACCTTTCCTCCAGCTCATCCCATGCTGCTCTGACCTGGCAATCAGCCGTTCGCATGCAGCCGCGTTGCCAGAGCACTGATCACGATGTTGATGGTGCAGAAAAGCTGGACCAGGGAACCTCTCTGTCTTCTCCCAGCTCCGTGCTGGCGTGCAGAAGCCTGGGAGTATTCAGATCCCTAGTCCTTCCCATTGCTGCCGCTGGAAAAGCCCCTGCAGCAGCACCAGGCAGTGCCTGGCATGTTCTGGGCTCTCTTGCCTTATGTCTTGTTCCCCTCTTCCATCTTGAAGATGAAGAATTTCCAGTTGCATCAGTGAGTGTAACTGGAAATAAGATTTGTATTTTCTTTTTGATATTTCTTTTTATTTCAAATCCTATCTGAAGGGGTTGTGCAAGGATGCTGGAGAGGGGCTCTGTCAGGTACTGTAGTGATAGGACAAGGGGAAATGGGTTCAAACTTAAAGAGGGGAGATTTAGATTGGATATAAGGAAGAAGTTCTTCCCTGTGAGGGTGCTGAGGCACTGGAACAGGCTGCCCGAGGAAGTTGTGGCTGCCCCATCCCTGGCAGTGTTCAAGGCCAGGTTGGACACAGGGGCTTGGAGCAACCTGCTCTAGTGGAAGGTGTCCCTGCCCGTGGCAGGGGGTTGGAACTAGATGATCTTAAGGTCCCTTCAACCCAAACCATTGTATGATTCTATGATCTTAATGTCACACAAGCTGTCACCAGCCTCAGAAGAGCTCATGACTCCGCTGTGCTGGATGAGGCTGTTTGAATCACAGAACCAGGCAGTGCTGACTTTTTGCTCTCTCCCTCTGTTGACAAATGTAATTGTGCTGGTGAATAACGAGTAACCTTTTCAAACCAGCCCCATGGCTGATGTTGATGCACTTAGGTTTTGTTGGATGAGTCACACACTCACTTTGGAGCGCAGGAACTTACACGCAGACAGGCAGCTGTATTTCATCCTCTGCTGGAGATTATTTTGAGCTGGAAAACCTCAAGCCTTGTGCAGCTATTTTCCAAGAGAGCATCTCCTCTTGATAACAGTGCAGCTGCCATTAGCTACTTGTCAGTGCAAGGACCTAGTGAAGCAGTATGGCTGCTCGGTGACAGCTCTTCCTGGAATATTCTGATATACATGTATATTTTCTCTCCTCTTCCAAGGTTCATCTCATATGAAAGCGATCAGTGCAGCAGCATGAGCAGGGATCTCCTTGCAGCTGTGACCTTGGAAGTGGGTGGCATTTTCTGCTTCCTCTCCAGCATCCTCCGGGATCTACATTTCATGTGATCCCATCCGACACAGGCCAAAGCTGCGCTGGGAAAAGTAGTATGATCCTACCAGGAAATACCTACTGCACTAACCTCTTTATGGTGGAGATCTTCAAAGCTCCCTGTAGGAGACAGGCTCCTTAGGCAGCTTTTGAAACCACAAAGTGCCATGTGTGCAGACAGCTACCTGTGAGAGAAATGGCACTAGTTTATTCTTCTGCATATATCCTTTCAGAGCACATTCTCTCTTCTATCTTCCTCTGCGAAGCTGAGCACATGGCTTTAGCCATTTAAAGGTTTGAATTGCTATCTAGTGCTAAACAGTACCTGTATTGGGATTTTTTTTTGGTTTTCTACAGGTAAATAGATTTGTATAAGAATGCACAGATGAAATAAAAGCCCCCTCTGTGCAGCCAGATTGATGCTGAGCATCCTGGTCCTCCTGGGTTCTATCCCTGACTCCATCCATGCTCCATCCTCAGGCATGACTTGGTTCCATGCAGAAGGAACTGCTCGGGGAGGGAAAGAACTGAAAGTTCTCCTTTATTGATCATTTCATAATTTACACCTTGTTCCCATTGTAACCTCAATTACAGGCAAAAACCTGACACTGAAACAAAACTGCTGCAGATGGCAGCATAAAAACATGTTCTTTAACACATTCTGTGTTTTCTTAAGCATATCTGGTTTTGCCCAATGTACATTTCATTTGCTATTTACTTAAATCCCCACCACTGACAGCTTGGGAATTGCTAAGCTACCATCTGGGATGTAAGTAAAGTGCCTTTTCTTCCTCCTTCTTCTTTTGGCCTTGGAAAATTTAACAAAGGCTTTATGTCCATGGGTTGGGCATTTCACAGAATCACAGAGTGGTTTGGGGTGGAAGGGACCTTAAAGCTCATCCAATTCCAACCCCTGCCATGGGCAGGAACACTTTCCACTAGACCAGATTGCTCCAAGCCCCATCCAATCTGGCCTTTCATGTTTTAAATCCACAGCGTGACATGTTAGCGAACTGGTGGGTTACAGAATAGGTTTGTCACAATTTTCAACCCATTTTCTAATACACACGAGGGAGCAGCTCAGGGGAGGTGCAGGGGGGAGCAGCTGATGCTTTGCTGCCTGCTCCAAAGACCCTTCACCAACGGAGATGCTGATGCACGGTGCCTGTTCTGCACCTTCTTCAGGTTCCTCTTTAATTTTAACTAACCCCACCATTTCTACTAATAGTTTCACATTCAGTACTTCATTTTTTTTATCCCTGAGGCTTTTGCAGCCTTTCTTTATTGAAATCAAATGGTAACCAGCCCCATATACTGCACCAGCTTATTTTGTCTCAGTGTGTTTTCACGCCACAACTGTTTTCTATTTCTCCTGAGCTTGCAGAAGCCCAGGGCTGATGCTCAGCTCCACGTCCATACATGTATTAGCTCCAAACGTGCTGCAAGAGGTTGGTTTGATGGAAAAATCCAGGTCATCCTGGAGCTTGAAATACACCCAGCCTTGGCTTTCAGTGACAGAGTAGCCAACCCAAGTTAAATATTTTACTGCAGATGTTGCTAAGAGCTTAGAGTTACTGAAATTATGTACTTTAATGAGGCAAAGAAAGTAGCTGCAGAAAGATATAAATCAGAGAAGCCACCAGTGTTTTCCACCGTAGAGTCACGCTGATCAGATGTGACATCCCCTTTACTTTCTCCTTGCGTTTTCCTTATGCCTGCGGATGTGGTCGTGTCCTTTCCTTTTAACTTTCAAAGGAAAAGATGAGTTTGAATCTGTGTGTTGGGATTGAAGTGCCAGTGAATTTGGGGAGCAGAGTCCTGATCCAGCGTTTGCAGCTGGCTGCTGTGTCTCCGCAGTCGGTTGAACCAAAACCTTGGATTTGGATTGTTTTGAAAGGGATTCGTAATGCAGCTTCCGTGTGCCAGGCTTGTCTGAGAATTGAGGTACTCAGCCTGCCCATCTAAATTTATTCCAAAGACCATTGTTTTCCCTATCCTCTGTCTTTAATACTAGTTTAATCCAAATTTTACCAAGACCTGGATGAATACTAGGCAAAAAGTTTGCTATCAGAATAGATTTTTCCTGATGCGTTCCCTTCCTCTGATTGGGTTTGCTCTTATTTTGGCAATTGTTAGATCCGTCTAAATACTGTAGAAAAAGTGAATTTCAAAGGAGCCTGCAGTTGACTGGATGTGGAAAGGGAATTGAAGTATTTTCGCCAGAAGTATTCTAGCATTCCTTCAATCAAGGAATATAAACAGTTCCATGTGACTCCGGGCTGATCCAGGATTTGAGAGAGCAGGCTTTAATTCACATCATTTCTTGCAGAGGGAATTTTGAAGCCACACGTCTCCCGGTGAAGAATATCCTGATTAGTAGAGAAAAGGATATTCTGGAAAAGGGGCTTTCACTCTCTAGTCTTAATATTGTTCTACTTTATTATTGATACTTTAATAATCATCTATCATTTATTACAGTGGGGTTCTGGGGTTTGCTGTGTGATTGGTGAGTTATTGATTTATGCCTGTTGAGATCCTGTTCCTATTATGCAATTATAACAGGATAGACCTCAAGCAAGGATTATTCCTGCTAGGGTGTGAAAAATGCTTTGCTGAATACTTCTTTTCCAGTATGCTAGTATTAGGAGATAGCGGTCCCCATCCTTGGAAAACTGCTGTGTTTGGGAAAGCCCAAGGTGCTAGGGGTGCCTAGAGAGCCATTCTTGATCCCTGCTAGAGTGTAAAGCTAAAGGGCCATCATTTTGCCACTTGAGTAAGTAGTCTTCTGCTGTTGGGTTCTTTGCACATCATTGAATTCAAGACACTGCCATGCGAAGTGACTTTGCTTTATCCCATATTCCATATTCCTTAGGAATATGGACCTAAGGTCCTCCCATTCAAGGGGATGTATAATCTATCAGCATAAAGGCAGTATTTCCTCTGCCTGAGGGCTTCCCACATCCTGGCACTATCTTAATTCATCCATCTGACATTCCTCCTTGTTTCCTGCCCACTAGAAGATGAGCCATGTGCTCCATAGCTCACCAAGTGCACCTTCAGCATGTGTGGCCAACATGTCCAGCGAGCTCCCACCAAACCTTACATTACAATGACAACCATCCCGTGTGGTTTCATAGGGATGACCCACCAGCCAGAGACCCTGCTCCATCCACAGCACAGGGACCACACCAGGGCCACCCATTTCCCATGGGGACAGCCTCTGCCGTGGGTATGTGATGCCCTGGCTGCTCCCGAGGTCCTGCAGCCCACAGCACCACAGGACCACAGGTATTCGTCTGTATCCGCTTCCAGCAGTGCATCCAGCCAACAGCACCAGCAGCCCGTGTAACTGCTCAGGTTTTTGACAGTTTTATAACCTTACATTTGCACCTTATGGAAAACTATGACAGTTAATGATTAATTGCCATGTTGGAATTTTTCTTATGATGTCTTAATATCCGAGTATGTGGCAGACCTCAGCAGAGAGGAAAAATAAAAACCTGCAGCAAAATGCTCCCAGAACAACTTGCCTCGGCGAGCACTGCCCAGGCCAGCAAGTGCTGTCCAAGAGACGCGGTTATATTTAGGACTGGGTTTTAGTGCTATTTACAAGGTGTCTAGCTCAAATGTGAAACTGGTTTCAAAGGAAGCTGTGAAACAGTCTTTCACGGGTGAGTTCTTCAATCGCTTTTCAGTAAGAAAGTTGGGTTTGATATTATAAACCAGCTGCTGGTTCTTAACCAAAACAGGCGAGAGCTCATCATTAATCCCTGCTGCTGTTGCATGCTGAGAAGACCTTAATGCTGTGCTAACAGGAAAAAACCCTGGTTTTGTCATTTTTTACAGTCAGATAACTGCTTTCAGCTTATTTGCCTTTGATCTGGCTGATCTTGTGTCTGTCTGTCTCCACTGGTGACAGACCTGGCTTTGTAGCAGCTTCACATTGATGTGGAAGCCACCCATCACATGCGTCTCCCCGTGGCTGCAGGGTTTGGGAGCTAGTCAGTCTGTGGTTTGGGATGTGCCCAGGCAGAGAGTGGGTGCTCGAGAAGTCCCCATAGCCTGACCCTGGATGTTACTACATTGTCATTGTTACTACAAGAAGAAAATATTGGAGGTAGGATGGCACTTCTGAGTCACCTCTGCAAGCTCTGATTTCATAGAATTAGGGAATGGTTTGGGTTAGAAAGGACCTTAAAGCTCATCCAGTTCCAACCCCTTGCCATGGGCAGGGACACCTTCCACTAGAGCAGGTTGCTCCAAGCCCCTGTGTCCAACCTGGCCTTGAACACTGCCAGGGATGGGGCAGCCACAGCTTCTCTGGGCACCCTGTGCCAGCGCCTCAGCACCCTCACAGGGAAGAGCTTCTGCCTAAGAGCTCATCTCAATCTCCCCTCTGGCAGGTTAAAGCCATTCCCCTTGTACTGTCCCCACAGGCCCTTGTCAAAAGTCCCTCTCCAGCTTTCTTGTAGGCCCCCTTTAGATACTGATTAGGTATTGATCAGTACCTTAGGTATTGATTTAGGTATTTGGTGGCTTTCCACGAATCAAAACGATGGTGTTCAAGCATCCGGGATGGGAACAGTGTTCCTGGGGAAGGTGCTGGCCCTGGCCCATTTAATATTTTGATGAATCCACAAATTCTGATTGGAAAAATTCCTTTCCAACCTGCTCTCCCCATAGAGGAGGCAGATGGAGGGCAGAGCCCAACATCCCTCTGGAGCATATGGTGTGGGTCTCTTTCCAACATAACCCGTCTGGAGATACCACTGAAGTGGAGTACTTCTGCTGGACCTCAACTTTACATTTGCTATAAAAGTACTTTTAATGAGTGGGATGGAGCTGGTTAGTGAAACACTTGGACCGTTAATAGATGTAGAAATGTTTTAATGTGCTGCTTGACTTTATTGATGAAATGAGCTAATCGGAACGAGCGCCGCTCCCGTGCTGAGTGAGGAAACCCAGGCATGCTCTCCAGGAACAATGCTCTGGTTTTCCAAGCACTCTTGTCCTGGGGATGGATCCTAAAGCATTCCGCAAGCAGCACATTTAGAGCTCTGTGCCCATGATGGAGTGTCGCTGCTCCTTGGTTGCCAGGTTCCCGCAGGAATGCTGGGAAGGGCTGCAGTGTCCTGGTTGTAACAACCTGCCTTGGATCTCTTGGGTTGGGATCTTCTGCATCCTGCTTCTCCCGGCTTCGTCGAAAATTCCATGGTCTCTTTTATGACCATGAGTAATCAGGAACTTGGTTTCATATCCTGTTTCAAAGTCCACACGAGGCCCCATAATTACATGCTAATACCATTTTCTTGGGACTGAATTGGGGCCAGATCCTGATCTCATGCTGGTACAAACCAACAGGGCAGTTCACTCCAGTAGCTCTGCCTCTTCCTGCGCCACCTTCTCCTGATGGTGACAGTAGTTTTGGTGGTGTCCTGCCAAGTCTTCCATTAATGGTTATGGTTTGGGGTTGGTGCCTTGTGGACCAGCTGCAGGGCTGGTTTGGGTTAGCGGATAGAGTTGTTTCTGAGTTATCCTTGTAGGAGCTCAAAAGCTGAAGGTCTCCCTTTCTTATTTGTCACCTTCTTTTCATGTGCTGACATGTTCTCCACGGAGAAACTCTCTTTCCCAAACTTAAAGAACTCTTAGTCTTACTTCAAGAAAGATGGTGCCTTCCTGCCCTTAAACAGCATTCTTATCTAGGAGTCCTGCCACTAAAATCAACTCTTTTTGGAGCAAATTGGAGTAAAATCAGCAAGAAATGATCTAAAATTGATCCTCTAATGTAGGATGCTACTGAAAAGCTGCTGAGATTTGCTGGTCCATGGAAATGCTCTTTGGCCTTTAGTGAAGAATAATAAATAAGGCGTTGAAAGGTTTTTGCCATTAAGTGTCTTCATGGCAGCTCCCCCCTTTAGGAATTAACTTTTACCATCAGGGATGGAAAGATGTTGATAATTCAGAGCAGAGTAGCAAAAAATTCCTTCCTTCTGTAAAATTATTCTTTCATTTTATATTGGTCCAACACTTATATAAACAGTCCTTCAGCAGTTATTCAGCCTGTAATGTATTAATGTGGAACACTGTAGCCTCTAGCAGAAGAGTCAACGGATCAAGCAACACCGAGAGGTATTTTACGTAACAAAGCTGCAGAGCAGAATAAATGTGTCAAAGTCAGTAATTTGGAGACATATCTCGGCTCTGCAGGAGCAGGGCAGGAGGAGGCTGCTTGTGTTTCAGACCCAACGTGAGCAACTGATCTTAAATTCACACACAGGAGTTTGGTAATTGAGTTAAACCTATAAAATTTCCTGGAATAGGGATGCTTACTGCAGCGTCTTGGGCTACATGATAAAGAAAAGAAACTCAATTTAACTCTTTTAGCACTGGACTTGTCTCTCATCTCAGTATCCTAACCCCAATCCTGGGTGTTTCAGAAGGGGCAGCCTGCACTGAGCCACCATCTATCCCTGCTTCTCCTGCCCACTCATCGCTGGAGGTCAGGTGAAGCGTTGAAGCATGAGATTTGGGGAGATATAGACAGATATATCGTTATGTAGATATATAAAGATATAAATACATATATATAAAAACCCCATATATATATAAACCCCCAATATATGTATAACCCTATATATATAAACCCCCAAAAATATATATATATAAACTCCCATATAAATAAATATATATATATAAAACCCATAATCACTCCAATTTCACTCTCTTGCTTCCCTTTAAATTTATTTTCCATTGAAAAGCTGGAAGTTGGGCTTATCCATAGGAATGCTCCACACTCAAATCCCATAATCTGTGGGAACTACAGTAGGTGGTTCATACAGCTACAAATTAAAACCAAGTAGGGAGTGAGACATTTATATTGCTTCATGTTTAGATCAAGAACAAATGTCGGGTGTGTAACAGGAATGGAAAGGGGTTGGTTCCCTGTTGCTTTAGCACTGTTCTGTTTGTAACTTTAGACCAGGTACTTAGACCAGGGATTGCAAAAGCCTTACAGTGCAATTTGTAATGTGTCAACATCTGACCCAGTGCAAGGACAAATTCTAGTGAAGTTTGCTGCACGATTGCATTTGTGCATCTGTAGTTGGTTTATTCCTCAGTAGTTCTTTTATTCCTCAGTATTTCCGTTATACATTTATAAGTTACGGGGATTTCCATCCATGTAAGTATAAATTTATAATTTCTAATATTTATAAATACTGAGCTCTACTTTTTAGGGATAAATGAGTCTCTTTTAACAGAGTTCTTCAAGCCTCCAGTCATGGTTGCTCAGGAAACAAAAATCTGTGTATAGCACGTGAATGCTAAAATGCTTTGAATTGTAGCTAATTCCTGTGGCTCTAAAGGAATCATTTCCTATCTTCAGCCTGAGCAGAGGTGCACAGGGGGTGTGTGCAACTGTGCAATGGACATGTTATTTCCTTATTGCTGTATTAAATGTGGTAATAATATGTGGGTTCTCTCCTGTTATCTTGTGGGTAGGAAATACTCAGACCTTTGCCTATGAAATCATGTTTTGGATACCAAATTTGGGCTGTTTTGTGACACAGTGATATTCTCAGTGTGCTGGGTAGGCGCTTCCACCCCTTTTGGAAACTCAGGGCTGAGCTGTCTGAGGAGTGTTCAGGTGTCCTGAGATCGGGTGGTCCATGGCAGGTAAGGGATGGACAAAGGGAATTTGCTCTCTGTTGTGGGCTGTGGTTTATAATGTGAATTAAGTTGAGATCACCTCATTGACTGTGCATCCAAAAGTAAACCCAAGTCAAGCCACGTTCTTCTTTCTCATCTTCCCAGCAAAACTGACTTTGCTCCTTTTTCTCCTGGTACTTCCAGTACTTTTCTGAATCTCTGTGGGATCCACGAAACCACTTTATCCACTAAACCAGAGCAAGTGGACCGAGGTAATTATTTTTGTATGTATTTCCCTGCACTAAACAACTCTGCAAAGCAGAGATTAAATCCTCATGCAAATATTGAATCAAGAAGTTAACAAGAGATTAAATTAATAGTAGGGGAAAATTAAATGTTCTTGCTGTTGTTGTTTAATGAGAATTTTTTGCCTGTGCCTACAATAACTTCTGGGAAAAACTACATATATTTTTCAAACTGAAACCAGATGGGGAAATGATAGCCTGCTTTTCTATGTGGGAGGCTGTGTTTTCGTGGTACGCAAGTAACTGGAGGCACATTAAAATCAAATTTGGCTTTTGAGCCTTGTCCTTCCCATCTCTTTCACTTGGACCTTTTGATGTTCCAAGTTTCAGCTTGTCCTAAGAGTAGCAGATTCTTTGGCAAATGGGGCCACAGGTTTCAGGAGAGTGGAATTAGCCACTTAACCAAAACGAAAGCAATGGATTCCTCTTTGGTATTTTCCTTCTAAAACTCCATCCCAGGCACAGATGGCACAGAGACTGTGGGTGATGAAGTGTCCCTAATGCAGCCGGTAGCGCTTGTGCTCTCAATTCCAGTGGCACCATCTGCCTCCATCTACCTTTCACGCAGCCTGGCTGCTGGGTAGCCAGAGGAAAACCAGGAATAGAGTAAGGCAGAGGAGCGAGGAGTGATGCTGGGGGACTGGGCAAACAGAGGTGAGTGATGGCAAAGCTCCCCTTCCCTTGGTATCACCCCTACCACCAGAATTTGTCCCCCTCTGCTCAAATGCAGAGGTTGGGTCATTCCAAACTCCTACTTCTCTCTGGTTCCCAAGGAAAGCTGAGCAGCCCGTTGTACCTTTGCTTAAGCATGGGAGATAAGTCTGGTGCAGGCATTTCTCTCAGCTGGGACTCTTGCCCTTAGCCCTGTGTGGAGTAGCACTGTTGTAACACACAGGATGGAAAGGGATGGGGACCCGATGGTCCTGCCTGTGCCTTATTGCCACTCTCATAGCTGCAGAGGGCACAGCACACACCTTCCTGGGTGCTGATATGAGCTCCTCCTCACATCTGCTTCTTCATAAAGAGCCATAAATCCATCTTAACAGACTGATTTCCTCCTTCCTTGGTGATATACAAAGTCACGTTGAGGAGCATTAAGTTCTGGACATCCAGCAGCAGGTCTGTCAGGAGAGAGGTCTTTACTGTCTTGAGCTCTGGGGGTCTACGATGAGAAGATGCATGTGGGACGCAGGTACTGCAGCTTTGACAGTGCTGAGCTCGCTCTTCTCCAGCTTTCACTAGCACAGAGTGAGTAAGCGGTTGTTTATTTTGTGTGCAAGAAGGAGGTTTACTTTGGGGTTTTCTACATCCTTTTTTTTTTTTCTTAATTCATCACTTTGTTCAGTGCTTTATCTTGAAATGATTAGTGCCTCTGTTGTAACAGTCATCACTAAAAAAGTCACATCTCCTGTGGCTGTTGGTATAATTAATACCAGTAACAAAGCAGGATGACCTCAGCCATGAGCAGGGGAGAGCTGGAGAGTACTTTGCTAAGTTAGACCTTTTCAAATCATCTGAGTCTAAGGAAATCTGTCCTCAGGCTGTTAAAGAGCTGCTTGTTGAAACCCTGTCAGCATTAGTGATTATCTTTGAGAATTCATAGAACATAGGTGAAGTAATGAAAGAGCAGAGAAAAGCTAATAAAGTACCTGTCCTCCGAAGAGAGAAAATAAGGAAGAGCCAGGACATTACAGAGCCATTACTGGAAAAATCCTGGGAAAAATAATGATGAAACAGGCCATTTCTAAATACTTCCAAAAACCAAGGGGGATAAACGGTGTGGTTTTGCCACGAGCTGACTGTGTAAAAGCAGTCTTCTTTCCTTCATTGACAAAACAGGGGGCATGAATAGAGGATAAACAATATATGCTTTTACTGAGGCTTTTGAAAGTGTATGACATAATATCTCATAAATGAATCAAGAAAATAGGGTCTATAAGAAGTAGGAAATACTGACTGGTGGAGAAAGGGGGTTGGAAAGTCTGTTTGGCATTTATCGATGGTTGCTGTCAGAGGGAAGGATTTATCAGGGGGGCTTCCTTGGGGTCTATCTAGGGACGTTAAGGGTTTTCATTAATGATGTCTAAAATCAGTAGGTCATGCTCAGAGGGTATTGGTGCACATGATGAGTGTTCAGAATAATCAAGTCAGAAGGGCTGCACCATTGCGGAAAGGACAAATGTCCTACTGGAATATATAAACACTTTGTGCTCTGGGTATATAAATCCTTTCTGCTCAATGCCACTGGTAAAGGCTAAAAACCGTGGCTCAGTTTTGGACATTCTCTTCAGGAAAGAGATGTCCCAGCTGGAGAAAATCCAGAGGTTGGTGAGAATAAGCACAGATCTAGTGAGTGGATTCACAAGGCAGGGTTGGACCAAGTGGGATCATTTAATCTGGCCTTCAAGGCCAGGTTGGACACAGGGGCTTGGAGCAACCTGGTCTAGTGGAAGGTGTCCCTGCCCATGGCAGGGGGTTGGAACTGGATGAGTTTTAAGGTCCCTTCCAACCCAAACTGCCCTATGATTCTATGAACCTAAATTACTGGGTGGAAAGAGGCAGTGGGCAAAGGGCAGTTTTCACCTATATGAAAAGCTAGTGCAGATAGAAGAGTCTTTGATGCCAGTGAGTAGAGAAGGCATCATGAGCTTAAAGAGTGACAAGGAAGAGTCAGGCTAAATATTAGGAATAATGTAAAGGTAGGGAAGCAGTGGAGTACGTAGCCCAGGAAGGCCATGGAGTTGGCTCCATCACTTGGCAAAGCTTCTAGGAAGAGTTTAGATAAACACTCTACAGTGCATGTAGAGACAACTCTACCTTGGGGCAGCAGGAAGGGCTTCTTGAGGTCTCTTCCAGCCCTCTGCACCTATGTTTTTATCTTTAAATGAATTATAGTTCTTTCAGGCAGCCCAATTTTGGCTCTTCTGTGCCAACAGCTTAGTATCAGAAAGCTCCAGCACTGCATGGTAACAGTGTCCCTGTGCTCAGATGAAGCCAGTGAGCTCCAACCAGCCCTTGACTGTGTTTAAGCGTTTACAGCCCGTTGTTGTTCCTGCTGGACAAATATACAGTCTGCTACCCAGAATATAAGCTTCTCCTACCTACTGTATGTTTGTAACAATCTGTGATTGAAAAAAATCAACCACAGCTAACAAAGAAGTCAAACCTGTAAAAAAGTTATGGGTGTAGGTGCCCATTTTCTGACAGAGGGGTTTGGTAACAGTGCAGGGGACAGAAATGTAAGGAATAATTGGTTTTGGGCCTAGAACCAGGAAAACTACTTTTCCAAATTAATCCAGGGAGAGCCATGAATCCACAGTATTTCATATCACACTTCATAAAACTGCAGTCATAATCCATAAAACTGACATTATTAGATTAAAAACCTCAGTTCCTCCTATAAGGAGCTCGCTCATTAGACATGCTGTAGTTTTATAACCTTAAAGTTCCTACCCAATTACCATGATTAATACTGTGCTTTAATAAAAGATTTTTAAAAATCACCACAGGGGTTGATACCATCTGTTTGTTATAATTGTGCATTTAAATATTGTCCAGCAAGAAAAAAGACAGTAAATACAAATCAAAACCAAGGTAGGGAGGGTACAGCCCATCCGTGGCAATAGAGGCTGGGATGGTGGTGGAGATACGGAGATTGGGTTGTGATTGTAGTAGGAACACAGAAAGGTGAAACCTGGCATGATGCAAAGGGTGAAATTAGTGTGAGATGGGTGCAAGAAACTCTCTTTCTTCATGCAGCCGATGGGGAAGGAGCACTGATGTTCTCCATGCACTGCCAGACCAGCTCCTGGAGGGATTTGTTGTCCTTGTCCCCAAATGTGGGTGCAGAGGAGGTCCAAAACCCACACACCTGCTTTGCACGTGGGTGAAATAAGGCTTCGGAGAGTTTGGTGGCTTACCCCAAATCACCAGCACCAGCATCAGGCATGTACCCCCTTCAGTTCCCAGGGCAGTGAGCACATGGTGATCAGAGATCTCTGCCTGAGAATCATAGAATCAGGGAATGCTCATCCAGTTCCAACCCCCTGCCACAGGCAGGGACACCTTCCACTAGAGCAGGTTGCTCCAAGCCCTGACCAACCTGCCTCATCCAACATGAGAAATTCATGTTAAGTTAAACTTCCCGCCAGGAACCAGTGTGGCTCCAGGGCAGGGAGAGCAGGAAGACACTGTAGCTTAGGAGGTTTCATGCAGAAAAGGAAGGATTTAGGTAAATGTGCTCTGCCTGCCAAGGCAAATACTAGTTTGAATTGCAAAGGATCCACTAACCCTGGGGGATTCTGCGCTCGCAGGAGTAGTGCTGCAGAAGACACCAGTTGCTCTGATGACAAAGCTTTATAGAATGATAGAATCATACAGGTTGGAAAAGACCTTTAAGATCAAGTCCAGCCATTATCCCAGCACTGCCACCCTTAATGCTGGCTGGACATGTCACTGAAATAACATACACCTCATGTAGTAACTGCCTCAAAACCACCTCATGCAGAAACTGCCTCGAAACTGTTTGCAAGGAGGCACCCGTTTGAAAAATCATCGAATTCCTGCTAATTGACTTTGAAATGGGAGTTTCTTTGAGGTTTATTTTTGCAAAGGGGGGCTCATGGTGCTCAGCCCCCCTCAAACAGGGTATAACATTAACCTGGGTTTAACACTGGTGCCGGGCAGTGACTGGTGTGAGCATCCAGACTCGGTCAGAATAACTGAGGCTAAAACCGTGTCAGGTTCATGATTCCACCCACAGACCAGAAAACGCCAAACTTGTATTATTTTTGAGTCCTCTGATTTTTTAAGGGCTGGTGGAAATGAGATCTCTGGCTTCTGACTTCCAAGCAATAAAGAGAGGTGAATCACTGCAGAAAAAACCTCCCATGGACCACCCAGTCGCTCCGTATGAAGCTGCAAAACGAGCCTCAGCAGAAGTGGCAAAGTGCAGAACTGTTTTCTTAATAGCACTGCATTGCACGAGGCAAATTGCATCAGAAAAGGAGCAGAGTTTCCTAACAAAGTAGCTAAGTGAGAAGTGTGTTAATGAATACAGGCTGGTTAATATGCATTGAACTAAATCACGTTCAGGTCAAAGGGGGAGGACCAAACCTTGGGTGTAACATGTCCAAGGTCCTAACATGTATGTAATTCAGATTTAAATACTTTTTTCTCCTCATAATTGTGAATAATTATCCAACTCAAGCTAAAGAAGTCATGATTTTTTTAACTAAACAATAGTTAGGACTGTTGTTACTTACTGTAATAGGTCACATCTCTCCTTTTTGTAAGATTATGTAACTAAAGCATCCTGCTGGGGTTTGCAAACTGTAACCTGCAAATCACCAGACTTAAAAAAATTGCTGCCAGTCATATAAAATATGAAATTACACTTTTTTAGCGTTTATTTCTTGCCATTTTTAATGAGAAAACATACATCTTTTTAACAGAACACTGGCTGAAAGTCCATGTGCTATCGATGTTTGCACTGTGGGAAAGTCTGGGGAAAGTTTGGACATGCAGGTATTGCAGGGGGAACTTGTAATTAAGACATTGGATTTGTAGTTGAGAGATTTGGGTCCTGGTTCAGGTTCTGCTGGAAGGCTTCTTATGAGTTGTTTTAAGGTGATATCTCTGGAGAGCGCTGATGAAATGAGAATTAGCTGCCAAAATTCTTCCACCCTCTGCCTATAACACAGCTGTGATACATCCTAATCTTGATCTTTGTCCTGTGTGTTTACATTTAGTTGTTTTCAGGACAGGAATTGTCCTCTTACCATCTGGTTTGGCAAGTCCGAGCTAAACAGGTCCACGTTGCAGTTGGAGCCTCCTCGTGTTATTGTGATTATTACAAAATCCTCAGAACAAACCCCCAAGTAATGCCCAAAAGACCTTGAAAACAAGTAAGTGTGCTGCTGGTGAAGTAGGGTGGTGGGCTCATCTCCTTGTTCCCACCCATACAGTTGGCATGCCATGGAAACCTTGTTCCCAAACAAGCCCCAGGAGAAGTTGGAGACTTCTGAGTGAGGTCAAGACACCTCTCTAAAAGCCATGAAGAAATATGGAAGAAATATATTGCAGCATTTCCAGGCATCCCAGCATCTAGGCAAAGTTCTGATAATGTATAGCCTGTCTTGTGCTGCAGGAAGTTCTACCATGACAGTGGCTACGTTATGCATTGGGGTTGATACCTGCTGGTACCTGTCTGAGCTTTCATCGTCCTGGCCGGAGGAGGAGAACCTTGCAGGTTCAGTGAGTTTTCCTCTTTGCTTGGGATGTAGATTTTTGGTGTTCATTGTGGGGTTTTTGTGCCTGTTAGAGAAGGCAGCCCCAAAGGTGTGCTTTGCCGTGGGAGTGGGAAGTTTGTGATGGTTTCCAGCTCCCAAGGAGTATTCTTGTGTTTGACTTGAGTTGGCTCTTCAAGGCAGCTGGGTTTCCTCCAGAGACCCGCTGTCCTCGAGTGCAACATGGGCTGGAGGGGCTGGAGAACTTCAGCTCTGCTTCTTGGGTCTGTGGTTAGTCCTTCAGCTTCTGCATCTCCTCAGGGCTTCCAAAAGCTTCATTGCTTGTTCACCAAGAGGAGGGGCTGAGGTTGATTTGTGTGGGCCACACTGCAGCTCCTCAGCCTGCAGCGGGATGCTGGGGGTGTTGTGGCTTTGCACATTTGGTCTTGCACCATCTTGAATGTCTTCGTTGACCACATGCACTAAAACTGTGAGCAGACAGTTCACAGGAGGATAAAGTTCAGCTGTGTGAATGGAGAAGTGTTCTTTAAATACAGTAACAGTGGTGCCAGTTGAGGTTACAGTTTTTAACCCCTCTGGAAGGTGGGGAGGTTCTCATTAGCTGGTCGGAAGGCTGAAATATAAATGACTTTGTTACATCGGGGAATTATTTTCTGACTTATAACACATTAAGTCAGCTTTATAACCTTCATATTCTATGGATAGGATGGTGAGAATAATTCCTTTTCGTTCCTTTATTCTGCCTCTTTTGTTTTAATGTGTCTGAGGAACAGCTACTTAATTAGGGCTAAATCATAAGTAGTGTGACTAATGGGGCAAGAATCCAAATCAGCCTCAAAACTCAAATAGCCCTGAAGAGGCATCAGCTGCTTTTCAATTCTTGTCTTTTGTGTGTGGATTCCCAGATACTGCTTTATGCCAACACTCTAAATCACTCCTAACACGTTCCTTTGTGACTGCTTATGGTGGGCAGCCCCAGGGAAACCCAGATGTGTCTTCACGGTCACTGCCCTGGGGTTGGCTTCACTTGACACGTTTCTCTGGCACTGGAGCAAGTTCCCAACATCCATTCTGCATCTGGTGCAAGTCTCAGTGTCAGCAAGGTTGGGCTGGCAGTGCTCCCTTCTCAGATGAAACATGGCAAGCACGAACGTGACACCATGGTGGAGAAGATAAATGTGGCGTTAAAACACAGCGGGAGGGGAGGTAGGTCTGGTTGAGCATGAGAAATGTTAGCGTGTACAAGTTCATGGTGAGACCCATCTGATCTCCTCCGTACGGTTCTTGTCAGCGCCCAGAAAGATTGATGAGACCTTGCTCGGGTGGAGGGCATGGCTGCTGGGATGGGCAGGCAGGGAGGTCCTCTGGGAGAGCAGAGCAGAGCGGTTTGGTGTGCTTTGAAGTGGAAAAGTGGAGAGGAGATGAGACCCTACAAATAAAACGGGGTTTGTGAACAGGTAAAATACTGGCTTAGAAAAACATTAGTAAAAATAGACTGGGCTTGAATAAATTTAGGCTATAAAATAGAAATTAAAACCAGCACTTGTGAGGAAGCAGAAACTGCTCTGTGTGTTTGGGTTTATATGACGCTCTAATGAAAGGCTCTAGCAGGAGGTTGGTATGTACCTTGAGCAGGGTTTACCTGCACCTTCCTCATGTCTGATGTGTAGGAAGTGACATCTTACACCTGCAACACGAGGGCTGTGAAGATATGATTCATGACCAAGACTAAACAGGCAGTGCCCAAAAACGACCGCGTGATGCTTATTAGGACTTGCTGGAGAATGGGAAGAAGGTTCCTCGTATTTCTCAAGCCATTGTAAGAGTAAGACAAAAAATAACGTGCCTTCAAAAAGCCCTTCCCAATGTGTACAGATACTTATGGAGACTCCTCCCAAAGGCTCACAGATTTCTCCACTTTCTCTGCCTTACACATGCAAGACAATCTCCTCAACGGCCAGTAAAAGCTAAAATTCTTGTTAAAGGCCTCTTCAAAAATCCACACTTTTATATTTAATGCAGCTCTTTAATTAGAAGCTTCAATATTTCCTCCTAAAGGGGTTCAGGAACGTTGCTGTCACAGATACATTGGCATAAGCAGGAAGCGGACGATTCCCAAGGGCTGACCCGCTGTGCCGGCTCCGGGAGCTCTATGGAAATCCAGTCACACTATACCCTGGCTGAGCTTTCTCCTGCTGAAAGCAATTGCAAGCCGGTGGGGTACATTTGGGCTGGAGCCTGGGCAGGGAGGGAAAGGTTTGCCATCACTGCTGCAATCATGGAAAAGCAGCAAAGTATTTGCTAAGGTGCTAAAATCCATCCAGCAGTTCCCTCACCACACCTTTCTGTTGTTGTTTAAACTGATGCAACACCCTCTGCTGTCTTCTTTCCCATGTAGGTGCTTCTGGTCATCAGTGGAAACCTGAGTTTCCTCAACTGGCTAACCATGGTGCCCAGCATCGCCTGCTTCGACGACATCAGCCTGGGGTTCCTCTTCAGCTCCAGGGTGAAAGAGCGCGTGGTGCAGGTGCAGAGCAAAGAGGCAGCCAGGGAGCAGCTTCCCCTGGGTGAGTTATTCCCAGAGCAAAGGCATTTTACAAGGGTATGAAGGGACGGAACAAGGGAAAAGGGTTTTAAATTGACAGAGGGGAGATTTAGATTGGACATTAGGCAGAAGTTCTTCCCTGTGAGGGTGCTGAGGCGCTGGCACAGGGTGCCCAGAGAAGCTGTGGCTGCCCCATCCCTGGCAGTGTTCAAGGCCAGGTTGGACACAGGGGCTTGGAGCAACCTGCTCTAGTGGAAGGTAGCAACCTGGTCTAGTGGTCTAGCCCCTGCCCATGGCAGGGGGTTGGAACTGCGTGACGTGAGCTTAAGGTCCTTTACAACCCAAACCATTCTGTGATTCTATGATTTTAAGTCAAGGGTGAAACTCCCAGCACAGTTTGAGGTGAGGATTTTATGTTAGAAGTTGGGTGCAGAAGTGGCTCTCACATTTGCTCTCCTCTCTCCACTGTGGCATGGTGGCACTGCGACCCATCTGCCCTTCTGTCCTTTGCACCCATGGGTGCTAGGACTGCACAAACACCCTGCTACCCTGGGTAAGTACCTGGACATGAGGTTGGTCTCCTAGAAAGAACGAAATCGATTGTTGATCCAACAACTCTTTTGCTAACAGGAAAAGAGCCCTGGCTGCTGGGAATATGGAAAAGCAAATACAGGGGGGTATGTAATTGAAGGAAAGGGATCAGTGTGGCTGGTGTTTCCTCTGAAGGGAGTTTTCAAGCAGCCCTATTCCAGAAGATCCCCTGCACAAGCAGCGCTGGGATATTTTTCATGGGGCTGCATAACAGATGTAGACTTGTGTTTGTAGCAGTTTTATAAACCACGTATAAGCAACAAATTGCCTCTTATATCAACAACAATCACAGATGCTTGTTCTTAAATACACTAAACATCTGTCAGAAGAATGAAAAATACCAACAAGAGACAGCATCTGTCTCTAGTCCTTTCTCGTCTACCAAGAAACATGGGTTATTAACCAGAAGCTTTAGTTCCAGCAAGGCTAATTCAGTTTCATTAAGCTTTCTGTGTCTCCTATCTTACATATTTTGCTGGAAGAAATCTTTAGCAGCTTTTCTCTTGCTGTAGGTTTGCTTGAGAGGCTGGGAATGCCTAAAGCTTTCCTACTAACTCTTATTTTTGCATCCAGTCCCAAACAACACCCAAGTTGCACTTTCCCTTCTGAAGGAGAAGCCAAAGGGCACCTCTTTGCTTTGGCACTTGGTGAGTCACCGTGAGGGGGAGGTAGGTTCTTTTTCTTGAGGAACTTGCTCCTTTTCTGTGGTGTGCTCCAGAAAACACCTTACTGAGCCAGGGTGCCCAAGCAAGGAGAACCACTGCTCTGGAGGGTTGAGGTGTCCCTTCTGGGCTTTTACAAAGGGGTAATCCATAAGTAAAGGGTAAGGCATCTGTAATGTTCTGAGTGAATTTGGATTTCTGCATATTTTTTGTACTAACGGAGCAGAGGCTGTTGAGTTGGTGCTGATGGCAAGAGGTGTAAAGGAGCGCTCACCCCTGGGTTACTGGAGCAAAAGACAGGAGGGTACCCAGCCATGCCCTGCCTGTGACCTGATTTTACAAAGCTTTGGCCACATCCTTGAAGTGTGTGTGTGTAATTCCTACTGAGATCTCCAATTGCCATTGCTAGTGCTCTGCTCCTGCCTGCTCAATCCAGATCCCATTAGCTCATGTCCCCAGGTTTTGCTCCATTCTTGCCATGTAGATTATTTGTGACCCCAAGGGCATGGTGGTGACAATCACCACCTGCTGAAGGACGATCATGGCCATGCACAGTCCATGCCTGTGTCTGTACCTGCTCTTTAATTACAGGCTAAGAAGTTCAGCCCATCCAAAAGACAAGAAAATGCCCAACAGACTCCTAGAGCTCTCACAGCAGCACAGGGGGCGAGTGGAGGCATCTCAGTGAGCTCCTTCCAAATCACATGTTCTCCAGAAATGTTCTCAGACTAAACAATTATTAATAGCTTCTGAGAGAGGTTCAAATAAACATCCCTCTCCTGCAGAGATAAGGGGGAAGCTACATGCAATTGCTTTGAATCTGATCCTTTGGCTGTTGATGTTAAATAAATCTAAAATGGCCATAAGTGTAGGAACCCCTCTGAGGTCACATCTGCTTATTTGTCTGATTGCAGTCGGTGTCTCCTTAGACTGAAATCCAGCACAGCCCTGTGCTGCTCCTGCAAACCCAACACCAAAGTGCTGGTGGATAGATAAGCAACAGAGACTTTGCAAAAGGAAAATGAGGTTTGAATGGAGGTAGTTAGTGAAAGGGAGGAAAATGCAAGAAAAAATATGGGTGGTGAGAGCCTGAAGCAGCCACGGGGAGCTGGAGTCTCTCCATACACAGCTTACAAACCAGGAGGGCAATTCTGAGCAAGGTGCAAGTGCCAGCTGTGTTTTTTCCCTGTATAAAACCACTGTTTAATCTGACATTGTAGACATTTTTCTTTTCAGCCCTTTCTCAGACTATTTAGAGAAAGGCAGATCTCGGGACGATAGCGTATGGCCCTTGGCAAGGTCAGGGTGATTACGGTGGAGTGTTTGTCAGCCCCAGCCTGGAAGCAGCTGTGAGCACCCAGGCAGGGTCCTGGCCGTCATGGGGGGGCCATTTAGGGGAGTTAGGGGAGCGGACTCCATTGCTGGCAGTGAAATCACCTTCTTCTGGTCTGCTTTTGTGTCCTGAACAGGCTGTTATATCCGCAAAGTGGTGAACATCTCCTTTGGCCTCCTCATTGCTTATCTCAGCATCCCGGTTGTCCTAAACCTGCTTAACTCCAGACAAGTCATGAACACCTCGTTCAACCCTCTCAGGATAGTGAACACTTATGGAGCTTTCGGAAGGTACATGTATATCATTTTGCTTTGCTCCTCTCTCCAGGATAGTCCAACAGCCAGTGTATGTGCCTTAAACCTACACAGAAATCCTTCCAGTAGCCAGTAGACTTGGAATATCAGTTTATGGGAGAGAAGGAGGAAAGGAGCACATTTCTTTCCCACTGAATTATCATTTATTTTCTTTGAGCTACGTTTAGTTAGCTCATTATATTGATGTAGCAAATGTAATAGTGGGATGAAAATAGACATAAGAGAATTCAGCCAGTGGATAGTGTTCACCATCACCAGCCAGCTTTATTTATGGTGAGCTTCTCTTCCCCTGCTCACATTTGCTCTCCCTCATGTAAATATTCACATAAGCTATTGAGTAGCAGGTTTTAGGCCAACAAAAGGAAGTGCTTTTTCCAATGAGTGACTTGGGGAATTCATTGCTACAGGAAATTGTGGAGACGAAAGTATAAATGGCCTCAAAAAAAGAACAAGACAGATTGAGGGGACAGGCCCAGCAATGGTCTGGCTGCTGCCTTCTGAGACATCTTCCTTGAGTCTTCCAGTGCCTAGAGGTGGGCCTACAAGAAACCTGGAGCAGGGCTTTGGACAAGGGCCTGTAGGGACAGGACAAGGGGGAATGGCTTTAGCCTGCCAGAGGGGAGATTGAGATGAGCTCTTAGGCAGAAGCTCTTCCCTGTGAGGGTGCTGAGGCGCTGGCACAGGGTGCCCAGAGAAGCTGTGGCTGCCCCATCCCTGGCAGTGTTCAAGGCCAGGTTGGACACAGGGGCCTGGAGCGACCTGCTCTAGTGGAAGGTGTCCCTGCCCGTGGCAGGGGTTGGAGCTGGACGAGCTTTAAGGTCCCTTCCAACACAAATGTTTCCATGATTCTGTGAAACAGGGCTTCATCAGAACAGCTTGCCCCAGGGGCAACAACAGGGCCAGTCTTCTCTGCATGGACCTCTGGCTCAGCCACCACCATGGTGGCCATGGAGTGTTCCCCGCGGTCTGAGCTGAGTGGTGGGATGGCAGTTCATGAGTTAGTGGTCTCTGGACAAGGTCCCAAAGGAGAAACCAATAGTAATTAAAAAAGGATTTCTAAGCAGGTTGGCTGTTGGGAGGGCTGGCTGAGCGGGTGGTGAAGAGGAGGAGCAGGTCTCACCCTGAGCACTGGAGATGCAGAGGACACCTTGAAGCACATCAAATTAATATGATATTTTCACCCATTTTTCAAATAGCAGAAATTTCAGTGGAAAGAAAAAAGTTAGGAAAAAACCATGATTAAAAATACCATGCTTAATGTAGTAAAAATAAGCACTAATTGTGGAAAATGCTGAAGTTTCCTCTTCTTTTGAGAGAGAAGGAGAAATAACCCCTGAACCTCTTCGAAGGCTGGAGCGGTGAAGCTACGGGAGATTGTTTTCTTTGGGTTGTTGTTCTTTTTCTTCTTCAGTCTATGGTTTCTGTTTCAACAGTTACCAGAACCTAAAGAGCATGTGATGAAATGCTGCTGTAATATGTTTGTAATTCCAGCCTATGTAAACCAATAAAAAGAGGATTGCAGCTTATAATGAATATACGATTATGTGAAACTTGACATATTTTGAATCACACAGTAGGAACATACTTTTATTAGTAATTTGGTGTCCCTGATTTACAGTGTGTTTCTAACCATTGGGCAGCTGGCCACGGCTCATAACTCAGCCCAGTGAATAATATGGAACTTGGCTGGAGAATCCAGAAATCTATTAAATGTAGGTAACAATTATAAGCAGAGACGTGCAGCGTTCCTTGGGTTGTAAGCATCTATCACTGGAAGCTATCGGGGGAGAAGGTGGAGGCTGTGTGTTTCCAAACTTTCAGTTTCCTGGGTTGGAGGAGGAAGGACCAAAGTAGTAAAAAATGAAAAGGGTGTTGGGAGCTGGACAGCTTTGATAGGCAGAGTTAGGCAGTTATGTGTTCGTTATGGAAAACAGCTCTCCAGTGTAGGCGAGCGTCACTGACAGGTCATTGAGAACTTGACGGTGCTGTTTTCACATGAGCTTTCCATGGCCTTCAGTTTGCCATCCTCACAGCTCTACCACCTTGCTGTGCAGAGAGAGTCCAACCAAGCCCCAAAGGGAATACCTATGACCTGCCATAAGGCTGAGGGGCTTTTAAACCGAGTTTCTATACATCAGCTGGGTATGGGGGGCCTTTTTGTTTTCATTTTCTGCTTTTCTTGGCTTGGTTTGTGTTGGCTCACATGTTACCTCCTCCTCCTCTTGCTGAGTAATAGCTCCATGAGACCTGTCTTCCAGCCAGGATGGTGAAATGGTTGGGCACATAGAGACAGCTGTTAATGGTGCCCCAAGACTCAGCTCCTGGGGGGTGCTCCATATGGGGCCAACCACCACACCAAAGCTCAAGATGCTGCAGCCAGTTGACCTGGGCTCATGGTGAGCCTGTCCTGCCCTTTGCCATGGCCAAGATTGTGCTGGGGCTCAGCACCCTGTGGCCAGTGGTGCTGTGAGGAGAGCCAGGCTTGCAAAGGGGGTGCTGGAGTGGTCCCAGCTAGAAGCTCCTCTGCTAATCCTGCAGATGGAGGTCTCAGGGCCAGACCTTCAAGGCAGGATTTCTGTGTGCAGTTGCCTGTGAAACCTCCCTGACTTCCGCTGGCACAACTGCAGTGTGGTAGAGGGGAGCATGGGAGGGAATGGAAATTGAGGTTTTCCCTGTGGATTGCTGCTAGAGAGAGAAAAGGCTGGACACACAGGTTCTCTGTAGCTTGAGCCATCAGGATCCAACCTTACCATGAGGCCGTTGGCTTGTGTTGTCACGTTAACTCTTATTTTACCTGACTTGAGACAAAAAAAACAGTATCATGTTGTATCCCACAGCATTACCAAGGAGAGAACAGAAGTTGTCCTTCAGGGGACATCCAGCCTGGATCCCAATGACCCCACTGCTGTCTGGGAGGAGTTTGACTTCAAATGCAAGCCTGGGGACTTGAAGAGGAGGCCATGCTTCATCAGCCCCTACCACTACCGCCTGGACTGGCTGATGTGGTTCGCTGCCTTCCAGGTATGTGCCTTTGGGGCTCCTGAGACTTGGGTGTCCGTTGAGCAGGAAGAACTATTTATATGAATTTACTATGTATTGGGATGGGTCTGGGAATACTTGAAGCCCCTTCTAAGTTAATTATGTTAAAAAAGAAAGGGGTTGTATTCCTAAAGGGTGTCTGCTAATAGCAGGATGAAACTCTTGGGAAATTTCTGTGAGGCTTTTTGTTTCTCTGCAATAGTTACAGTTTCTCTGCAATAACAAGAGTTAAAGACATTGAGAAAGCCCCTGGATGTGCCAGAGTGGCAGCATCTCCAGCTGCCGACTCCAACCTGCATCCCTGCTGGGACACCCCTGTGACACCGGCAGTTGCTTCCACTGCCTACCTATGGACGTAAGGTTCCTCAAAATACTTTCCCCACGTGGTATCAGCAAACAGGTGACAGCCATAAATTAAAAAAGGGGGAAACTGGTTAAACTATTTCTTGTATATCTTTTAGCTTATTCTGGAAAATCGCCTTCACGTGAGCATGAGAACTTAGACCAGGTTTTACAAAACTGGGGCTTACAGCAGTGGCATGAGGCAAACCCATCTCAGATTATCACAGGCTGTTCTCTTTGTTCCTGTATCCTCTATCTTCCTCTTCCCTCGCTCCTCTCCCCCTGCCCCAAACTTCCCTGTTTGCTTTCTTTGTGGTATTTTCATTTAGGCGCCGTTTGGATTCCTCAGCGATGACATAACCATCGCTCTCTGGCCATGGGTTTATATTTACCCCCATAGTTTTTGTGTGCTGGAATTTCATTTAATCTGCATTAGGTATGCTTATCCCTCAGCAAGACGACAGCAAAGGTTAAAACTCAAGCCAGCAACAGTGCCCAGCATTACATGGAGGTGCAGAAGGCTGAATGGGAGCTCTTGGTTTAAATCTGACAGTATTCAGTAACGGAAGAGAAATCCAGCAATCCCAAGAGACGGTTATTTCTGAGATGAGAGTAAGGCTTTTTGTTTCCAGGGCAGGAATGTCCTGAAGGCTTTAAAATACAAAGTGATCTCAGGTTTAAAATGAAAGGAGGACAGGGCATAAATACTGATGCATCACAGGCAAGTGGAGGCTGTGATGCTGTTACACCCAGCGCCGTCTCTCTGCAGAACCGGCTCAGGTGCTGAGTGACTGGGGTGGACAGGACAGCCTGGGGAGGAGGAGGAAGAGGAAATGGCCTCTTTGCATCTTCGTTATTAGTGTTCAACTCACTGAAAGGTCCCCCCAAGTGTTTCTGTTCACCTGGGCCCAGGGGCTGCTGGAGCGTGTGTCTGATGATGCGTCTGTCCACACCAGCTCATTAGCAGCAATTAGCACTGTGGGTCTCCTGATGCTGGCAGGAGGAGGGAGCGTGGCTTCCGCTCGGGTGGGTTAGTGCTGGAGGTGTGCATCAGCCCTGGAGCACAGCACTAGGTGGAAATGGGTCTGTTGCTCCATCGCAGCTTGTGCATCCTGTGTCCACTACGGTCCTCTCTCATCCTCTCCTGCCCCTGGGGACCTTCCCATGGCTCCCGGTGCACACAGATCTCTGTGAACTAATTCCAGATGCTGCTCAGAAAAGATATTAACAGAAGATGTGGAAAGGAAGAAAAAAAAAACCTGAAAAGTGGGGATGACTCCTGTTCAAAACCATGGGAAGGCAAGTAGCCGAGGCATGGCAGCAAGCATTTTCAAATCTGGATGTTCAGGCATGTTGATACCTGCTTAAGCATGGAAGGAAATCCCATTCAAAGTGGCCAAATGTTTGTTTGCAAACTGTGAGCTGTGTCTTGGGTGCCAGCTCCTGGCAAAGCTGGCTGTCCTGCCATCATCCAGGACAACTCACTGCTGTTGGGGTGTTGTTTAGACTTGAGTCGCACAGGGCTGCAGAAAGGATGAGAAACCAGAAGCCAAAACCCCAGAAGAAATCTGTGCAGCCAGGCAAGTTTCACAAACCCCATACAGCAGTTTACAGAGTCCATAAAACCACGTTACTTCAGCCTCTGGATTAGTGGAATTTGGGTTTAGAAGTTCTGGATTTTTTCTGCACCGCGGCTCGCTGTCTGCCCCATCGCTTCCCGAGCAGGCGGCCACGGGGCTGGTTCTGCACTTCCTTGGCAGTGGCCAGGTCAGGAGCTGACATCTCCAGCTCTGACAGGCTGCAGAAAAGCTGGGGACTTGGGGGAGAGATATTTACCATCCCTTTGTGCTGCTCATGACAGGTTCCTCTTTGCACCTCATCACCATTTGACATACGACGCCTTCCTCCGCTCCGGGTTTCCTGCGAAACGTTCCACCTTGGCTGTAGCCGCAGGATTCCCTTTGAAGAGCTGGAGCTCGGGAGGGCCAGGCCCTTGGCACGGAGCAGCCACGGTGCTGCCCCACCTCTGGATTGTGATTATTAGTTGACTGCCCCTTAATTACCATTCCAGTAGTGCCATAATAATACATCATGTAACACGGCATTATTTTCCAGGAAACAATTTTCTTTATGTTAATTTTATTATCTAAATATAATATGCCTTTTCACTTGTTCCCTAAATCCCCTCTTTGTTTCCTATGTCTCGACATCCCGAGGGTGCTGTAGCTCTGAATTGAAGCCCTTCATTTAATTCTGGCAGAGACAGAACCCATCCAGAAACATGTCTGTGTTGCTTCTTCCCGTCTGTAGAAGGGAAGAACTCCCACGAACCGGCGCAGTGTGTGGAAATCTGTGTGGCCCTTTTCAGTTGTTTCCCAGCAGCCGCCTTGGATGGGATCCCTTTGCTCCATCACCCAGCTGATAACCTGGACTCCTCTGTGCAGAGTTGATCAGGCTGCTCTCAACAGAAGTAATGTGTCTGTCGGTCAGAAGCTGATGTTTAGGTGCTTGTTGTTGAGGTTGGTCATTCCAGATCAGCTACCTCCATTGAGGCAGTTTAAATCAAGGTCTGACTCAACCTAATACACACTTAATGAATATTATTGCTGGAGTAGGTCCAGAGAAGGGCAACAAAGCTGGTGAAGGTCTGAGCAGACACAGAGGGGTGAATGGTGATGCCCATGGGCTCCATAGAAGCCTCTTGGGTTGAGTGTGCATCTTGAGATGAGCACAATTGAAAAGGCAGACATGGTACCACGATAAGCAATGTCTGTCCTCCAGCTGTTGATGGCAACACTCCTGTAATTACTTGACTTCTCATTTCTGGTGGGCATTTGTAGAAGGAGCCCAGCTATCACAACCCAGAACTGAGATATGCTGTGCTGCTGGCACAAGAAGTGTTACAACTTTTGGCAGGCTGTGGGTGGATTCAGCATCGTTAATAAACAGCAACCAGAAAACAAAATGCTGCTCATAGTTTTGGGGCTTCACGTTGGTCACTTTTCCTGGTAGTGGGATGGCTTGGACTTTACAAAAGCCAGTTGTTTATCCTACCACGGATTTGTTCCTCACCAGTGGGCAGCAGTGGAAAGCTTTCAGTGCCTTGAATAAAGAAAAATCAAAGGAGAGGCTTTTCCCTTCCTTACTGTGGCATGAAGGTTATTTATTCTGTTAGGGGACTACATCTGGCCAATGTGAAGGCACATTCTTGGTGCTTACCAAATAGTTTAGAAAATAACAAAGCTAATGCCATCTTCATATCATGTTTTAAAGCCCTGTGTCTTGTTGCATTGTACCTCGAAGCTGCTCCAAAGGTCTCTGCATATCAGGACTGGCACAGAAGCTGCTTAGACAAGTGTCTCAGGTCACTGTGTCCTACACAAACCATCAGCAGACCCACCACCAAACAGCATTTGTGATGATGCACTGAGGAGCAACCTGTGTTTTCTAGATACAACATGTAAGTAAGTTTATTTATAAACTTCAGCTGCCTCCCTAAGAGAAGAGAGAAACTTCAGCAATGGGATTGATGCTCTGAGGATCTCCCCTGGTTGGTAACAGAGTGTTGTGATGGAGACTTCACATTATCACACACAAACTGGAAGAGCTGAGAAAAAGTACCCCTGTTTGTAGAGAAGGCAGATTAATACTTTTGTAAAATGCTTTATTCAAGCCCCTGTTATCTTGGTCTTCCAGCCAGAAGGTGCTTACAGGCAGCAGAATGGAGGAGGAGGTGTGTGTAACGTAATAAAACCTAAACCTCCTGCGCAGTGTACTAAGCTCAGCCTTTTACATTTCCTTTCTTCCCCCTTCTAAAAATACAGGCCTCAGTTCACTTCCACTTTCCATTGCAGCATTCATCCAGTTTGGTCCACGTTCAGCGTGGAAGGATTTGATTTTCTTCTTTTAACCATCATTAGTTGTCTCCCTGTGAATAGGAATCATTCCAAACCCCCAAGCTGCATTTGGACAGCCTGCAGGCTGGATCCCGGGCTCACCTTTAAGAGTCATATTGTGATGGAAGTGCCCAGAAACCCAAATAAGACCGATAGCCTATCGTGCCACGGGCTGTATAAATACAGTGAGACCTTGTCTATGTAGGGAATGATTCTTGTCTACAGTGGCTATTGTATCTCCCTGTCTAGACTCTATTCTGGAACAAAGTGACTTTTCTTTCCAAAGCAGAGGTGATACGGGAGCTATGCCAGGTGTGTGATTTCCCTGTATAGGCAAGATCTAAGAGCCAGTTCCCAAAGTCTTGCTCCCTTCTCTCACACAGCCTTTTATTCCTCAGCCTGGGCTTGCCGTGCTCTCGCTGCACCCGTCGCCTCCGGGGACCTGCTGCTTTCCCAGGCATTTTCCAATAGGACAAGCTAAGAGATGGCTTTTAGTGAGGCTTGAGAAACTGCCCCTGCTGAAATACTATACGTTGAGCCAGACCTGCAGGGAAACAGCTTGCCTCTTTGGGAAACTAATAGAAAGAAGGGGATGTGGTTATTGGGCATAATAAGAAGTGATGCGACCTGGTGTAGCCTTTGACCTTCCGTGGTTAAGTCACTCAGGCAGCAGGATGGTAACAAACAGCAGTGAGCTGGAATATTATAAGAAAGCAAAGGGATGCTTTAGTTATACCCTCTTTTCTGTGGGACGTGGGTTTTTTCTCCAGCTGAGAGCTTACATTCCCTAAACAGCAACAGTTGAAGGTGCTTAACTACCGCAGTGTAAGCAGCAATGGGAATATTGGGTGAAAATATCCAGGATGGGGGAGTTACAGCTTTCCATCCCGTGGTGGGCAGGCTGTGATGCAAAATGCTCCCGTGACACAGCACGGGAAACATAAACCTCCCCTTCCCCTCTGTCATCCACCCTCACACACCAACGCCGAGGTGAAATGGTGCAGGGCTCCCAACCATGTGAAATAATAATGCTGGGCTCCCATGCCAAGTTTCCAGCTGTTTCCACATGTGCATCTCATACTTCCCTCCTCCCGTGCGCCTGTGCCAGGACTGAGATTCAATAAAATGCCACACTAATCCACAGTCCTTTTTCATTAAATGACCAATTAAAGCTAGAGGAAAAGGGTTCTTATTATTATTATTTCAGTTGGGAACATGTTCCCTGTAGCGCCGGGTGGGTTTTATATGGATTTTTGGTGATGATTATGTTCTCTTCTACTTTGTTATCTCTGCAGTGCTGTCGCTGCTGCGGCTGCTTTGCCCCAGCTCCTCGCTGCTGCCTGACTTAGCAGTGATTGGGGTTTAAATTGTGTAAAGTTATTAAATGCTTCTGTATAGAAGTTAATGTATTCAAGGTGAGAATGTGCTTATACACTGGTAAAGTGTCAGAGAATATCAACAGCTGAGAAGTCTGAGAGCAGTGTGGCTTCCAGAGCGTGCAGGGATGCTCAGCCCCTCGTGCTGGGACATGTGTGGGTAAGGAGGAGGAAACCTCCATCCCAAAGCAGCATAGGCAGCGAGATTGGCACAGAAAGCCTGTCGAGAAATAAAAGCTCATGAGGTTTTGTCCTCTTGTTAGTCCACTGTGTTGTACCTAAAGGCTGATTTTTGGAGGTCTTGAGTGCTGGTACCAGTTGTAAGGAGAGTTGAAGATGATCTGGTTTGCTGGAGGACTGTGCCTATTGCATTACTGGGAGTCTGCATGGACTGTCTGTTAACATGGAAAGGCTTTGGCTTGGTGATGAAGGTCCTTTCTCAGTCATTTTCGTTGCATTGATGATGGGTTTTTTGTGTGTTTAGGTTCCTTAGTTGTTTTCTATGCTAAAACAGAAAGAAAACTCTCATAAGATAAAGGAGGGAGGCATGTCCTTCCTTTCTGGGGGGGCCCCAGGGATGCTCGGCTCACAGTTGGACAGTGACTTGTGCAGCTTGTGTTTTGGAGGGCAGGAGGTATGTGTTGGAGCCTTGGTCCATGCCCGTGTCTTGATAGAGCAGCCTGAGGACCCATGTCACTGGTGCAGGGTCAGCCCCAGCTGCTTCTCTTTGTGCTCCATAAAGATCCAAAACCTCAAGATGAACCCGATATGTGTCTGCCCATCTTAAAGCAATGGGGGCTTCTATCCTGGCTGCTAATATTATTATTATTAATATTATTACTATTAATCCACTGAATGATTCAAGCTCTGACTCTCCTGTTTTGCACACTCAGAGCTGGCAAAAGCTCAATACCAGGCAAATCCCTCCCATCCCGACCATCGCCACTCTGCAGACAGTGTTTGCGTCCTGGGTCCCACTGGATCCATAGGCAGAGGAACCATCACTCTCCCACCCTGTGGTGTGATGCTTCCCTGGACACAGCCCAGATCTCCTGGACTCTTTTTTCTCTCCCTTTGCCACCATATCACTTTACAGAGTGATGAGTTAAACAGTGCAGTCGTTACTACTCCGAGCATCGTTAGTGTGCGGTATCTAAGCCTTGGTGCTGGGGGGAGTGCGGGGGGCTGCTCCGGGTGGAAATTTCTCACCACAGACTTTGCTGGGGCCAGACATGTTGTAAATTTTACAAGAAAAACACTTTACAAACCAGAAGTCCAACTCTGGTGCACATGGAGCTGCTAATTAATGATTTGGAGACTGTGTGAGCCAGGGAGCCAGTCCCACCGCTACAGCCCCTCCTGGGTTTGAATCAGGCTTTGAAGGTTTGGGGTCCTCCATTAAGCTCTAGCTCTGGGAGTCTGGTGATTTCTCTTTCTGTTCTTCTGCTTCTCCCCAGTTTGCACACAGGAACCCTCACACTTCCCAGAACCTCCTAGAAATAGAGCTTAAAATCATACAGAGCACTTTAAAAAGGGATGTCCAGGGGCGCACTGGATGCTGAAGATCTGACTTGGGATATTTGATCACCTGCAGTTGCTGCTGCACCTCTCGGGAGGTCCTCACTTACAACCAAGGACTCCCCATGTCCTGGCACCCTCCCAAAGCCTGACCTGAAATGAGCATCTCGGGCATCATGGAGCTTTCAGGGGCACGAGGTCCTTCAGCACGGGTGGGAGTCTCAGTGTGAGCTGTCCCATGATGACAGGGCCAGGTCCTTGGCAGGGATGGTGCCGACTTTTCCTGCAGCCCTGCCAGATTTGCAAGGTTTGTGTTTAACATCTCATGTGATGCCAAGCTCCTGGCTCCAGGACTCACCATGTTTTCCCTCCCGGATCTCTGTGCTGGGGCCATGTTGGGGCAGGGTCTGAGGTTGCCCTGTCCCTCCGTGAAAGCCACCACCACCTTTGTGCCAGGAGATGGAAAACAGGGTGGCATGGGATGTTGGTGGACAGAGGGGTGCACTAGAGGATAAATGGTGCTTTAGGATGGACCGAGCAGGCATGGAGCTGGTGGCGGGAAACATCCCTGTCTCCAGCACCCATCCGTGTTGGTGCTGGAACGAGCCACGCAGTGAAGCAGGATGGAAGCAGGCGGAAGGGGAGAGAAATCTTTTTTACAACGTTGTTGTCTTAAATAACTGTGGTTTTCCTCTAAATTGTGATGAGCACAGGTCAGGAAGCCTGTGAGGTAGAGCTGCCGCTTGATGCGCCTTCCCACCAGCATTTGATGTTCTCTATCTCTGGTTTTTCTCTCCTCTGCTTCCCTTAGCAACGGGAATAACAAACTTTGCCATTAGAGAAGCTTTGCAGAGTAACTTTGCCTTCGTGCTCTGCCTTAGTCACAGTCCTGCAGGTACAGCCGCTGGGTTTCGCTTTCCCACAGTGTCCCCTACTGCTTGCATTCAAAAATCCATTTAGGTACACATGAGAAAAGGAGGAAAATAGAATCATAATGGAAGTATAAGGCACAGAAAGTCACCAGAAGGGGAAATGCTTTTTTGGAGCCTCAGCAAGAGCGTGAGATGCATGGATTCCTGCAGGGAGGGAAATGCAGAGTCAGGTTCTGCCGCTGCAGCTCCCAAGAGCCAAATTGCTTCCATTCAGTGGCTGCGTGGTGAAGGGTAAGGCACAGGCATGGGATGTCAGGAGGACAGAGAGATGCAAGGAAATAAAGAGGAGAGAGGAATTTGGAATAGAGAAGTCACTTTCTTCTGTTTTCTCTTGGATAACACAACAGGGACGGCAACCTATTTAAAACAATGGATGGATTGGCATTTTGAAATGTGCCATTACTGTCCTCTGTGGTTCTTGCTGCTGAAAGAAATTATTTAAATCAAGTATTTGGGGTGCAGAATTGGCAAGAATGCTCCAGCTGTGTTAGAGATGTGTAAAGTCAGAAAGAAATTTGTGATTCAAGATGTAGGAGGAGCTGCAGTCAATGGGTACTGGGGAGAACCAGGGGTGGTGGGTGCCCCTTGCCCAGGAGGGGCTGCATGTGTGCTGTACGTCTCCTGGACCAGTGATGCTCTGTGTTTTCTTAGCAGTGGCAGTTGTAGGCTTCTCCTTGGCACAGGAATGATGCAGGGGGGCAGAAACACCTTGAGCAGAGGCATCACGCCTTGAGCAGAGGTCACTGTTTGGGCTGGGTGAGGGTAGAGATTAATCCCTGACCGTCATCTAATCTCTGTCATGAGCAGAGCTGTGGTCACTGGCCATGGGCACACTCTTTGGTCCTTCAGCTGCAATGTGAATTCCTTTAGGGATGCTTGGAGGATGAAGGATGCTGCTTTGCAGCCTGGGGAGACTGGAAAGGTACGTGTAGCCATCCCAGCTCAGCTAACGAACAACGCATTCAACCTTTGTGACTTGCACACCCTCGGTTGTGTCCATACCCTTGGGAATGATTTCCAGATGAGACACGCTCAGTGAAGCTCTCCTCGCTCCCTGCAGATGCCAGAGGGTCTCAGTCTGGACCTCAGCATGTTGGATCTCACGGGGTCTCTTCCCTCCAGCACACCATTTGCTACCTGAATGAGTTATAATCTCTCCCCAGAGACCACGCAGAATTCTTTAGTACTAATAACACTACACAACAAGCCCAGCAGCACCTAACATTTGTATTTCTTATTCCTTCCTCAAGACCTATGAGCAGAATGAATGGATCATCCACTTGGCTGGGAAGCTGCTGGCTCAGGAAGAGGAGACCTTGTCCTTGATGGCAACGAACCCCTTTGCAGGCAGAGCACCTCCACGGTAAGCTTTGAGTTTCATCAAGGACCTGGAAGTACCTGGACCCAGTGATGTTGCTGTCTTGGCTGTGCACACATGGTTTCTGCTGATAGATTGGGGTCTGTATTTGGTAGTACCCAGATGATCTTTAGATAGTGGGGTTTATATGAGGACACCATGAAGAGCTGGTGCTCTCAGCACCTTAATGCCTTCCCAGTGGGGACACAAGGACCATGGCTGAGCCCGTTCCAAAGCGGGTCTGTGAAGGGCTCGGCATTGCTTCTCTTGGACAGGAATCATGACCACTGAAGTGGTTTCCTGCCCAAAGGCCTTAGATTTTTTGCCATGATCACTTTGTGAGCCCCAGTTCTACCGGCCTACTGAGGTATTTCAAAGACAAAGCAGAAGAAATGATTGTTTTTGTGGACACTTGTCTTGGAAGTGTTTGTGTTTTCAGTGAGGAGACAAAGCAAACATCAGCAAGTGAAAGGCACAGATGAAAAACTAAACATTTTTAACAAAAGGAAATTTCTCACAAAAGTCTCTGTTTTGTTGATGAAGTTATTTTTAGCTGAGAAAACATTTTAAGGGAATTTTGGATCCACTCAAGTAATATTAGGCTCTTGCTAATATTTTCCATTTGAGGCTCTTAGGATGCACTGCAAACAAGGAGGAAGGTTCACAGCACTATGTGAAATGAACTTCCTCTTGAACCCTGCTGATGTTTTTCAGCTTTAGCACAGTGCATCCCCCAGACCTGCTGAGGAGAGACTCCTTTTCCAGCTAAGACACTAAGAACTTCCACCTTTTACCAAGGCACTTCCTCTGACATGGTTTACATACAACCTGTATTGCGTTGGCTCCATCTCAGGTGGATTTATCACCTGAGTCTCACCACTCTTCCCTCATGTCCTCAAGGTTCAGTGCCAAAAACTCACCAAATGGCATTCACTGTGGGGTGTTCCTTTGCATTGATTTCTTTTATTACCAATAATAATAACTAGAAGAAAGATGAGTGTTGGCTGACCCCGGGGGTTTTAGCAGGACCTGGGACCTTTAGCCACCAAGTCACCAGTTTGAATTAGGTGTCCCCTGGTGCTAGCGGCCAGAAGCCAGGACCATCTGGTGGCTGCTGGCAATAAACAGCTCTTGTGGTTCATGGAGCAACAGAAGCATTTGATAATCCCAGGCCTGTTTATTATCACGTGTCCCCCAGTGCCATAAGTGTTGCTGTTGGTATTCATCGTGTCTGAGGCTGAAAATAAGCCATCATAATAGATTAAAAATCAATAAATGTATATCACATCTTGCCTTGCAAGACTTTACCATAGACAGGCTGCATCTCGGCTGTGCTTTCTGGCATCAGTGATGTTAATAAAAAGGCAAATAAAGTAGTTGAACACAAGAACTTATTTTAAAATGAAAATAATGAAGTGGGATGTGGCTGGGATAACACTGCATTGCTCCAGGTGGGAAATAGGGGGGGTTTATTGTAGTCTCTAACAGGTGAGGAAGTGAAATGCTCAGGACTTTAAAGCAAATCTTCATCTTTGTTAGTTTTTATAGGATAAGGATTGCAGAGCATTCAGAGGAACACAGGCAGGTCCAGTGAGTAATTACACAGCAGCGTAGATGCTGTTGAACACACAGAGCTATAGATTTTGTGGAACAGGGTCTTGATTCATGCGTTACCCTGGTTTAACCAAAGCCCAGCCTCTGTTTTCACTCCTTAGCAGCTAGTTTATAGTAGGAAAAGATCAGGATCCAGCACTGGGTTTATGTGGCAGCTGCCTTTGCTCTGGCCTTAACTTTGCCTTCGAAGTTTTTCATGGGTCTGGGGTATTTTTGGGTGGTGTAAAATAAAAATAACAATTTACAAATGCTTGTTTGGGCTCAGGCCAACATCCAACACCCCCTTTCACTCCATGTCGCTGGTTGTGGCTCACGTTTCAGGGTTTGGCCAGCCAAATCCCAGCACCTGGGACATTGGCACCATTGGGTTTGCACCCAGGGGTGAAGGTGAGGGCTGGGAACACAGGAGGTGCTCAACATGCCCTGTGCTGGGGTCTGGGCTGGATCCTGCACTGGGATCTCCCATCAGTCACCAATTTCTGTTGCTATTTGCATTTCTTTGGTCATTCCTTGTTTGTACTATGTGACCATTTGCCTTCTTTTTTCCCTGTTTTTGTGCCTCACCCCAATTCTGCCAGGTTTAGATGAATAGAATTAGATTAATAGAATTCAGTTAATAGAATAATTAGATCTTAGGCAGAAGTTCTTCCCTGTGAGGGTGCTGAGGTGCTGGCACAGGGTGCCCAGAGAAGCTGTGGCTGCCCCATCCCTGGCAGTGTTCAAGGCCAGGTTGGACACAGGGGATTGGAGCAACCTGCTCTAGTGGAAGGTGTCCCTGCCCGTGGCAGGGGGTTGGAACTGGATGAGCTTTAAGGTCCCTTCCAACCCAAACCAATCTGGGATTCTGATTCTCTGATTGTGCCCACCGCAGCTCAGCTCCCTTCAGTAGCTGCGTTGAAAAAAGCCTAATTTTTCTACCATATTCCACCCCCCTTCACTCAAAAGGGAATTTTGAGACTTAATTATTTTCATTCCCTGCTAGACTAAATAATTAGGGGAAGGGACTGTTTTCCATAAGAACATTACACTCCATACTCCACGGAGTTTATTCTGTTAATGGAAACTCTACACCTTCAATAGCCAAGGGACTTTCAGAATGAGTTAATGCCTTCGAAATGAAATTTCGGAGACCAAAGTTTGTAGGTTTCTTTACAACTCCAGAAATTATAGTATTTTTTCAAGTGTGATAAACTTAAAATGAGAAACAGGTGACTGATTAAAAATGAGGGTATTGTTGAGCATTCAGCCTAGCTGAGTGTGAAGCTTTACTTCAAGCACGGTGATGTTTGTGGAATGTGGATTTACCAAATATGCTTGGGCAGCGGATAGTTCATAAAACACCAGCCCTCATAAATCTGAACGGTAGAGCTTTGGCTGAGAAATTCATAAGTGTTTAACACACCGTCATGGAAACAGACTGCAACAATAAAAGAAAACAAAAATCAGGTTTTTGCCTACAGGAGGAGGTTAAAAAGAACTCCAGCTTATTATTTTTGACCTGAAGTGTTCGGTGTCTCTGATATTAAATCATGTTCACTTAAGGACTTTTATTCCAATTATAGTAGCACTTTGTTGAAAAAGGCCTCAACATGGATCTGAAGACCTGGATTTGTAGTGGTGGTGTTATTTATGGAGGCAGCACTTCCCATTTGATGCTACCTGGCTGCAGGAACACAAGAAGAATATAGTGTTTGGTATCCTTTATTCATTTGATTGCCCATTTATTGCCCCTCTGTGTCACAGCTGCTGGGCTTTATACATGATTTTCAGGCCATGTAAGTCACTATGGACCCTGGCAGAAGGTGTAGGGGCTTTCCTGTGGGAGCTGTGGAGACACAGCCCAAGCCATGGGGAGGGCTTTGCATTTGCACAAGGTAGAAGCCTTGGACACCCAAAAGTGTAAAGGTATTTCTGAGCAGTTGTAGCAGGGAGGGAGTATGGGATTGTTGGAAGATATGGGTATCACTGGGATGTAGGTGGAAATGGCATTTCTGTTGTGCAAGGTCTCTCCCAAAATGTCTTTAGAGGAGACAAGAGCAGTGCTCACAGGCATGAGATGCTCCATAGGGATGTGAGTCCTTCAAGGTTTGAACTTGGGTTTTGCTGAATCCCAAGTGGCTCCTCTCACCCTGCGGCAGTTCAGACAAGTCTCCCTCCAAGTCCCCATGTGGTCCAGAGGGTACGAGCAATGAACCTGTCCTGGGAGGTGACAGGATCCTCAGAGGTGAAAAAGTAGAAACATGTTCTTTTGTCTTTCTCATGGGTTTCGCCATGGTGAGATGTTTTATTGCAGTTTGCTTCTCCTTTATATACTATAATCTAAAAGAAAATCTTTAATTTATCATCAACATTATAATGTCTGATATTATCAGAATGAAGCAATTCCACTGTCCTGAGTGAAAGTTTAAGGGATTTTCTTTTGGTTAAAAACAACCTCAGTGTTTCAGCCTTCTCAGGGGTGGCAGAACTCATCTACAGCTACCTGAAAGGAGGATGAAGCCAGGAGGCAGCGCCTGCCTTGTCTCTACTGGGAGCATCAACTGCATCCCCATCACACCTGGTTTCAGTGAAGGTTTGCTCTGCCCTCCAGCCTCCAGCCTCCAACCTCCCTTCCTAACCTGCCCATGGAGGAAACCCTCACTTTACTATCTCCCAAGAAAGTTTTGAGGAGAAACTGCCCATGGGATGCTCTGGCTCTGCAGGCCCAGACCTCGCAGGAGCCTTGGAGAAAGAGAACTCAGCAGCATTGAAAAACAACCCATAAAACTGCCCTTATTCTGCAAACTTGGGCCAAGATGAATTTATGATCCCTCCTACTAACAGGGCTCGAAGAAGCAAGAAAGCCGATGATGGAGGCTGTGTTACTGTAATGAATCTGTACTTTCCACTACCCCTTGCTCCCTGATTTACAATGGAGTGGGGAACCTCAAGAGCAACAAAAAAAGCCCCTCCAAATGGAAGAGCCGCCCCGTGTTTTGATTTCTTTCTTCCCTCTCCCAGCCCTTGGCCTGTCAGGCCATTAATTCTGACAGAAACCACGGGCTCTGGTTTTTTCCCTCGAAGCCCTCAGCTGTTGCATGGAGACAGCTGCACCCTCTGGAACTAATTACAGCTGTCTGGGAGATTTAGCCCTGCATCCCACCAACTCCAGTCTTGCTGCTAATTTCTAACACGTCCAGTTGGAAGATGTCATAAGAGGCTGATATATGATCGAATGTTAAAAGTGCTGCAGTGCAGCTGCTACTGGGCATCTGGGGGGATGGAGATATTGATGTAAAAAATAAGGCTTTTTATTTTTAGCCTTTCTGCCCTCCCTGAGGCTGTGGTGGTGATGATGCCTGATGTGGGTGGTGATGGAGAGAAGGTGCTTGTCCAGAAGGGTGGTTGCAGGCGGGTCCTGGTGTCCCATGCAGGGTGGTGGGATCTTCTGGGCATCTCAATGCTTCTATCCTCCCTCTTCCAGCTGTGCACACAGGGATCAGCACCGTTGCTCTGCCAGCACTTCCATTGGGCTCAGAAGAAGCTCCCAAAGGGGCCTTTCTGTCCCTTGTCCTGTTGTAGTCATAGCAGAGAAGGGTTTCTGTCTCCTGGAGGAGAAATGTCTTGACTTGCTTTATCTGACCATATCTTGATTCTGGGCACAGGGTGCCCAGAGAAGCTGTGGCTGCCCCATCCCTGGCAGTGTTCAAGGCCAGGTTGGACAGAGGGGCTTGGAGCAACCTGCTCTAGTGGAAGGTGTCCCTGCCCGTGGCAGAGGGTTGGAACTGGATGAGCTTTAAGGTCCCTTCCATTCCAAACTTTCTAGGATTCTAGGATTGATTATGGCTTCTCAGATTATTATTTTGCCCATGTGTGTTTCCTCAGGGATCTAACCTCGTTCAGCCTAACTCTTCTCCTGAGCTGTTTCCTGCCTGGCTGTGGTAGCTGGTTCTGGTGCTTCCCGGGGAGCCAGGAGGAGCTGCCGGTTGTATTTGCTCCATAAATCCTGGGAAACTGCTTGCAGCCGGGATTGTCCTTCCTGACCTTTCTGTCTGTCTCCTCTGAAACATGAGTCTTGCCCATCCTTCTCCCAGCATGAGTGACCCATGTGGCATTTGACTCCTTTTAATGTAGATGAAGTCAGATAACTTCTTCATGACCTTCTTGAGGATGTTCCCATGTCTGCAGAGCAGCAAGTATGGTTCACGCATGCTGGCAGTCTGCTGCATCAGAGGGGGCTCAGAGACTTCTGGATCCCTTCCACCAGCCAGAAGGTCTTTGTGTGAGCCCCAAGTTGCACGAAACACAAGCAATTGCTGATAAGGTGAGCTGTTTCTTGGTCTGCAAGCGGCTATGAGTGCAAGCATCTCACCTGAGTTACAAGCTGTCCAGGGCTCCAAGTGATGCTTGTAAACTCTGTGAGCCCTGAAATGAGAGGCTCTGGTGAGTATTAAACTCTGCAGCTTTTACATACTTGAGTCTTGCAAGGAAAGGTTCCAGGTTTTCCATGTTTCTCCCACTAACCGTGGGATGGACAGAGAAGATGGGTAGTGCAGGGTCTAGATGCTGCCGTCGTATTCTGATGCTCAGAGGTATTTCCACTGCAGTTTTTCCACGCTTTGGCTGCTGTAGCTGTGTGAAAGCTCTTTGGTACCTCTGTTTCCCAGAAACCTTCAGGTCTTGTGTCCTGGATCCCAGAGAAGTGCTGGCAGTGCAGGAATCCTGGGGTTGTGGTGTTTCAGAGCTATCAGCTCATCACTGGGTGAGTGGTTCAGCTCCTGGAAGAGTTTAGCATGGAGTTTACAACCTTCACAGCCCACAGAGCTGTGGAGGTTCTTCCTTCATGGATCTTGTCATCCTGGTGTGGACTGTGCATCCCAACAGACCAGCTCATGGCTCAGATGGAGCGCACTGGGGGAAGCAGCGTGATTGTGGTTGGGACAAGACTGTGGCTGAATTCAGAGGTTGGGGGCTTGGGGGGACTCTTCTGATTCTTTTTTAGGCTCTGAACAGAAGAGTTTGAAATGTAGTCAGATAGAAAGGCAAACTTTATGCCACAAAAATGCATCTTCAGTTGCATGTGGTCTCTTTAATGCTCGCACGGTTCTAGTTTTACATGTCAACTCCTTTGATAGTGAGCGTTTTAATAGACAGAGAACATATGGGAAAAATCATACCAAATCAGATGATAGGTATTATTTAATGTGGGCAAAGCCTGTTTGAAAGGGACAAGGAAATTTTCATTCCAGAGGGGTTATAGGACAGTCCTTGAGGTTGGAGAGAAGGTGTTTCTGTGTCTGATGCAGACCTGACATCTCCTGAGGTCGCCTTGGTCTGCTCAGGTAAGTCATCTGGTCTCTGTGGCTCTGCATCCCCATCTAGAAAATGGGAATTTCACTTGATGGGGTTTGCAGATAGCTCCTTCTGCATGGAGCATCCCATTATCCCCCTGTCATAGGTGCATGTGGAGATGGGTCCAGCTTAGTAGATGCTCTGCAGTTGCTTAGTGAATTAAAACAGCAAAATCCCTGGTGTGGGAGGCAGAGGGAGGCTTCGCGCAGGAGAGAGACTGACATAAAATCAGTTAATGAAGCTTTCTGGGGAGGTGGATGTGGTATTTTGAATTCAAGAAAGCAAGGAAGCAGCTTGGAAATCTCCAGCTATCCCAGGCAGGAGCCTGCAGGCAACCGAGGCCCACGGGAATGTTGCTGCTCAGTAATGTCTAATTATTAACAGGAAATTTTGTGCTCCTGTGAAGTAAACACTGTGGGAGCAACACTTCAGCCCCCGTTTGACTTTGAGCAGCCTCAGCAAAGAGGAGGGAGAGAAGGTGCAGAAGCAGCCCTGGCTGTAATGAAGCCAGCAGCTGCAGGGCAGCGTTTATGGTGATGAGATGCAGGTTTGTGCACCCGAGCCCCAGCCGGGGCTAAGGCATCACCTCCTCCTTTTCCCATTGACCTTCCTGTACTTGGGGGCTGGTATCCTGCCTCCTTGCAGCTCCTATCAGCAGGCAGGAAGGGGGAATGCTGGGGTGGCCCAGGAGGCTCTGCAGCCCATACTCTCTGGTGGAGTATGGAAGTGGGGGACATCTCCACCCCACTCTTCCCTCAGCACCCAGCCTTAACCCATTGTTTAAATTAGAGCTGTCCCCATGCAGCTCCAAATGCTTTCATCTGGGCTTCAGTGGATCCCCCCTTTATCCTCAGCAGAGGGGAAAACATCGGGATATTTCTCCTGCTTCCGTTCCAGCCAGGAGACAATCAGAAAACAGATTTACTGTGGGTTGCTGCAAGGCAGCAGCAAGTGATGGGCGTGAGGAACAGATCTGTGTTCATGTGCTGTGTTAGGAGAATCTCTCCTGTATCACCCATCTGGGTACCCAGCAAGATCTAAATTGAGATGTCGAGATGTGATGATGACAGCAGACCTTTTAATCTGTTGTCTCCAATCTCCCATGCTTCCCATCGGAGTGACAGCGTTCCGAAGGTGAGCACTAATGGCAAATATACAGGAGCCATCCCTAATTATTTTAGCAGTAGGAAGGAACTTTATGGCTGCCCGAGGTGCAGCGAGCAGCTGGGGGAGCGCCGTGCCCTGCTCAGTAGCAGGGTTTGTATTTTAGTAGTGAAGCAAAGCAGGTTTAAATGAGCATTGACATGACTTTGACATTTTTATTTTGTGGCTTATTTTATGAACTTAGCCAGCAAAGGCAGCGATGCACTCTGCAAACAGGGACCACATCGCTGGAGGACCGGGGTGTTACTCCTTCTCTTGTCAGCATGCCCTACATCAAGCAGGACCGAACCGAGCGGCACGGTCAGGCTCCGAATGTGTTTGGCGACACTGATGAATGCTTCTTTCTGCACTGTTTGCAAAGCTCCTTTTCTGGCAGCTCCCAGGGCAGCCAGAAAACAGATGCGCTCGTAGCCCTGCTAATAAGCTGTGGAGCAGAAGGAGCAGCTACAGGCTGGGGCTGAGGGATGCTGGGGCTGGAGTCAAGCTGTGTACCTAGAAACGTCCCGGGCAGAAACTCTCCATAGTTGCTCTCAGAAAACAATTTTCCTGCTATTATTCCTTCAAACTTGATTGTAGAGAGGTGTATGGAGCTTGGAGTGCACAGGGGAGTGTTAAAGCTCCTCTACCTGGTGCATCATTATTAAATTGCATCCCTGTGAGGGTGCTGAGGCGCTGGCACAGGGTGCCCGGAGAAGCTGTGGCTGCCCCATCCCTGGCAGTGTTCAAGGCCAGGTTGGACAAAGGGGCTTGGAGCAACCTGCTCTAGTGGAAGGTGTCCCTGCCCGTGGCAGGGGGTTGGAACTGGAGGAGCTTTAAGGTCCCTTCCAACCCAAACTAGTTTGGGATTCTGAGATGAGCCCAGGAGCTCCCCGATGCAGCAGGGATGGCCACATTGCTACCTCCAGACGCAGGCATCCAAAGGATGGATGGATGGAGCACCAGCATGCAGGATCCAGCCAGGCTGAGCACCCTTAAGCTGATTTCTTCATCCAGCTATGGAAAGGCTCAAAACCTCCACTCCCAAGGACTGTAAATATGCTCTGATACCTTTCCGCCTTCTCTCGGCATCCCCTCCTGATGAGGCTGTGCTTTGTCTCTCTGCAGGTGGATCCGAGGGGAACACTTCAAGTACAAATTCAGCCAACCCGGGGGAAAGCACGCCAGCGAGGGGAAGTGGTGGATTCGGAAGAGGATCGGCCCTTACTTCCCCCCTGTCAACCTCAAGGGCCTGAAGAAGTTCTATGAAGACAGGAATTGGCCGTACCCTGTGCGGGACTGATAGAGGAGGATGAGCAAGGTCAAGAGGGACCAGCTGGGGAAGAGGGGAGAGCAGCAGCTCCCTTACAGACAATATATCTTGCCTCTCTCTGTATTTTTTACCCATACCCTTGTTTACCCATATTTTACAGAAGGTTCCCAGCCAAACTGTCCACCTGCTGTTGTGCTCTGGTTTTTCTCATCTTTCTTTTTGTTCATCCTTCTCGTCACAGCCTTGCCTCATGGCTGATTTCTATTGCCAGGCTGCTTCAGAAATCATCAGCAATAGAATTTGGGAGAAAGGTGAACAAATACCACGGTTAGTTTGGGGTAGGTGTTGGTGTTGCTTTCCGTGACCCAAACACCCTGGGACCTCACCCTGGATTTGCCTTGTCCCTCCGGTTTCCTTTAGAGTCTCCCCTCATCTCGGTCTATGTTTGAAATCACCCCAAATTGTCCCACCGCGTGGGTTTTACTTGGTGAGCCCAAACCACAGTGATGGGAGGGAAGTGAGAGCATGACATGGCCGGCATCTGGAACCACCAGCGAGTGCCTGGGGTGGTTTATCATAATCGATTCCTTGTTAGCACCTTCTGCTGCGCATGGTTCTTCTTGCAGGGGGAAAAAGAGATCAAAGCCACACATAAAACCCCGTTGTTTCAGGCTCGCCTGCAGAAAGCCACAGGTTTACTGAGGAACCCAAAATAGCTCCTCGCAGGAGCTGCCGTGTGGGCTCTGTGACTCAGCCCTGAGGACAAGCACAGCCCTGTGCAGCCGCCCCGTCCCGTGTCCCAGCGCTGCCGATGCTCCAGGGTCTCCGGGTTGGGAAGGAGGCTGGAGTCAACACGTCTGCCGCCAGCCCCACCACCTCTGAACAGGGCTTGTTTGAACGGGGCCTGGCCTGGGCTGTGCCTTCCTGTTTGCTTAACCTAGGATTTGTACAACTGGGGCTTTTTTGTTGTTGGCCCCAGGGCTGAAATCCGCCTGTTTGGGGAGTTGGAGGTGTCTGAGCAGCTGGGATCCAGGAGGAGCTGAGCATCCCATGGGCATGGTCCAGCACCGCCGCCTGCACAGCCACGCAGGAGAGGGCAGGGAGAAGCACAGAAAGGAGCTTTCCAAGCTTTTCCCTCTGGGTTTTTGCAGTGACATTCCCCTTGGCACCCAGGGGAGGAATTCCAGTGGCCGGAAAGCTTACAATGAGGCTTTCACCCTTCCAGAGCAAATTGAGCCCAAGCCATGTGCAAGGGGAAAGCATTGGTGTGTGCCAGGCTTAGAAGCAGCTTAGGGGCCACCAGCCTGGTGGGGACCAGTGGGCAGTGGTGGTGACCACATCTCTGTCCCCAGTGCCCATCCCCTCCCATGTCAGATGTGCCAAAAGCATCTGAATGTGGTTTTGAAAGAAATACAGGTCGAAACCGGGAAAAGCAAAGGAACCAGTAACTGGCACCGGCCCGGGGCAGTGCAGGCTGTGGGTGCGGGCACAGAAATGCCATTTTACACGTTTCTGCCCCCTTTTTGACTGCCTGAACCAAATGGGCGTATTTCTGGCAAGGGATTAAAGCAAACAGCTTTGAATAACCAGCAGGAGCTTCACTCATTTTTGAGTCCAACATTAGAAGTGTTGGACAAGAGCAGCAGCCCCAGGAGGGCAGCCGGGTCCTGGGTGCAGTCCTGCAGTGCCTGCCCTGATGCCAGCTCCCATGGGACCAAGGTGACGGGTGCTAAATAAGGTGAGTCGTGGGTGTCACAGCACTTATTTGTGTTTGAGGAATGTCTGGTGGTGTGTCCGAGTGTCTGATCACTGTCCTGGTGATCCTGGGCTGTGAAAGCATCACTCACCCTTCCCTTCTCCGGTGTGGTCAAGGGTATGTTTGGGCTCCCTCTTGGTTTGGGGTTGCTTTTCCTTCCTGGCTGCTCCATCTCTGGTGGATTCAGCTCAGCATGGTTGCAGGGCACAGGAGGACCCTCATGGCCTCATGCCTGGGAGCCAGGAGGATCCAAAGTATGTGGGGTCCCGGGGGTGCCCGGCTTTCCCAGGGATGAGCCAGTATTCTGGGAATGATGGCTGGTGGTTGGCACTGGGAATGCCATGCCCATCACTCAGAGCTGCTGCGCGTCTGCAAGATGTTAATGCTCTTGGCCCTTTCTGTTCCTCGGGTCTTTTTCGAACCAAGACGAATTGCAGGGCTTGTAGTAACATACAGGGTGCTCCAAACTGTAAATCACATTTATGACTCAATTGTGTTTTCCTAAATATTTGCCATAGTTGGAAACCAGCGCTCTGTGTGAACAATGCAAGAACATTTTGTTCCAATTAGCGCGCAGAGGGATGAGGGCGAGTGCCGCGATCCCGCATCTCGATCCCATTAGCATCCTTCCTGGCTTGGTTGACCTACCAAGCGGCTGGGGATGGAGGAGCCCAGGCTGTGTCCATCAAGAGCTGGTGTAGGTCTTAGGTGCAGGGTTGTATCTGCATAGAGATATGGAGTATGGGAGTGTATCTCCATAGGTATGGGAGATACCAGCACGGCTTCACGCCGAGCATCTCCCATCTGTGTGAGCTCCAGCGCTGACAGATGTTACTTGAAGCATTTTTTTCATTTTTATTTTCTTCTCCCATGGCTGGAATTGGGTCCTGGAGTTGGATGCACAGAGCAAGTCTGGACCCTGTCTCATGGTCCTATCTCATCGCTCCCAGGACCCCTGGCAGGATGCTTTTGGCAGGTGAGTTGGCCGAGAGCAGCACACACCATCCATGTGCTCTCTGTCTTGATGGGATTATGGAGCCTCCCATGAAAAGACACTTTTCACCTTCCCAGCTCCAGGGACATCCATGTGCAGAGCCTTTGCTGGGCTGTCCCCTGCCACCAGCACCATCCCTACCTCTTTGGGGCCAATCTCACTCCCAGGAGGGCACTTCCCACACCAAAAAGCCCTTTAGGATCCCACCTCCGTGGCTGCACCCATCCTTCTGCCTTGGGATCCTGCACACAAAGCCAGGGGATTTAAGTCACTGTTAAGTCACTCTCTGCTCCCCATTCCCATCCATCTCTATGTGTGCCAGGGCACGGGGTGAGGGTGCCCCCCTGCATGGGTGATGGGTGACAGACATCCCCCGGGCATCCCCAAATGGTGCTCGCCTCCCTCCTTCCCAATTTAATTAATTTCTTTTGCTTTCCAACCTCTGGGTCAGGGCTAATGGAACCCAGACCAGCATTTCCATCCCTGTTTGTGCTCGTGGAGCTTTTATTTCCCCCCCTTTTGTCTTTCCTTTCTTTTTAAATCAAAACTCCTTGCTCCGCTCCAGAGCGCTGCCTGGAAGATAATACACATTCAAAGGCAGCGAGGAAGGTGCATGAGGGGATTAAATTAGAAACGTTTCTCTGGGATAAAATTGTAAAGAAGAAACAATTATTTCGAGGGGGGAGGAAATCGGAACCACATTGTGTTATCTGTTGACCAGAAGTTTGCTTGGAGAGGGGTTTTGCCCTGTGAAACTGTGGCATTCCCAAGTCAATGTGCCGTAAATCCACTTGGAAGATAACTCTCTCTGTGCTCTGCTCCTGCCAGGCTCCTCTTCCTCAGATGAGGGGATGGGGACACACACCAAGGACCCAGCAGAGGGGATCAGGCCCTGACATCAGCTCCATGGGCTCTGGGATGCAGGGTTTGCATCCATCAGTCAAAAGAGTGATTGGCTGCACCCCTGTGTGGCAGCTCCCTTATCTTAGCTGTGTTTTCCCAGCTCATCCCAATGATCCGGATGTTTCTCTGGATCCTGTTTTCCCTCCTGCTGATTCCCTCTGAAGTCCAACTAGGTCCCAAAGCCACTAGATGGGAAGGATGCAGCCAGGCTGCTTGCCCCACATCAGCCTTGAGCAGCTCAGGCTCCCACTGCCCCTGGAGCATCTCAGGGGACATTGTCAAATCAAAAGCAGCAGCTTCTGTTCTGTTCTCCCATCGGGGTTTATTTCTGCTGCAGGAACACAGAGAGGTTCCCAGCTCCACCATCACCATGCTGGTCACTGGGCCTTGGGAGGACATCTGCCCATCACCAAACCCCCTTGAACAGACAGCCTTCCTGTAATAAAAACCTCTAGGATTGGTGTAAAAACCCTAAGATATGGGGGAAAAAAAAGCCATTCCTTCCATTTGAGATCCACCCGGGTCACATTTTCAAACCTTTCTTTATCTAAAAGTGTGGATTTGATCCATGTTTTGGTAATGTGGTTCCATTGAGGTCAGTGGTGAGGAGCTGCTGGAGAAGGTGAGCTTGTGCCTATGCGAGATCCTCATGCAGAACTCAGCCCTGGTATTATCCATAACAGCAGCTACAATGCACCATAGCCGAGATTTCCTTATTCCTGGATCATTTCTAACTTGTAGTTATTTGTTTGAAAGTAGCCAACCTTCAGGCTGGGAGTTCCTGTAAAAAATACGGATTCATATACCTTCCCTGCTCCCAGCTGCTTTTAGAAGCTGGCTTTACTTTAACACATATTAAAGGAAAGAGCTTTTTCCCTTCCCAGTAGATTAAGTTTGGCTAAACAATTCAGTGTGAACTGCTGGGCATGAGGCAGAAACCTGTAGGCTAAATTACGCAGCTGCTCCAAGTTTAGACCAGCATGGGATGAATTTCAGGATCGTATATTAGTTTTCATTTAATCTGATTATTCTAGGCTGGAGTTCCTGGAGGGTCTTCAGGTTATTGTCACTCAAAAGGGATCTTTAAAAGCTTCCATTTGCACTCAACTTTTCCCATTAGAAGTCTATTTTCATTGTGGATCGATTTTTATTTTAATGAAAAAAATCATTCTCCCAACCCCCTGCCTTTTCTGTTCCCCCCCAGCTGGGGTTAAAACCGAAGCCACAACAGGGTCTTGCCACTCAAAACACCATTTTCCTCTTTTCCTGAGGGCTGTTGGCTTGGTTGAAGGAGCTTGGGCAGATGACAAGGGGGCAGATAATGCCGAAAGGCAGCTCCTCAGCTCCCAGTGATGCTTCCCGGTACCTGCCTGCTTCTCCTCACTGGGAAAACACTCGAAGTGGCTTGAATCCTGGGGGGATTTCTAGCTCTAAAGTCTCAGAGACTAATGCAGGACTAATTGATCTTAAAAGCCTGTTGCTGGCTGGCTCCAAGTCGCGCTGTCAATTCAATGGCTGATTTCTATCTGCTGCCTCCTCCCAGATTCCAGTCTGGAGAGCAGCACAGCCTGGCAGGGGATCCAGTGGGAGCAGCCCCCCATCGGATGGGAAGGTAACGAACACCATGGTTTGTGCTGGTGAGGACACCCTTGTCAGGTCTGGGTTTTGCACAGGAGTGGCAGCTTTGTGCCTTCAGGCTTCCTGCTGGTGCTGAGCTGAAGGCACTTCCCTGGAGCATCCATCCTGCCTTGGCCCATTGCTCCAGGTAGGATGGCAAAGGGCTGGGAACCCACCCCAGGACTGGAGGAGGAAAAAAACAATACGGAGACCTCCACAAATAAACCCCAAACCCTTTATTTATGCAGGATTTACACTGGATGTGCCAGCCTGAACCTTCTGGAGTCCATGTACCATCCATGCTGCTCTGGTAGGTGATCCCAGCACTGACCCACTGGGGAGCAGGACTGTGCCAGCCTGGTGCAAGGCTCTGCAGGGATATTCATGTCCTGGTACCTTGTCATTCCCTAAAATCCTCCTTTTGCTCATGTTTCTCACAGAGGCAGGTAGGGAGGAAGGTGGCAAATCATCCTTGTGTGGGTGCCAGGCACCGCATGGGTCCCCACCGATAGCATTGGGGTTTTCCATTCTCCTCTGCCTCCTCCTTCTCCCTGCGAACAGGATGAGGCCCAGCCTTCAATCTTCCACAGTCAGTGGGATTTTGCCATGTCCTTCCCATCCCCAAAACATGGGGTTTTCCCCCCATTTCCCCCAGCACAGGCTGGGAGCCTGCTTCCTCCACGGTAGCCGCTCCGGATAAGGTTGCACATTGCTGAGCTTTTTCCCTGTGCGTGCCTGTTGCTGGGACAATTACACTAAAATCACACCACCTGCAAGTGGTTAGTTAGAATAATAAATAAGTGATAGATTATCAAATAAAGCGTTGGCTTCAGATGAGGTCATCCCAGCCCCGTGTCGTGGGTCTCAGAGGGTTTGCAGCCTGCTTTCCATGGGCTAAATAGCTCTTGTATCAGTCAATAAAAAACTTGTCGAGATTAAAGAATCAATTAGGTATTAGCCAAAGGGGCAGAAAGCGTAACCCAAACATGCTGATAAAATCCAGTGGGTGATTATGGGAATGGTTCTCATTTCATTTTACTTTTGAAAGGAATAATTGCTCGTTATAGAGCATGGAGCGGGCCGGACTAGATCGTTTTCCAGGTTTATAGAGGAGGAAATCCTAGTGTTTGGCTGTTGAACGTGGAGGCACGACGTGCTTAAGCACTGAAAGGGTATTTTTTGATCCTTACTTTGAGGAGCATCATTTTGTCCTTGCGGAAGTAGCTAGGGGAGCTTGGTTGGTTATTTGGTGGAGCTTTGTCCCAGAGCTTGTCCCATTCCAGTGCACATGTCCAGGATAAGGACTGATGCTCACAGGAGAGGTGAGAGGGATGGGACTGAGCATCAGTTTGTGGGTATCCTGCTCATCACACAATCTTTGATTAACCAAGTAAAATCTGATCTGAAAAAGCATTTAGGGATATATGTATTAGAGGTTTTTTCCCCAATATTTACCATATGGCCTTCCGTTTTCCAGGAACACACATCTGCAGCACCGGGCTGGCAGCTTGTGGTTGGGAATTGGGCTGCACAATGTCACCTTGGGCTAATTCATGTGAACATTTATTAAGTGTTAGTGTAGCGCAAAGCCTTACCTCATGTTGGGCCCAAAATAGGGAGTACCTGCTGAGGGACGGCTCCTTGGGAAGGAGCAACTGGAGCATCCCATCTGACACTGTGGATGCTCCAGGAATGCGGCTCCAGAAACCCAGGGGATGAGCAGCAGAATGGGTCACTCTGGTTTTGCCTTTGTGTTTCTGCAGAATGGGGCATCCTCCAGTTTGTTTTCCAGGGAGGAAAGTTCAAATGAATTACTGCTTTTCTTCTCCCCTCATATTAAGATGGAATGTTTAGTTTTACAAGGGGGAAGAAAGCATGGATTGCATCGTTTCCTTTGTAAATCTTCCAATACCTAAAGGGGCTACAAGAAAGCTGAAGGAAAGGCTTTGGACAAGGGCCTGTAGGGACAGGACAAGGGGAATGGCTTTAACCTGCCCGAGGGGAGATTGAGATGAGCTCTTGGGCAGAAGCTCTTCCCTGTGAGGGTGCTGAGGCGCTGGCACAGACTTTTCCCAGAGAAGCTGTGGCTGCCCCATCCCTGGCAGTGTTCAAGGCCAGGTTGGACACAGGGGCTTGGAGCAACCTGCTCTAGTGGAAGGTGTCCCTGCCCGTGGCAGGGGGTTGGAGCTGGATGAGCTTTAAGGTCCCTTCCAACCCAAACCAGTCTGGGATTCTATGATTTGTGCTTGGAGCTATTTCTGAAGGGGAAGCAGGATGCTTTCAAATGGATTTTTAAGTCATTTCCACCCCACAAGAAGCTGGAGCAATTCTCCTGGCCGGATCCCGCTGCCTGCGCTTCCTCATGACAGATTCCCAGCTGCCTGGCCCTGCCTGGATACTTCTGTATCCTTCACAAAGCATTATTATTATGTTGTGCATATAGAGCGCACACACAATGTGCATCACTGCTGGCTGGCAGCGCCTCTCAGCTAGGAATGAGCTGGCTGTTGCTCCATGCCCTCGCCTTGCAGCTCCCTGTGTATATGTGTGGCTGACTGAGACAGGGAATTTGGTTTTCTCTTTAGTTGTCTTTGTTTTCATTTCTTATAGGTGATCTACCACCAGGCCACGCCATGAGTGAGGGCAGATTGACTTGTGTAGGTTGGTTTAAGGAATGTTGGAGAGTTTATCCCAGTGTTTGCTCCCTGGATGAGGCAGATGGGGCAGAGATGCAGCACGGCTGAGGCATTGCCTGGTCTCTGTTTTTCCATGAAAAAACAGGATAAAACATTGATGCCCGAGGGTTAGCTACCCCATGGGCATAAAAGCTCTTGCAAAAGGTAGTTTTCCCAGCTAGTGATGGATGGCTGGAGCATTGGGAAGGGAGGAATCACTCCCAGCGGCTGCGGCAAGGAGTTGGGTTTCAAGTGTAGGGATAAAGATCCCGATCCTCGCTCAGGGGCTCTGTGCTGCTAATCCTGGTTGATTCTCTGTCTAGCCCATGCACACACTCTCTCCTAAGCTTCAGTTCATTAACAAGGTTCAGAGTAAAAGACACCTCAGGAGCAGCTGCTGCCTGCGTGGTGCATGGTCCCAGCACAGCCGCATCCTCCTCCAGCCCAGAGAAACAAACTCCATCCTCCTGGAGCGGCTCCAGGTCTGTGGGGTTTGGCCCTTTTGGGGTTGTTTGAGCTGAGGACCATGATGTATCTCTGCTGCTTGTCAACTCGGGCAAGAGTTGCTTTTAAGACAGTGGTGACAAATGAGAGGGATGGGAGGTGGAGGGATGCGAGATGGATCTGTGAGGCAGGCTCTGGCAGCAATGTAAGACACAGCGGCTCTTGCACTGGAGGTGTTAAACCTCCCAGTACAGCACAAGCAACCCCTGGCGTGCTGCCCCATTGAATTGGCAAATTAATCTTTGTCTCCCAGGCCAAATACGAGAGCCAACTGCTGCCCTGAAGTGATGGAAAGCGGGATCTAAGTGGGGAATTGGGATCTTCATGTTCTGAACTATAGATCCAGTTTTGTTCCCAATGAAATATTGAAAGAAGCAAATTCCGTGTACAGAAAACAACAATCATTAGTAGTAGTGATTTATTGTTAATAATAATGAGAGTACTGGGATATTAAGGCAGATAAATATACTTTGGAAACAAAAGGCCAATCTGTAAGGCTAAGTAGAACTCTTCTGATCTCCTGGAATAAAGTAACTTTTACCCAGGCTAAGAAGGTTTTGCTGAACTGTCAACGAATTCAAAGGTGATTGAATTTACATGATTTCAGCCTCTGAGATGATCTTGTCTGTTCCCGAACAGCGGGGAGATGCTGCCTGTACCTACAGTGGTTGTAGCACCCACATACATACAAAAGCTGTAGCAGCCACATCCAGCCCTGCCTGCAAGGCAGGAGCTGGACTTTGCCCCTTGAACTGGACCCAGAGGCCAAGATCCGGCATGGTAAAGTCGGAAGTTGAGTCAGAAGATGAGGATGAGAAGTTGTGCTTCTCCCTGTCTCCAGGAATTTGGGAACGACAGCACCACGCAGACAACCCTTGCCCTGAGACCCTTCTGCATCTTCCCAAAGCCGGAGCCAGCCGCAGCGAGGCTGGACATGCTGGTCACAGGGCGAGCTCCGGGTCAGCTCCTTGCGACATCCCAGCATCCCTTCCCGCTCCCTCCTGCTCTCTAATTAATTGCGTTTCCCGTCCCTTTGTGAGCAGGGAGCGGGCAGCTGTGATGGAGCAGCCATCTGCAGCGCCCGCCCCGGGAAACAGCCTCGCAGCTGCGCGCGCCTGGTACCGGTGGTACCCGGACGAGGTCATTCATCACCAGGAGCCTGGGCAAGGAAGCTTGGCAGGGAAAAGAGAGGATGGCATCCACAGGAGGCAAACCTTAAAAATACTCTGCCGCAGCGGGTGTTGCATCCGCAGCCTCAAAGCTGTTTTCCTCTTGCTGTTACAGAAGGATGGAATGCGTCCCTTGTGTCCCATGTGGATGGAGCGGCCCCAGCATGCCTGCATTGAGCCTGTCAGAGGGAAGAGTGAGCTGTGCCCCAGGGCCAGCTCTGCCCCAAGAGCTGGGAATGGGATACGGCAAGGGCATCCCTTCCCAAGAAGCATGGCAAGGGAGGATGAGCATTTAAGTCAGCAATGCAGCACGTTGGGTAGTGATGGAGGGTGCCTTTCTCAGTGCCCTCATGGAGGCCTTTCCTTCCCATCTTTCCCTGCTCTGTAGACCCACCTATGCTAATGGGAAATGACAGAAGGGAGCAAAATGTGTGAGTTGAGCCTTAGAGGTACTTATGGGCATCCAACTCCACTGGCTCTGGTTATGTGAAATGCTGCTGAAGGCTCTGACCCACTTTCCCAGTTGTCTCTCCTGAAGCAGCTGAAGGTCCTCACCATGGATGGCCTCAGAGCGAGGACACAGTGATGGAGAGCTCATGTTTGTCACCCCATCCTGGTCTACCTTCCCAGTTATCGCTCAGTCTAGCAGAGGATGCCAGCAGACAGTGATGCCCGTAACAGGCTCTGATGCCTCTGGTCTCTCTTTTTGCCCTCCCAGTTCACGAAGAGGAGAGAGGGCACCAGGAGCTGATGAGGAACAGGAGGTGACCACCCCAAACCCCACCTGCAGGCCCCTGGACACACAGATGCCACCACAGACCCCTTGCTGGACACAGCTTTGCTGCTACAAGATGGAATGCAATCACCTTCCTGAAAGAGGTGAGAGAGGGGGAGCATGGCACGGCCTCAGGGGAGGACAGGGAATGGGGGTGCCCATGTGGAGCAACACGACTCGGTCCAACGATGCGCATCCAAACAGTTTTTCCCTGCGGGATGCCCCGTCTTTCCTGTTTACTTGTTATGCTGGAAATAGAACAATAAATAATTTATCGCCGATCGGTTGGCGCGCGTCCGACCTGTCAGTGAAGTTGATTTTAACTGGCCAAGTGTCAGGGCAAAAGGCCAGGAACGCTGTGCTAGGGAACAGTCAACACCACAATTAGAAGATTAACACCTTGTTTAGTGGTCAGATACTGTCAAGTGGTAAAAGATTGCTCCGGTTCGTCTCTATAGAGCATCGCTCACAAATTACCTTATTAAGCAGGATCCTGCTCGCGGTCGGCTCCCTGCACCTGTGTCCTCAGATATTCCCATTCATGCTGGAGAGGAGGCCGGGGCTGCGCAGCTGCGGGAGCATTATTCCCTCTCCCCATATTTGCATCTCAATGAGGCCCTGATTAATATTTAAAGAGCCAGCTGCCCCAGCCACCTAGGAAAGAGAAAAAGCTCTGTGAGGTTTCTATTTATTTCATTTATTTTTTTCTTAGGGATAACACTTACTGCCCTTTATCAAGTATGCTTCATTTTTACACACACACCCCCCTCCCCTATTCTTTTATCTACAAGGAAAAAAAAATGCCAGGGAAAAAATATGAAACGCCATTAAGGAGTTATCAGTGAGGGAGTTGTGCTGCTCTCAATGCTCCTCAGTCCTTTTGTGCCATAGTTGCAGCTGCATCGAGCAGGTTTTTAGGGGCAGGAGCCCAGCGCCGGCGCCGACGGGCGCCCATGGGAACGGTGTCAGCGAGCCTGAGGCCTGGGAAACGGGCAGGGATGGGGCTGCCTCTCTGTTATGGGGTATATTTCCATGCTTCCAGCATCCCCAGGCTCCTGTTGTGGAGCCATAGCTGGTGGTGATGTCCCTGTGGTCCTGGGAGGGGAGAGGATGCTGCAGCGTTGCGGGATGCTGATGGTGACCCATTGGTTAACGAAGAGAAGCAAGGCACAAAGTCATGGCTGGAGGGGGCCAATCAATTGAAATGTCATCAAAAAACTAAGAGTTGGGTTTTTTGTGCCTCCCCAGCACTATTAATCACCAGGAGGCTTTGTTTCCAGGCTTAGAAGGTTGTCATTTTAATAGACCCTTCTCTTGCTATTCTTTTTCATTGAGCATTTGTCAATAATCCTCCAACAGCGGCAGCTTTGTTATCCCAACTAATTGGAGTCAAGTAGGGCCAAGAGAAGAGATCGTTCCCGACCGAGCCCTGGGAAAAAAGCAAAGGGATTTTAATTTTCAATAAACTATGCAGATAAGGAGAAATGAGCAGTGGGGAAGGGGGTCTGGAGGCTGCCTGGATAATGGTGCTGCTCAGACAATGGCAGCTTGAGTTGACTTAAGGAGAACTCGAGTGGGTCATTGGCGATGCGGCAGCTCTGTGGGATGGTTGTGCAGAGACCTGCCCCCCACACCTGCACTGTGTAGGATTTTAATGGGTGTTTCTTGGGTGCATGGAGGTGAGTGAGGTGTTTATGTGACTCTTTGTGCCTCGCTGCAGCTGCTGGGGAAATATTTCAGGTCACGCTTTGTTGTTTTCCTATATAAATGAGGGAAATTGGGGCATCCCTTTGCAGTGGGGATGGGGTCACTGCGGGATGAAGGAGTGGACCCGGACTCTCTCTGCCTGCACCACTATACCAGCCCGAGCCTGCTCGTGACTGCCCACTGTGGATGTGAATGCATCCATGGGGGACAGGGATGCCCCATCCCTGGCAGTGTTCAAGGCCAGGCTGGACACAGGGGCTTGGAGCAACCTGCTCTAGTGGAAGGTGTCCCTGCCTGTGGCAGGGGGTTGGACCTGGATGAGTTTTAAGGTCCCGTCAACCCAAACCATTCTATGGTTCTATGATTTTGGCCAGGGCAGGCACAAGTGTTCTGCCATGCTCCCCTGCCCATCGCTGTGTTCTGACCCGGCTGGTGGCAGATGGTCTCTTCAGCTGGTGCAGCCTCCAGAGAGGAACCAGACAGCTGGGAAGAGAAACAGAAATCCATCCAGCTTCACTGGATGCACAGAGGCTTGGCTGGGTTTGTCTTTCCTGATCCTGCTGCTGCTGGATGCACTGGGAGCGGGGGCAGTTGTGCAGAAGGATGCTGTTTGCAAATAGGTTTTCAAAGTGATGGGATAAAATATTTCCCTGCTGCAGTGTAGCCCTTACACTGGAATTCGCCCAAGGCTGGGGGTGGAATCCGTCCTATCCCCAGCTCCATGGGCAGAAGATGAGAGGCTGGAGGGGACCATGATGAGGCATTGGAACAGGCTGCCCAGGGCAGTGCTGGAGTCACCGTCCTTGGAAGTGTTCACACACCGCGGAGACGAGGCCCTCAGTGCCATGGGTTAGTGGTGGCCTTGGCAGTGCTGGGGAATGGTTGGACTGGATGAGCTTAAAGGTCTTTCCCAACTTAGTTGATTCTATGATTCCACGGGCTGGCAGAGGACCGGGTGCCAGCACAGGGCAAACAACCCATGTGCTGCTCTCAGGGTGTCAGTGCCAGCTCCACACCACCAGCACTGCGCAGAACAGCTCGGTCCTGCCTTTCCCAGCAAGTCCGAGCCCCTTTTAGGAGGGCTTTGCACAACCAGTGCCTCCCAGCAGCCGTGCCCCGTCCCACCATGATGGGCACAGAGGGGAGGGAGCTGTAGGAAGCTGTGGAGCTGCAGGATGCTTCCTGAGGGCGGGATGGAGCCGGCTGAAGCGCTGGGGACCCACTGGCCCCCAGGCCAGCCCGCTCCAGAGATAACAGCCCCTTGGGGAGGGGACAGCTGAGCTGTCACCTGTTGGGGCTCAGACACTGCAGCTGTGCCCAGGCTGCTTTGAACCCACTGGATTAGGCAGAGGAGAGTGCCTCGCACGCACTTGTGCTCTGCATGCCAATGCCTTCCTCCTCCTCCTCCTCTCCGTGCTCTGCCGGCCGCATGGCTGCAGCCTCCTCAACCTAATGTCTCCATTCAGCATCTTCCACACCAGTTCCTCGCTGCTTGCTGCTGTCCTGGGACAGCCCCAGGGGTGGCAGAGACCCCTTTGGGCCCTGGGGTTGGAGCCCTATGAGCTGGTGGCTGCTGGCCCTGCAGAGCACTGGGTGGGAGCAGCGGGGATCTGCTTTTGGATGGACCGGGTGCAGTGGTGATGGAGGAGGGAGGACCCCTGGGTGAGGGTCAAAGCATCTTCAGAATTTGGGACACTAGATTCAGATTTGCTGAGCTTTATCCTTCTTTATCCAAAACAGATAAAATGACAGGAATTCCCAGGGGGAATATTTTTAACTTTGGGAGAGCAGAATCTGGGTGTGGACACAGCCCAGTGCCCAACTGTAGAGGGTTTTTCCACTCATGTTCCCTACTTCCCACCATTGCCCTCCCAGGAGAGGAGCTGGAGTGGTGGGACTTCATGAACAAGTGGGCAACAACCCCAGGTCTGCAAATGTCCCTTTTGCAGGGTGACTGGGGCGAGCTCTTCTTCTATTGGTTCCAGGGAACCCAGTTTGGGTTCCAAACTTCAAGCCCATGGAGACAGACAGGCCTGTTCCATAGTTTGCCAGCGGCACCCAAGCTGTCCCCATGTCCTCACTCAGCTCATCACCACGGCAGGACCAAGGTTTGGTCCATGGGAGTGTGTTTCTTGGAGTGCAGGATTTACTCTGTGCATTTAAAAGCAGAGAGGGAATGGTTTGGATCTGTTAGTTTGGGGGGTTTTAAAGCTTTCTTCCCAGTACTATAGTTTTTAAATCACCCAGTTCCACTGTCTGTTCCCCACGCTCGTGCTTTTGGTCTATTTAAGAGCAAAAGTGTAACATTAAGGTGATTTATAGCAATCTCTGGAGTGAGAGGGCAGAGACTTGGCTAGTTTTTCCCCTTTTCCTCAGGTGAAAGCAAACCTCGAATGTTAACTCACGAGACATTACACCGCCTGCCCCGTCACTCCTTGATTTACAGGCTCCAATTTACGACTTAAACATTATTATTCCACTCACATATATTTTTTCCCTTGGCCGTTTTAGTGCTTGTGAAAGGTGAGGGGTTTGACAGCTCCTGGAAACAAAAGCCTTTAATATCTCCCCGAGCGAGGCTCTCCCAGGCAAGAAGAGGGATGCCAGGAGGGCTTTTTCCTCCCTGCTGCAGATATTAGTCACTCCAGGCCTTTCTTAAGCAAACAGAGCAGAAAGTTTGCTTGAGATAAGCCAGGACTAATTAGCAAAGTCCGTTCTTGGTGCTTGGAGAATCACTTGGGATTATCCTCAGTGGCTGGATCAGCACTGGGCTGGAATGTGAGGCTGGGTGTGGAGGATGCCCATCACCCCCTTGACATTTTCAGACTTTCCCAAATCCTTTTAGACACCTTTAGACCTGTTGGTGGGGACATGGGGGAACTTGGGCTGTGTTCTGCATGGTGGTGAGTCTCCTCCTCTGAGGTTGCTCTGAGATTATGTATAATCCCTTTGGTGAAGTATTTCCCCCCCCTCCTCCATTCCCCCTTAAATGACACCAACGTTTGGGGCCTAAACTAAACTGGCAGCATGTCTTTAAAATATAACATGCATGAAATACCAGGGAGCAAAAAATCTCCTCTTTAAAGCATATGTCGCGCAGTGGCTTGGAGAGCCGGGGGATTAAAACCTTCGTGGAGCTTGGGAAATGATGCCAGAGCCCCTGCTGCACTTCATTAAAGCACATTTTTGACGCAGCTTGCCTTATTCAATAACAATTTAGCTGACCAAGAACTGAATGCAAAGGGACAGGCAACAGTGCAGCGGGTTCTTGCCTTTGCATTTCCAGCATTTTTTCACCTCCATTTGCCATCTGCTGCCCCAGCGGCTGGAAGGGGGCCTGAAGGGTTGTGTGTGACCCCCCAAAATGAGCTGGTGTTGGGGTCAGGCTGGGCTGGATGCTGAGGTTTCCTCCACCATGTCCCCATCAGCTTCTCTGCTCAATCCACAGCCAGAAGCCCCCAGTACAAGTCCTAAAATCCTAAAGGCTTGCTTTGGTCATGCTTGGATGGGGTGAGCATTAGAGTTTCCCCCCATCCCTACCTTTTGGGACATAACCCTGATATCCATGGTTGTGGCAAAGCCAAAACGGCTTCAAAGCAAGAGTCCACAGGGTGGATGAGACTTTGGCACCATGGTCAGCATTGGTGATGCTGGGTTGGCTTCTGGTTTTACTGGTCATGAAAAAGAAATGCGTATTTTTAGGCGGTTTGAATGTAAAAGTGAAAGGAAGAAATTCCCAGTTTGAGGAAAAATGGTGGTTTTCTGTTGGAAAACATGCTTAGAAGGGGAAGGAGCAAGGATGACTTGGTCTGTGCCTTACCCCACGAGGGACTGCAGATGGTCCTGGCATAAACCTGTCACTAAGGACATTTCCTGGAACAGGAACCCCACATCCCAGGGATGCTGTTACAGACAGGGAAGCTCTTGCAGCTTTGGATATACTTGTGTTTGGTATTTCCAAAGGCAATATTCCACATTATGGGAAGTTCATTGGCAGAAAGGAGCCAATTTCAGCCTGGAAGGGCACGGAACAGCCGCTCAGATGGTATCTAATTGTTTTCATCCCCTTCCTCCACCCGCTCCTAAAGTCGGGTGGATTTTTCTTCCCACAAATTGGCTCACAAAGAAAAAGAATTGATCCCAGGTTGGGATTTTTGTATTTCAAGTATTTGGGGTGTGTTTCTCTTTAGCACAGAGGGAACGTTGCAGCCGAGGGCCTGGCTCTATTTAAGATTCCCAACTCCAACTCCCAAGTGTTTTAAAGCGGGCATGACTGGCCAGGGTGGTAGGAGGCACCATGCGATGGAGGGACAAGGTTTTGGGGGCCATTCCCATCACTGCTCTTTTGCCCGAATCCATATGGGACTAACCTGCCTTAGGGTACATGCTTTTGGGTGCAGAGCCCTTTCTGTGTAGACCAATTGCCCCACTCTATGCCACCCACTTCCTTCTAGGTGGACACAAGGAATTCAATGGAGAGCGAGCACCAAGGGCTGTTAAACACACAGAGGTCTTCTCCAGCTTCAGGTGTCTCTGACCGTGTCTGTTCCCTCCTGGTGCTCCCGTGGTATCCATCCATTGAAGACCAGACACTGGGCTAGAGGGATGCTTGAGATCCATCCAAGTCCTTACATCCCCCTCCATCTACCCATCGCATGCACCACATAGACCTCTCTTGGCCATAGCCCTCCTTATGCCAGGCGAGCTGAGGAGCAAGACAGAGCTATGGGTTGCACGAAGACATAATGATGCTCCTAGGTCAAGCAAGAGCAGGAGAGGTCCCAGGGGAGCTGAGCAGCCCGGTCCAAATATGGATCCACCACCTACATCTTCCCCAGGAGCAGCCAGCCAGTGTTCCCACAATGGTGTCACGGTTCCCTGAATAACCAAGGCGTTCATACAAACAAAACAAAGAAACCCTCCGTCTCTCTGGAGACAAGTCCCAAACAGAGAGCCAGGCCAGGCCAGCGATGGGGCTGGACGCAGTGAATCACTCAACCAGCTGTAGTTGAAGCAATTTGGGTCAAATATTCACCCTGGCGTCACGCCACCGACTTCTCGTGCATTTCACTTGTTGTACCTCAGCTCAGGGGTTGCTTTGCTGTTGCTTTTAGTTAATCGTAAAGTCTTCAGGGTTGAAGGTGGGTACTTGCTTAGGGACTTACCCAAGGAATGTGCTGTGTTGGGTTTATTCCTATTTGTTATTATGTCAGTTTTATTCCTGGCTAATTTTTATTGCAGCTGAACACGAAGGACTGCAAGAATAGTATTAGCAAAGAACTTTACTGAGCTATTAATGTTCCCCATGGGTGCAGAGTGAAGTTAGACACTCAACAAGTGTATAAACAGCTCCATAAAACATGCCTGGGGTATCCCAGTGCTGAGGGGCTGTGGAGAGACTGGTCCACCTCCGTGCACTAGCGAGGGCTCGGTGCAGATTCAGCTTAGCAAGGCTGGGCCCAGGGGACTTTCCTCCAGGATTACATCAGTAGCATGAGGATGCTGAGTGTACTGTCTGGGAATCTAGAAGATGAGGGTTTTTTTACTTTGAGATTATGTATATGATAAAATATGTTCTTCTGACTCTTGGGCTGCCTCAACAAGGGATGTGCTACAAAAGTGATGTCGCCTGGTTTTCCAGTACCTGGGAATTGGCAGCTCTGTGGGCTGAGGCAGACACAGGGCTGGGTTCTCCCCATCTCTGATCAGTCTGGTACCTGGTACCATTGCCAGAGCAGGGAGGTGTGTGTGTCTTCTGCAGAATGAGGTCAGAACCACCCTGCTCAGGGTCTCTGGGCTCTGCTGCTCCAGGGGTATGCCAGGGATCCTATGGCTGTGGGAGGGGATGGAATGCGATGGAGATGCTTGGCTGGCTTTACACACACGGGTACCACTGTGAGGATGCTCTGAACAGGGCTGGCTTTATCCATGTTGTCTGTTTCTCCTTAGCACTGCTCATGCTGTTTGGGTGATGCTTTAAGCAGCTGTGGGATGCAGCTTTGTATGGCAATAAAACCTGGTGTTTCCAAGCATTCCTGGCAGGGGGTTGTACCCCAAAAGAGAAAGTGAGGTGAGAGAAGGAGCAGGGGGGTGCAACTGGGAGCCCTCCCAAGGCTGTGAGGGCACACTGAGGAGGAGGAAGGCAGAGCAGGACTTTGGTAATCAGCCCTACATGGGCTCCTGTGTGCAACGGAGGAGCAAAAATGGGGCCAGGAGCTTTCCCTTGAGGGACAAGCTGCTGTGCACAAGTGTTTGCTGGTAGGCGGGGGGGAGGCAAAGAGGATCCAGTTCCTCAATTGGAGACTAGCTGGAAAATGAAGGTTTACCCCCAGGCAGCTGGGGATTAGGCTAGGGGATCTGTGGAAGGAGGTAAAACATGGGGCTTCCTTCGGTCAGGAACACAGGGACATAGTTGAGCACTGGCCAATGCATCTCGCGGGCCAGCGCTCCGCAGACAGACTCCACCTCCCGAAACAACCGCATTACATCGGGCTTGGCAGAGCTGCTCCCGCTGGCAGCCCCCTCCAAGCAGGCTCAACGCTGAGCTCATGCTGAGGAGCCGGAATAACCTCTTGTCCCAGGAGGGGACAGGAGAAGGGAGCAGGGTTCGCATCATTTTGGTGTTGGTATGGAGTCTGTCCTGCAGGTGCAGCATCCTCTGGAGCACCCAGACGGGTGGGAGAAGGGGGATTGAGCTGAGCATCAGCCTCACCCTTGGGTGCAGAGTTTGAGGAGACCCCAGGTATGACCCTTAATGTCTTTCAAAGCTTTTCTGGATGGAGGAGGAGAACTGGGGCAATTCCTTGTCCCTATTCCCAACCCAGCCATGGTACCCACCGAGCCCATCCAGGGCTTTTGGCTGCCAGTGAGGGATGCTCAGGGGGCCTGGTTCTTCCAGCCAGCATTGATGGCCAGATGAACCCAGGGTGTGCTGAGGAGTGAAGCTTCTTTAAAAGCCCTCCAAATTTGCTCTGATTCAACATTTCAACAAGAAACTGAAATTTTAGCGTGGGGGAAAAACCCAAATTCAAATGTCAGTGGGGATCTTGAGTAAGTCATTGAGATCCCCCATCCTCCCCAAGCACAGAGGAGGCTGGAGGTGCTCCAAAACTGCAGTTTTAACCAAAAGAAGCTAAAAGAAACAAACAAAAAACCAACAAACCCACGCTTGGCTGTGTTTTCCATCATCCCCTTCCCCCTCCTTTTTGATCGTCTCTGTCTTGTACAAGCCTGGTATAGGCAGATAACTGAGGATTCGACCCATCTTTTCAAAGTAGCCTCGAGGAAGAAAGCAGCCTTTGTAAAGGGGTTTCTGAAGTTCTCTGTTCTGGGAAGGTTGGAAATAGCACAAAAACATCCTTTCTCACTATATTGTGTCGCTTCCAGCTCTAAGCTCCACCACGACCCAGATGTTTAGATGCTGATGCTGAAAAGGAAAATAAGAGCCATGGCGAGAAAGCCAGGGGAGGGGGATGCTGTGTGAAACTTGCTTCTAGAAACTGCGCTGCTTTGGGTACAGCATCTCTCTTTGCAAAGCAGGGAAGAAAATGAGGGAAGGAGACTTAGATATTATGAATTAATATCTTAATTGAGTTGGTATAGTGATGACTGTTAGCCCAACTGCACATCTCCTTATGGGCAACCATATAGTTCAGCTTTCAGACACTATGTATGTTCAGCCTCACAAGTATTCAGGGTTTGGTACTATCATCTTTTTCTGCCTTTTGATCCAATTCTCCCTTTTTCATTGCATTGCTCCCAGGTTTTCCCAACCCTGGGACAATGATTGGTGTGAGTTCATCGGTCTGCTTTTAAGCTTATCTTTATTCAGGAGGAGGAGAGACCTCCTTAGGCGGATGTGTGGAATAACTCTGTCATCACCTAATTGATTGGACAAGGAAAGTTAAGTGTGAAACTCTTCTTTATTGTCCATATCCTCTCTCCAATTATCCCGTCTCAGCAAGAACATCTCTGAATGTGTGCTCCATGGTCCCTCTTTAATTGTTGTGCCTCAGCAAGCGCTGCTCCCAATGTCCAAGCTGCTAATCCAGCCCTTCCAGAGGGGTCTCAGCGTGGGGTTTCACAGGCAGCTGGAGCCCAGCAAAGTCCACATTGATGTGGGAAGGGGGTGACCCCCCCACCTCTCCCAGCCCAGCATCAGTGTCCATCCAGCTGCTGGGACGTGTGTCCAGCTGGATTTTGTGTTGGAGAGAAGGGCTGGGACCAGCCTGAGAGCACCCAGATGTTGATGGCAGGGGTAAGGCTGCGGCATCACTGTTCCCTTGCTCTGCCAGCTGTGCTGGGCAGAGGGACATTAGTGGGGATCAAGGCACCATTTCCCACCCATCCTAAACCCGCTGCTGCCAGAGCACAGGTTGTCCCGGCCAAACCCTGGAGCAGGAGGTGGGAGCTGAGCTTGTCTCTGCTCTGGCAGGCAGAGGAGCGAGACGAGCTGCTCCGGCACTGACTTTTGAGAGTGTGAGCCCTGGCTCTCATCACATGCCTGGCTACGGGCTCATCCTGGCTGTGGAGGGGAGAAGGGATGCTTCCATCCTGGACTCTCCTGCCTATCGGAGGGGTTAGGTCTTTACAAACAAAGCCTCGAGCCTGCAAAGGTTGAGCTGCTGGAGCAACGAGGCTGATTCACCGTCTGCGGTGGCAGGCGGCCACAGAGCAGCAAAACATATGGTCCGCAGGGTGGGAGGAGGAGCTGGATTCCCTGCTCACCCGCAGACCCCAGGAACAGGTCATACATGTGGGATGACCTGCACAGGGAGCCTGCACATCCCTGCCCTGTGGTCAGCCTTCGGCTCAGAGCCTGTCCCTGATGCACGAGTGGTGGTTATTGCTTTGGAGGGATGGGTTGTGGGGCAGTGATTGCAGGGAAAATCCTGCTTCCCGGCTCATCCACAAGCTGCTTGTGGTGGAGGCTTAGATGTCCTGGAGAGGACACATCCACCACCACCATGGGCTTGCATGGGGCTGAGCTTGTGCCCGTGTCTCCTGCAGGTCGCAGTCCTAGAGGGTGATCATGGACCCGCATCCCCACTCCTACCCTCCCTTTATCCCTGCTCGTGCCTAATTCAATTTACTTCTCCCCGAACAGCTCCCCATAGCTTGCCCATTAACAAATGGACTTGGCTGGAGGCCTGGGTGGCCATTTGCACGCTAACCCTGCCAGCCGGGCACCCGCGAGCCGCGCCGGCGCTGCCAGCATCCCGCATCCCGCATCCCGCTATCGGCACACGGCCGAGAGCTGCCAAATCCCAGCGGCGCTGGTGCCAACTCGGAGAGAAAGGGGCGAGGGAGCTGCACACAAAGAGTGGTTTATAGCCCGGCCGGGCACCTGACACGGGGAGGAGGGAGGGCTGGGACGTGCTCAGCTCTGCTAATCCCCAGTTTGAGTTTAATGTTTTTTCTCTATATTTTAATCAAAAGCACAGCAACAGCTGGGGCTGAGGCTTTCCAGGAGATGAACTCATGAACAACTGTTCAAAATAACTTTATTCGTGCTGCTATTAGATCAGTCCACTGGGGAGCAACCAATTCTTTTGGATTACTCAAGGCAGATAAGGCTGGGGCAGAGCCGAAAACCGCGCGCTGCAAGGGATTGAGGGCACCTTGTGGCTTGGGCATGTTGTCTGGGCTGCTCTATGCACCCATGGGAGCCCCAGCACCTATCCAAGCTCTCTGCATGGTGCCAAGGGATCATGCTGGGGGAAGCAGAGCAGGTTGGGGGTGATTGCATGGGGCTGTGCAGGTGTGCAGGCAGTTGCGTGCTGTGAGCAGGCTATTTGCAGGCAGCTCTGTGCCATTCCTGCCTAAAACCCAATTAACAGCAATGCTGCAGAGCTAATTTGTCTGTCTGAGGTTGGTCTGTCCAGCTTGTGCTGGCCACAGCATCAGCACAGGGGAACATGAAGGGGTTGGAGCAGGACAGGTCATTCGCCGTGTTCCCATCCCACACATCAGTCTTAAAGCACCTTCATCTGAGGAACGTTTCTGCTTTCCAGCATGACATCAAGCGAACCTGAGTGTGAGATCTGTTAGCCAGCAGGATAATGTCCCAAGGGAAAGAAAGGTGGAAGCTAAACCGCTAAAAACTGGGCTGCAGGGAACAGCCTGCACTGGCCAGGAGACAGACTGCATGATCTAATAGGTCTTTTCCATTCCTCGCTCCTGTGATTCAAGAAGTCTTGTCACTAGGGATGTGTTAAAAATAGGCTGGATGAAACAGAAGACGGTGGATGTAGGGATCAGTCCTGCCTTGGCTGGGAGGCAGGTTGGTCTAACAGGACTTTTCCATCACGTTGTTCCATGATTAACCGAGACAAGAAAAGAAGAAAGGAAATTGATAAACACAATAGCAATTCCATCCAGGGCTTTGCCTTAGTCAGGTTATTAGAACCCTGACATCATGTCTTGAAAAGAAGACTGGAAAGAAATCTCTAGTAGATAATATCTGCTCACTGGGGATGGAGAGGGGCACCAGGCGTTAAAGCCTTTGATGGTCCCCTCCCCACAAAGCTGTTTCTCCTGTTTCTGCAGGGTCTCAAACAGGAGCACATGGCTTCCAAGGAGACCTCACACCTTCTTCTGCCTGTGTTCCTCAGCCCTTCCTGCTAAAATCACACCCCTCCTGAAACAAAGCATCTTCTGACGGCATCTCGAGGTGGTTGGGAAGTTTATTTCCTGCCAGGTCATTTAATCAGAACAAACCCTGGGGAGTTTGGGTTTGGTTTCAGCTGGGGGGGTGCAGTCGCCACACAGCATCCAATGGATTTTCCATGTTGGATCAGGTCCTCACCCGCACTTTGAGCTCTTCTGGGAGATCTCGGATTCGGACCAGCCTGAGCTACAGCTATTCCTAATGGCCCCATGCTCCGGAGGTGCAGCTCAGGTGAGACAGGATGTCTGCATGGTGTAAGTCAGGATTTTCTCTGTCCCTTTGGCATTTATGGCCGCTGTTGTGGAATGGTGTGAAAGGCAGGAGTGAGGTCACTCAGAAACATCTCCTGGCCTGTGGACCCTTCTCCAGCCCCCACCAACAGTGCCAGGAACTCAGAAATCACTGTTTCGGGGAAGCAAATGGAATATTCTCCTTGTTTTTCCATAAATAGTCTCCACTAACGGAAGGTCTCAGTCTGGAACTGATTCGACTCCAGTCACTAGAGCTGCTGCTACTGGGGATTTTGTAGGAGTCCACAAGGCCTTTAATCTCTTCCTCTACAAATAGGTATGATGTAAAACCCAAATCCTGACCACCTCGTGGTTAGGAGCCTTGTGGCACTTGCAGCCTTGGGCTCCTGGCCCAGCTCCAGCCAGGGAATTCGTGTTCTGTCTCTTCATCCATGGAAATCGGAGCTGCTCCTGTCCCGTCTGGCTGCCCCCTGGAACAGCCTGCCCCAGGGAAGGATGTATTGCAGGGGCAGGATTTGCTTCTTTGCTCATTTAGTTTCTTTAACAAGTGGTGTTTTTGCCTATACAGCCCCTGTGCAGCCTTTCTCCCCTCCCAGGGCTGCTTCTTGTTGCTCATATCCAAAATCCCAAACACAATCCCATCTGTAAAGAGGAAATCCAGAGGAAGACACACAGCTCTGCCGCAGCCTCCAAAGGTGGAACAGATAGTGCAGACAGATGATAGACAGCAAAGGTCATGATGCAGATGTTACTACATCACCTGCTCCAGATTAGACATTAGGCAGAAGCTCTTCCCTGTGAGGGTGCTGAGGCGCTGGCACAGGGTGCCCAGAGAAGCTGTGGCTGCCCCATCCCTGGCAGTGTTCAAGGCCAGGTTGGACACAGGGGCTTGGAGCAACCTGCTCTAGTGGAAGGTGTCCCTGCCTGTGGCAGGGGTTGGAGCTGGATGAGCTGTAAGGTCCCTTCCAACACAAACCATTCCAGGATTTTTTCTATGACTCTATGTGGGTTATCAGGGCATCTTTACAAATCCTCCACATCCCCCCTGTCACGATATGTAGGCGACAGTGCCCTCTAGTGCAGCATGACCCCCCCTGAACCCCCAACCCCTTTAGCACCATGAAATCAGCATCTCAACAGGCAGGACCATGTCTGTGGCAGCCCCAGGCCCACCCTCACCTGCTGTCTGGGGGTTCATTCATGTGAAATCAGTAAGATCCTCAGCAACACACTGAATTTACTGGTTTGTGCTGGGATCCTGCTGCTTCTGCCCAGCTAAAGGGTCCTGCCGGGGACCCCCAGCCCTGGGGATGGGCTCTCATGTATTGGGGCTGCACTGGGGTGCAGGTGGGGTGTTGCAGGGCAGCCTGACACTGCAGGCTTCCGACACTTTGGTGTTCCTGTCCCCTACTCCCATGCAAATGAGACTCAGGCACACTCACTGGTTATGTGATCCCAAGGGATCAGCATCTTAAAGCATTTTAGGTTTATGGTTGGACTCTGTGACCTTAAACCATCGTTTTGGGTGATGCCTGGAGATGTCAGGACTGTCGGTCTCAGGTGTTATTCCTGCTGGTCACTCCTGCAGGGAATTTCCATCTTCCCATTGCTGATGGATTTTTTAGAATCATAGAATAGTTTGGGTTGGAAGGGACCTTCAAAAGCTCATCTAGTCCAACCCTCCTGCAATGAGCAGGGACATCTTCAACTTTGCCCCGAACCACATCCAGCCTGGCCTGGAGTGTCTCCAGGGATGGATTTTTCCTGACTCTTATGCTTGCAGCTTCCTCAGAGGACAAGGAGGACGAGGTCTGTGGCATACTGGATCCTGCAGTCATGGAGCAAGTCATAACCCCTCTTCTTCAGGCTCAGGCACTATGTGATGCTCCATTACCTGCCCTCACCCTCCATCTCTCCACACTTCTGGCTCCTAGGACACAGTTGGGTGAGTTGTGAGCATCCCTGGATGATGCTACACCTATACATTAATTACAAGCGTCTCATTAATTACGCCTCCCTGCACTACCTGCTTTGCTTCACTTCTCTAGCTCAAAATCTCGCCTAGGGACAAGAGAGGACATTGCTGTCTGTCCACTGGGCGTCCATTGCCACCCCAGCCTGTGCTGTCCCACTCACCACAGGGCTTTCACATCAACCTCAGCCAAACATCGTATTCAGCTGAGGAAAAGTCTGTGTTTCCTGCCTATTCAAGCAGTCTGGAAGCGGGGACTGAATGCTTCCAGCATGGCATGAGCATGAGGAAAAACTCCCTTCACCAGAGCATCCCTCTGCTCTCCTACCTGGGGATGGCGGGGAGGTCTCCAGCAGGGATGGGGATGCAGCTGTTTGGTAACACCAGGACACGGGAAGGGTTGTTGGCGTTCACAGCTATCGGTGCTCTTCAACCACGCACACGTTTGTTTTCCTTGGCTCTGACAGGGAAATCTGCTCCTCGAGGGCTTTTCATTAAGCAAAGAATTTATGAGAGAGGATGAAAATGGTGTTTTAGTGTCTGGGGTCTCCGTCGGTGCCGTTTCTTCAGAGGTTTTAGTCATTCATCTTGGCAAGGGCTGAGAACAAACCTCTCCTCTGAAACAAAAAGCTGAACTTCCACATTTGGAGGCAGTTGCATCGGCCGGTTCTGTCCCCAGCATGGACCAATGCCCGGAGTAACGACCTGACCCCTTGGGATTCAAAACAAAGGCGAAACACCTCACAATTTATGTCCAGTGAAAAATAACGTGTCCATGATGTAAAGCGTTACTGGGATTTGATGCTAATTTTAGTGGTCACCTTGGCTGCGGTTGAGGAAGTTGCCGGCGCTGCCAAGAGCAAATTTACCTGATGATGAATGAGGAATCGGAGCATTAAATAAATAACTATCAGCAACACCTTTTTTTTTCCTTTCTTTTTTGGCAGATCGGTGTCATCCAAGGTCACACATTTGTGCAGGAGAACTAGTGCCAGAGCTCAGTGCTTTCAAATCATCTTTAAGTAAGAGCAGCATCTTTAAGCGCTGGATTTAAAATGGAAGACTAAAGCAGAGTCTCCCAAAAGTTCTTGCCCATTGGTTACACTTCCATGTCGGCATTAATCTTCTTCCCTCCTTGTGCTCAGCCTTGGAAGAAGCTTGCCATGAACGTCTGCAAACATTCCTGGTTTTCCTACTCAAACTCAGTCCTGAAAACTCCTATCCTTGGTACCGACTGCTCTATATTCAACTTTTTCATGGAAAATTTGGGAAGTTGCACTCTGAGATGGAGAAAAAGGAGGGTTTTTTTGACAAAACACAACAAATCCCAACAAGCAACAACCCCTTTTGTTTCCATCAGCAGTTTTCGGAGCACGGGAAGGGTTCCTGGCCAGCTCTCAGCACAAACTGGAGCCAGGCTCTGCTCAAGGGGAGGCAGAAGCTCCCTGTGGAGAAGCTCATCCCAGCACGGCCCCGGGCAGGGGGTTGTCTCCGCTTCCCTCTGAAGCGCTCTGGCCACCAAACTGCAGCCATTCCCACATCTTTATGACTCCTTTTAATTACTCCAGGCGGGAGTTTAGAAGGAATGAGTGTTTTCAGGCTCATGGCAGTACAGTGATGGGAAGCAGAGCATCGGATGCGCGTTTTTCCATGTGCTTTCCAGAAAAACGGCATGAACCCTCCACGAGTTAATGGATTTGCTCCAAGGGCAGCAAGTGGCACTACCTGCCTGTTCAAGCTGCTGCTAATTGTTGAAAGCACTTTGTTAAGCAAAGCAGCAAAAAAAAAAGAGCAGGAAGTTCCCTTGTTAAATAAAACCACAAGTTTTATTTGTATGTGATACAATTCTGCAGGTTTGAAGGTGGCCTTGAAAGATTTGGGGGTTATTTTATGTTCTATTCCCCCCCCCCAAAAAAAAGAGGATGTGGAAAGATGTGTAAGGTTACAGAAACAACACAACTACAGAGGGAGGCGGACAGAAAGTGTGTGTTAGGTGAGGCAGGAGAGATGGGGCACAGCTGAATTATAGCAACCCTCAGGGAAATGATAAATGGAAGCTGTAATTTTTATTGGGGAAAGGGGCAGATCATGGGTGAGGGAATAAAATCATCAAAAAAGCATAAATTAGAAACATGGCTGATGGTTGGGAGTAGAAATCATTTGGGTCGTATATAATGTGAATGTCTTCTGGAACATGATCCAGGGCAGTGCTTAAAGATGTTCTATTAAGTCATGTTAAGGTGAACTTTCTCTATCACAGCTCCGTCGACTGATGCCCTGAGAGGAATCCCAGCGTTCCAAGGATGATTGTTCCCTCCATCTCCAGGCTGAGGCTGTGTTGTCCACAGGAGCTAATGGGACCCTGGTGAAGATGCCCCATGGAGGAGCCAGCAGCTGGTTTCCCATGGGTCAGAGCTGCCTTAGCAAGGTGACGGGCAGCAGGCTTCTGCCTGCACCTCAGACAGGAGGGACAGGGACTTTCTCATGTGTCTGCCAGCAAAAGCAGTCCCAGGGAGATGGGAATAGGGAGCAAGGGAAAGGATTTTACCAGTAGGTAAATGTTGACACTGTGTTTGTAAGCCTTACCCTTCCCCTTCCCGAAAAATAGGGAAATCAGGATGAATCCTAGCCCAGAGTGTGGGTTTATTATGGGCAGTGCCCAGTCCCCCACCTCTGTGCCCAGGCTGGAGCCCAATGTCCCAGTCAGGTCCCAGATCTCCATGGTCATGTCAAGCCCCTTGGCTGCAATGGCTTGGGCAGATTATTCCTTGCTCTGCATTTCAAAAGGATGAGCATCCCTGGAGGATTTTATGGCATTTATGGAATGACTCCAGGTCTGTGTGAGCAAATAAAAGGAGTGGAAATGAACTGAGCATCTTTCCATGACACATTTCCACCACCACATGTTTCTCAAAGAGCAGCAGACTCGCAGCGCCCCAGATGTACCACGTCTTGTCCTGACAGCCAAGTTTGTCTCTAAACCTGCCTGGTTTCTTTGGGTTTGAGTCCATCTACCGATGCCTTTTTTAATGCCAGAAATGCCTCCACGAGCCAAATTTCCCTAGTAATTGTCCTTTGGATTAGTTTGGAAAATTGCATAAGCCCTGCGTTAGAGCTGGCTGCGCCTCTCATCCGAGCGCCTAAGGCTTCATGGGGCAAAGCCTAAAGAGCTGTGAAATGCAGAGATATAACAGATGTTGACATGTAGTGAAAATACTCAAGGCAGGAGCCTAAGATAATAAATCTGAAAAATTAACACGTAGGAGAAGGCAAAAAGGAGCAATATGTTTTGGTAATCATTCTGAACTGCTGACCCCTCCTCCTGCAGCTCAGAAATCTCTGGTATTAAGCAGATGTCATTCAAGCCATGATTAACACATTACTGAATTTCTCCAGTCGTTTCATAAAGCGTTTTACATAACATGCAGGTAATTGCTTCCAAATGGCAAGGTAACAATGTGGGCTTCTATGGATGGCATTGTTTCCAGGATCAGGTGAAAACCCCTCTTGTTGCCTTGATATCAGGTGAAGTCCCACTGCGAAGACCCCGCGCCCGGCCGGCTGCTTTTCCCATCCCTCCTCTGAAATCCAGAGACAAAGAAACAGGCTGGGAAGAGTCAAAGCCTTCAATGTGGGGATGTTTTTTTCCCTTCAGATGTCTGTATGGGCAGCAAACTGGCCTTGTGCTGCAAAACTGTGCCACAGGTATATGTCTTTGCTGTGATTTTTTACTCTGTTTTTACTTTTCTTGCCTTTTCTTTCATCGCTGCTGAGTGCAAAGAGGTGATGGAAAGAACAGGGTGAATGGGAAAGTCTGGTCTGTGGTGATGGGGTGCTGCTCTTCACAGCATCCTTTGCCCTGAACCCAAGCCACGCTCAGAATCTGAAATTATCCATCATAAGATCAGGAAAAGAGTCATCCCAACCAGTTTATTTACTGGGGAACTGCCCTGATGTGCAGCTGTGGGTGTTTGCTTTGCACCAGTGCAGGATCTCACTTGTTATTTCAGTGTCGGTGCAGGAGTGAGGTGTGAGAGTGATGGATGCTCGGGGACAGGGGAGCCTGACAGGCTGCAAACCCTGTGCAGGCTCAGAGGATTGCTGGCTAATGGCTTCCAGGGCTGCAAATGAGCTTCCCAAATTATTAGAGCTGGAGACCAGGATCCCTTTAAAACAACCTATCTGTCATGAGACGTATCCTGTGTCTGTCAGAGGACAGTGTGACTCCACTGGGACAATCCATGGCAAAAATCTAGGGAGGGCTGTAGAAAATGAATGTTGATGTGGTTGTTTTGACATGACATTTCTTTTTAGGCAGCCTTAAGGGATTTGTGGTGCCACTGAGGTGGTGCCATCTCTGCCAACGGCATCTCCACCACGGCTCTCGCTGCTGCTGCTAAAGCAGGATTGTCCCACGGACTTGTGAATGGAGAGAAGACGTGTCCCATGTGCAGATGCTGTCAGTGCAGTGCTCTGAGGCAGACCACAGACAGCCAAGAACCACAGGAACATGGTTGGGTTACTTCATCTCTCTGTACTCCAGTTCCTTGGCTGCAGAAGAGGGATTATAACAGGAGTGATCCTTCCCAGACACTCATGAGCTCAGGTCTGTGATGGCTGAGGATGCACAGGTAGGTTCACCACACGGTCATCCTTGTGTGGTATTAATAGTTGATGCCACATCCAAGACCCAGGTCCCACATCAAGACCTTGGGCACGTTTCGGGTGCCTGAATGTGGGTGCCTGGTGCCATTGAGGTGCTCTGCAGGACCTTACCTGGCCTCCAACTGCTCTTCCAGCAGGCTCAAGTATCCTGTAGATCCTGCAGCCCCATGGTTTACCCTGAGACCACAGAGCATCTCACATGGTATCATTTATTCGGGGCCCCAAATCCCACTCTTGCTTCCCTGGAGGGTGGGTTGCGCCAGTGGTGACCGCAGACCTTGGGTCTCGTTGGTGGTCACCTTCATGCCATGGGCTGATGGGAGCCACCATTTGTGGCACCAGCTCAGGGTTGACTGTGTTGGCTTTCCTGCACCTGGGAAGTTTGGGCCTGTTCCCAGCACCACTGCCCGTATCAGCTGCTATGGACAGAGTGATTTATGAACTCATTATTAAAACCATATTTTCAGCCTCAGAGCATGGGGAACCAGTGGGTGGTACAAGGGGCAGCATGCCCAGAGAGGATGGGGGTGCTCATAGAGAAGCCCCATAGGCTTCTCTATGGAGATGAACAGCAACAAGGTTGGGTAACAGGCTGGCCCAAACCACCAGAGAGGAAACACTGAAGCAGGTCTGGCCTTGCTCAGGAGGAACAGATTAGCTAGGAAACATCTCCTACCTCCTCCTGTGCTTAATGTCATTGATCAACTGCTTCTGCTCTCCTTCACTGTCAGGCACCGAGTTTCTGCACATGGATGGGCTGCTCAGAGACAGGGGAGGTGCTGATGCTGTCCAGGGTGAGGGAAGCAGATGGTAAAATCCAACCATGCACTTTCTATGAAGCACAGCATATCAGAACTACCGACGTGCCCAACCTGCCCGCGGGTGGCTGGGTGCACTCGGCATCCACAGGGCTCTTCTGGGATGAGCTCATCCCAGTTTCCAGGCAAACACATGGAAAACATTTGCAGGGCACCCGCTCCTCCACCTTCACACCTGGAGACCTTCTGCCTTCACCTCTTTGAACGACTGGCTGCGCTCACTCATCACTTCTGGGACCTGGCCCTGCTCCCCTGACGTGTTCATCACGCAACACCAGATGGGTCCCTCCTGCCTTCTAGGCAGAACTGTATGAGTTCATGGCCACGCTGGCATGGTGTGCACCCTCCCGGTGCTGGGCACGCTGAGACACGCTTGTGTCCATGTAAGTACTGGGGCAAGATCAGAAACGAAGGGAAACGTGCTCATGCACAGCCCAGGATGGCAGTGGGCAAGGTTGTTCGGAGGAAGAGCAGGATGGCAGTGGCATCACTGGAGCTCCAAGCCTGGAAATCATTTTGAATTTTATTTATTTTTTAAAAAATAGTAGCATTTCATAGAATCCCAGATTGGTTTGGGTTGGAAGGGACCTTAAAGCTCATCTGGTTCCAACCCCCTGCCAGGGGCAGGGACACCTTCCACTAGAGCAGGTTGCTCCAAGCCCCTGTGTCCAACCTGGCCTTGAACACTGCCAGGGATGTCCACATCAACTTTTACCATGAGCGAAAACCCAGCTCTTTTTTGTGTTTGTTTTGTGGCTTCATGAAGACATAAGTCTGTGGATCTTGGTCCCTGCATGTCCTTATGGGACTCCTAGAGGTATTGGTGTGTGCCAATGATAATGGCTATCTGCTCTCCACTGCTTTACAGCTCACCAGAAAAAATCCCATTTCCCTACCCTCCAGTCCAAAGTCCCTGAGCTCAGAGAAGTGAGGATGCACCAGGTAGTCTGGCATGGCCCAGTGTGGGAGCCAGGCTGGGAAGAGCAGGGCGATGGCTGGATAAAGCTCATGGAGATGGCTCATTTACCTTGACCTTGTTGGGCTTTTCTGATTGCTAACATCTGTGGTAGGGCAAGAGGTGTGAGGGCATCTACCTGTGCATGGGCTGCAGTGTGGAGGTGACCTCTCCATGAGCCAGCACCGAGCAGCTCAGCGAGAGCACGGCTGTGACTGCTGAAATGGCCTGGCAGGAGGTCTTTAAATTGCTCGATGTCTCTGTACTGAAAAGCAATACCTGCTGAGATGAAACCGTTTGGCCTCCTTCCCCCTGTCTCCAAGGCAAACATAGACAGTTCTATTCATACCCACAAGAAATACATATTTCAGCATTTGATTCTTTTGCTGTGTGCTTTGTTTTATCTAGCGCCATGGAACTTGGATGTCTTTTTCATCTCATATTGTGCTTTGGATGCAGCCTCTTTTATTCAGCCCTCTTGCTGCCTTCATAAAGAATAACAGCGGCAGTTGTTGTTTTTTCCCCTGGAGCATGGGCTGCTGTAAACCAAAGGGAATCTTCTTGCTGAAAGAAGGAGAGGGCAGGCGGGATGCTGCCGTATCCATTTCCACAGCAGAGCTGCAGCCCTCCGGGCCAGGCAGTTTGGCTTTCTCAAGCCTTCATGAAGAGCAACAAATTGCCCTATAAAGATTCTTGTCTTGCATTTTATTTTTCTAAGGAGACAGGCCCAACTTGTGAACTTGGGACTAAAATCTCCTACTTCTTAAATGGACAACAAAGTCCACGATAGAAGCCATGACACTGAAATCTAATGGGGTCTTCAGGTTCTGCCTCTCTCCCTCCCTAAATCTGCATCTGAAGCCTCCTTTTCCTGGCTGTGGAAAGCCCGTTTTGTGGGCTCAGCTGGTGTCCATCTCATGCAACCTCTCAGCAACTGTCATAAAGGAGGAAACCTTGCAAGGACATTTCTGCTTATCTTCCATTTGACGAAGAGTATCAGACTTGAAGGATGTGGTCCAGCCTCACCTCCATCTTCCCATGGAGGTAATGTGAGGCGAGGATGGGAACTCCTGCTCCCAGCCTCCTCCTCTCCACATCCACCTTGGAAGTCGTGCTGTAGGTGTCCCAAAAAACCAAAGGTCCATGAGCCCTGTCCCAAAGTATCATCTCTCTTGCTGTCTGTGGCTGCGCTGCTCACATCTGTGCTTCCCCTTGCTTATGCCATTAGCTCTGCAGCATCACGCAGGAATAAGTGCAGCCAGTTTCAGCTCCACAGGTCACCAGCTGCTGATCAATTGTTTTCCTGGAGATCAATCACTTCTCATTTGCCATGTGAAGTGCCTGGGCTGCCTGCATGGAATGGCTCTGCTGGACATCAGGGAGATGTCCCCATCTGTGGTCATGCTTGAGACACTTTGGAAAACAGTAAGAAAATAAGGGCCCCACATTAAGAGAGGGGAAAGGCTGGGTGGGGAGACCTGGGCACGCTCCTTGTCACTCCTTCTTCCCTTTCCTTCCTTCCTTCACAGGCCTTGCTTTGTTCCTGGAGGTGAACAACGTCCAGGACAATGTGTGTTTGAGGCTGTCTAAGATGCAACAAAGAACTTCCCTTAGGCCTGAATTATGCAGATCCTCTCTGGCTATAAATAATGTGCTAAGCAGAACTTTCTTCATCCGGAAACCTTTAGGAACTGGTTCCCAATCATCCAGCTTGGATTATCTCTCAAACAGGTTGCTGCAAACCACACCATCCTTTCCCTGTTGGGGTTATTGCCGTGGTGGTTTCCAACGACCATGAGTGATGCTGGAAGCAGGAACATCTTGTGGCAATATGTTGCCCTTGAACCTTGAGTTGGGAATCGAGGGTTTAAGGCATTTGAAAGCTGTGTCTGGAATCTGTGACTCGTGTAGTGCTCTGACCTGAGAGAAGGGATGCTTTGAACCGTGGTGGCTGTGTGAGTTGACCAGAGCAGCTCTCCTGGGAGTCATGGTGTCTGCAAGGCAGTGTCCAGCAATACGCTTCCCAGCTCTACGATCTGGCCCTTCATGCCCAGGTAAATACATTAACCTTCTGTTTCCAAATAGATCAGCCTCTCTTTGTCTTGGGCTGCCCACAAGTGAGGCCAAGGCTGCCCTGACTCTTGTTTTCCCAGTTGCAAAGGACCAGGTGAGGAATGGCCAGTCCCATCCCTGCTAATGGAGCTGCAAATCCAACCCTCTGGCACCCGGGGCAGAGGAGGCAGGATGGGCAGGGTTGGGAACAGCATCTCTTCGGCCACATGCATCTCTTCAGCTGCACAGACCACCGAAGACAAATGAACTGGAGGAAGCATTTCCTCTTCCTCAGGCTCACACCCGGGAGGTTTCTGTTCACAGTGTAGGTCAAGAGTTGAAAAATGAAGAAGAAAGGAAAACAGATAGAAAGATCCATCTTCCCTTATAAAATCCCCAGGGCAGGGGGCATTTGGAAGTCATTTTTCACTGAGTTGAGAGCTGTTTCTGGCCCTTTAGCAGACATTATTCTCTCCTCAAACCTCATAGTTCAGGACATGGGGAAGCATTTTCCCTCCATCCCCTTGCATGTTGGAAGAGGAGCATTATCCTGGGTGCAAGACAGGTTGCACCTTCCTTCACGTGGTTTGGGCTTTGGGGCAAAGTGGAGCTCAGTGAAAATTGCTCTATTCTCTGTGCGTAAACACTTTAAATGCATTAGGGCTGAGATGCAAAAAGAAATGAGTGGCTTGGACTTGCTGGCATTAATGCACAGGTTAAGAGGGACAGCTTTTAAGGGGCAAAACCCATGCAAGAAGAGGAAGAACTTCAGCATGGCTAAAGGGAATCTAAATAAAATTCCCTTCTGGAAGGAATTCAAGAAAATTATTTTCCTTCTGTGTTTCTGTCTCTCTTCTTCTGGCTTATAAAAACACCTTGGCTCGGGTATTACATCAACTCTGCCTTTTATTAAAAACCCCTGCTCCGGTTGTGCAGATTTCATGCTGTTACATGAAAGTAAAATTTTATGACCAGAAGCTGAAATTAGGAAGGAAACTTTTTGTTGTTGTTGTTGTCAAGGGCTGGATTTTGTTGGTAGTCCTGAGGGTTTATTTATTTGCACTCTCTCTAAAGCTCAGCCAGCTCCTCCGGGTCGCGGCGCTCCAGGCTTTTGTGGGGATGCTTGCTCCAAACAGGTGCTAACGTAGGGGAAGCTGAGCCCTGCACAGAGCAAGGGGATGGGTGATGTCCCCCTCTGCTGCTGTGGTCATCTCGAGCAAGCAGGGTTTTCATGGCTGATTCAGAATAGGACACAAGTGAAAAAGAGCAAATGTGTTCCATTGTATGGGACACAGGTCTTGGGTGTCCAGCTTGGAATAGTCTTGTGATGGGAGCAAAGTAACCGTGCAAAAGTGTGAGCTATAAAAGTGACAGAGGGGAGATTGAGATGAGCTCTGAGGCAGAAGTTCTTCCCTGTGAGGGTGCTGAGGCGCTGGCACAGGGTGCCCAGAGAAGCTGTGGCTGCCCCATCCCTGGCAGTGTTCAAGGCCAGGTTGGACACAGGGGCTTGGAGCAACCTGCTCTAGTGGAAGGTGTCCCTGCCCGTGGCAGGGGGTTGGAGCTGGACGAGCCTTAAGGTCCCTTCCAACTCAAACCATTCTATGATTCTATTCCTTCCTCTCAGCCCACCCTGTAAATCCAGACCTGATGGATGACAGCTTGGTTTGAGCCCATATTCAACACCAGCTGCTTGTTGGCTGGGTAGTGCCAGCACACCACAGCATGCCAGCAGTGGAGCTGGGCTCCTGCTGCATCCCTGCTCCAGAGACACTCACCATGGTCAGGATGGGGGATGTAGGTCAAGCCCCGTGGCCCCTCTGTTTCCTTCCAGCCCAAATGTCTGTGCAACCTACTCCTGCCCTTGGAAGATTTACGGAGCAGCAGTAAGTATTTCACCAGCTCTTTATTAATAATGCAGCAATAAAAAAGGTGCAGCCTTTCTTTCCAAGGACTTGCAGAGCCCTTAATAATCCAAGGAGGGATTTGGCTCCCCTCAATAGATAGTCTACTGGTGGGCATGCTTTACAGCCCCTTTGTCGGAGCAGGGCTGTTCCCCCATCATCAAAGTGCGAACTGAGGCTCTGTGATGGGCTAGTCCATAAATCTCTCCCCTCTAATCCTTTCCTTTCTACTGTTTGCAAACTGGGGGAGGAGGGGATGGACTGGACTAGGCAGGCCAAAGCTTTAACCCTTTGTGCTTTTGGGGATCTTCTCCTTCTGAGCAGAAGAAGAGGGTGAGTGGAAGTTGGGTTGTTCCACAGCAGCCTTTTAGAAGCAGGTAGTTATATTCAGCAATTAAACCCCAAATGACAGCTTAAAGAGCTCCTCTGGAAGTTTAATAAGTCCACCACTGTATATAAGAAATAAATCTGGCTGCATTACAATCACTTCAAACTACTTAAGCAATAAATGCAGAACTCTGCTCTTATTCAACCATTATATGGGTAATGTTGCTTCACTCCTCACTTGGTTTCCAGGGCTGGGATGCCAGAGGAGGACCCAGCTCAGCATTCAGAGCCAAACCAACATTGTGGAGATCACAGGTCTGTGAGAGGGGGTGATCCAGCGCTTCGATTTGGGGCCATGTTGAGTCTGAGGCCGAAACTAAACACTTGAGGATTTGGAGGAGGTGAAGAAACCATCTGAGTCCAATGCCAAAATCTCCTTTTGCCCTGTGGCTGGTGATGGGTCAGGCTCTCGAAAGAAGTGTTGCATCCTGACTACCTGAAGTCTGATCTTAGACGTGGAGGTGATGGGGGAACTAGGCCAAGAACAAGAATCAAGACAGTGATTTTGGTCTTAAGGTGTTTGTGCGAAACCTTCATCAAGGTTTGATAGACTGAACCAGCACTATCATGTTGTGACATGAAACCATTTCTTGGTCGTGAGTGGATTTTTACCCTCCCAGTGCCCACTGGAGGTCGGGAACAGGTATGAGATCCATCAGTGGTCACCTGAGGCTCATGCAGGGAATCTGGGAGCAGACCTTGAGTGTCATTTAATCTGCTACACCAGATTCCAACCCTTCCTGGGCCTATTGCCTTAAATATGCCCAGTATGGGATACCTCCGTGCCAAAGAGAGACACAAGCAAGCCCAGGGCAGAATCTGGCTGGTCCCGTCCTTTCCTCCTTCCCCCTCCAGCTGCCCCATCTCCATCTTTTAGGCATTGCAATGGTTGAAAACTGAACTTTGGGTGCATTTTATCATGAAGGATCCCAGGCTTTTTAAGCCCAGCTTTACAAGCAGTGCTGAAAGGTCCTGCAACGGGCAGAGGTCTGCTTTTGAAATTGAACAAATTGTCGGTTTATGGCTCCCGTGGGGGGGTTGTGCTGTAAATCTCCCAGCATTTATCACATCTGTTCTTTCCAAGCAGGCTACCAGCGTCCTGAGGAGGAGAGGGAGCAAGAGCTGACACTTCCTGACACTGGCTGCTCTCAAGGCCCCTGGGAGCTCCTCAGGAATGGTTTTAAAGTAATATTTATGGATGATCCTGGTGGATCGGGCCCTAAAAGGTACAGAGAAAGGGCTGTTGTTCATTAACATTTGGAAACTGTGCACTGAGGAGTTCCCTGCGGAGGGTCAAAAGAAATGGAGTGAAAGTGAGGCAGCTTTCGAGTTAATCCAGATCTTTTTGAGCATTATTGTTGTTGGTAAAACTCAGAACCTTCTTTTTGATGAAGAAAAAAAGAATTACATTTTTGGGGATGATTTTCCTCAAAATGGTTTTCTTTCCACAATTCCTTACTGAGTTCCTTAGCAAAGATATTTGTTCTTGCTGATATATGGCTACGTGGTTGAGTTTTCGTCTTTGTTCATACACGTTTCCATACTAAAACAATCTATCTGCTTCAGCTCATAACTTGGGAATAACTTCAGTTTGGTATTTTTTCCTGAAGGGAACTTCCTTATTGCCACAAACCATTTAGTTTCCATTTGATAAAACTGTTCTGAAAGCCTTGGACTCACAGTGATGTTCTCCAAGTTAAACTTCCCCATCTCAGTAAATGACAGGTCTTTCACTGAGACCTGTAAAACCCCTCAGCAGTTACTCAGTATTAATTACAGGAGCTTTATGAACAGGAAAGCTGAGCACAGGCAGAGGAATGGTTTGCTTGAGCACAAATGGAATCGCATCTTGGGGTTTTGACTTTCAGAGCCTTTTCCTAAGGGCAACACCGATGCTCTTGTGAGTCAGTTGAAAGCCTCCTATAGGCTTCATTGATAAGACAAACTCCCTAGAGGCAAGCCAGGGTTTGTCCTTCAACACATTGATGTAAAGTACCTTTGGAACAGATTTATTCAAATGAATGCACAGAGAAGATAAGGCCACACGTGTCCTTTGAGCTGCCTGTTTCTTTCAGTGTAACATCTTGAGGCTTATCTGAGTGTGCCTGAGATTAGAATTAGCTAGGGAAAATCAGAGTGTATTGGCAAAGCAGTGTACAGATCCCTCCGTAATCCCCAGGGTTTGAGCTTCCTGGGACTTGTGCTGTGATCATAGAATGGTTAGGGTTGGAAGGGACCTTGACATCTGCTCCCAGAAGGGACCACCAGAATCCTGTGGTTCCCAGCATCTCCGTGTGTAGAGATGGCATTTTCCCAGGATCTTCTAGCCATGGTGATGGGTGGGTGAGCTCAAGTTGGTGATGGATGGGGCCCACAGAGTACACAGAGCCTTTGGGTACAGTGCTGCAAGAATAGGGTCAACAGTGGCCACAGCTTGTTGATGCTGGTGAGCCTACACCATGCTTGGTTGCCATCCTGAGGGTCCAGGTGTTAAGATCAGTGGACAGAGCCTCCAAAACTGTTGGCTTTGGGTCTCTTTCCATAAGCATGGGATGATTTGAGTAACTAAGCCTCTGCACAAGGCAGTTTTGAAGCACAGGGCCATGTGTATGCAGAGGTGTGCATACCTACAGGGACTGCATTATGATTTCCAGGGAGCAGCAGCTGGTCCACTCCTCTTTTTAAGAGGTGATATGCCGAATAGATGCAAAACACCAAGAACAACCAGGTAGTAAAAAGAAAGTGCTTCCTTCTTATCGTAAGACATCCCACCTTTGTAGTGCACACCAGAGCTGTGGTACCTCTGGTGTTCCTACATCAGCAGCCATGAGCAAAATCCTCTAGCAAGGAACAGCTTTCAACTCAGCTCCTCTGCTCCACTCTGTGTGTACCTGGCACAAGGCAGGAGGTGAAGAGCTCAGCCCAGGCAGAGCAAACCTGTCCTCCAAGTGCCTACGATATCACAGCCCTAGAGAGGCAACAGTCACAAAGATGATGTTTCGCCTGACGTGCTGAGCTGCTCTACCCCATCCTCTTGGGAATGGGACAAGGAGAGGGGCACAAAGCCACAATGACTTCACCAGCAGCGCAAGGGTAGGATGGTGGCCAGATCCTTGTGAAACAGCCTGCTGAGCGTGCTGGCCCATGGGCATGCTTCCCAGCTTCCTAGCTCCGAGTGTACCCTGCCGTCACTTGAGTCACTTATAACCCAATACTGGGTTGTTACCACAGGCATCGAAAAAGGGGCTTTTTTTCTTGCTTTCTAGTGACTTCATGAATGCAAGACACTGCCAATTAGCTATCATTCGTGGCATTTAAAACATCAACACCTCCCTCCCAGATGAAAAGGAGTTAAAGGTCCTGTGCTTCCCTATGCCTCTTGCTCTCACCCTGTCCATGGAGATTGGACTTTTAGGAAGTGGCCAAAGCAATCCTGCCTCCTCTGATGAGCTAATGTAGGATTGTGGCCTTGTGATCCTGCACCCAGCACGTGCAGTGGGACCTGGGGCAGAGACAGGGAGCTTGATTTAGCTGTTCCTCAGGTTTGCCACTGCAGCTCAGCAGCTATTGGGGAATAGTTGTGTTTGGTCTGCGGTGGTCTGTTCGTGCTCCGTCCAGTCCGGAGGTATTCAACCCCAGTGTAGATGCTCTAACTCTTTGCTCATGACTCCCATGTGTTTCCAACATCTCTGTTAAAAAAGAAACCTCCATCTCTCCCCCTTGTTTCCTTTTCTCTGAGACTCTGCTTGGAACTTGCATAAATCTTGCCCAAAAATAACACTGGCCGCTCTCCCAGCTGTGGGCGTCGTGACTCCTGCACAGGGAAGGGGAGGCTGCAATCTCATTCGTTTCATGGCAGATTTCGGTCAGCTCTGGCCCCCTTCCATCCTTGCTGGTACCCAATTTACAAGGTTCCTCTTTCCAGCTTTTCACTCTTCTCCTGGGCTCACCTCTGCCTCTCCAAGGCCTCATCTCTGGCACAGCAGCCTGTGAAACGTGGCACAGACAAGCCAATAAAAGTGGCCAATAAACTCAGCGAGTTTTCTTTCCTTTGCCGCAAGTGGCCAAGGCAGCGCTGCTTCCTTTGGGATGACATTAAAATGCAGCAGAGAGGATGAGACTCGGATCCTTTTCTGTTTGCTTCCCAGCCTGTGGATTTTTCCACTGGTGTGAGAGAGTTCTGAGGCAGCTTTTTTACAACGGGAAATAGTTATAGAGACAATTGCCATGGGTGCTGGTGCGCCCTGGGGTCCTTCCTCTGTTAACCAGCTCTTAGGTCGGTGGCGGCTAATCAAAACAGGAATGAAAACCAAGAGCCTGATGTCCAGATGGCGCAAATTAGTCAAATTCTTATGATTTTAAGGAGCTTGACGTCCACAGATCACCTGTGCTGATGGGTCCCTGTATGCTCCTGGTGAGAGGCATTGTAAGGAGGAGAAGGGCAATGTGTGCTCTTAGAAATCTTTCCACCTTCTTTGTGTGGAGAGAAAGGATCTCAAGGGAGATGGGCCCTGACTGATTCATGCAGGATGGAGGATCTTTGAGACAAGGAGCTGGCTGGGCTCTCTGGTAGTGTGGGTTATCTTCCTATCCAAGTGGGATAAATCAGCTGTAGCCTTCTGGGGTGGGGAAGTCCTGCTGCTGGCTGCAGCCCTGCTGAGGATGAGGGATGTCCTTTGAGGTCACCTAGGGTAAGTCATAACCCCCAGGGCTGAGTCCCCACGTGGGACTGCAATTCAAGACACGGAGAGCCCCACTGACAATGATGACTTGTGTTACTCTAGCAGAAAAACTGCTTTTCTCCCTCCCCTGGGTATGATTCCCTGTGCTTGTGGTGGGAAGCAGGCACCCTTCCTCCCATTGGGAGCCCAAAAAGCTCCTCTCTTGACCAGCCCTTTGTCCTGGTGCAGTCCTGGCCTTTGTGCACTGTATTAATTTAAGATGCTGTGAAGTGAGCGGGGTGGGGGATGCTGTCTAAAACTTGTTCAGAGCCTTTGCTGGATAAATCCCTGTGGAATTTAATTTAAACGAGCTGACACCAGTATGAATCATGCCAGCATTACCAGCTCTTGAACGCTTCCTACCAACTGCCTGCAGGGCTCTTGCTTTTTAGTTAAGTGAAGACTAAAAGCATCTAAAACTGTTCAAGATCTCTGTCTTAAAAGACCACTGGGGTTTTTTTCCCCTCCTTTTCACTGTAGGAAGAAACAACATCTGCTATAAAAATCTGCTGGCCAGGGGCAGTGGGAGCGGATACCACTTATCATGGTTTGGCTATTGGAGGCAGCGGCTGGTTCCCAGCAGAAAGTGGGCCCCATGATCGCGGCGTATACCAAAGTGGTGTCTCATCTGTCTGCAAGCTGGACAGATTAGATGTGCGCAGAGAGGATGGAGAGCCAGGGAGAAAAAAAGAAAGGACACAGGGAATTGGATGGGGAGGAGGAAGGAAATGAAAGAAAACCTTCCAGGAAAAGGAAGGAGACAACGATGTATTTACAAATACATACCTGGGCTTAAGTGGAGTCTCCTAAATGCTGCTGGGACACAAAGTCAGGCTGCTTTGCAATAAAGCAAAGTCCATGAGGTAGCGTGTCTATAACTGAAGAGTGACATCTCTGAAGAGGCAGGAGAGCGGTCAGGAGTAAGTATGAAACATGTAAGATTGCAGAACTCAAAAGGATAAACATTATTTGATACCTTATTTATAGGGCACCACAGGGGAAAGGTAAAGGTTTCAGAAAAGAAAGAAGCACTTTAATTTTATCTGGAGATTTTCCAACAATAAAATCTAATCCATCATCCTCTCTGTGTGACTGCTCTTAATGAAAATTTAGAGGCTGTGACTGAAATTTAGAATTCACAGGGGATACTATTAGGAAGATGTCTAGCAGCTATGCAAAACCTGTTATATCATAGCCCCTGCCAAAGGCCGGGGAAGAGTGGAGTGTGAACCGGACAGCTTTTAATTTGGCGTGCCGAGGCTCCATGGCGCTGAGCCTTCCTCTCCCGGGTGGCGCTGGGACCCAAAGCACCTTCTTCACCCTCCGTTAGTCTCTCAGTGGTGTTGAGAGCCATAGGTCCCCCCTAATGCACTACCTACATTTCTTGCCCAGGTTTATTGATTATAATTAAGAGCTTTCCAAAGAGATCAAAACTGTTTTCTGCACAGGGTTTTCTTCCAAGACCCTGCAGTAAAGCAAAGGCTCTTGGACACCATCATGGGAAGGACATCCCTGGCTACCTGATGTGCTTGGTGAGGGGTGCTGCACGCTGTCCTCAGCCACGTGCCTGGACCAACACCAGGACTGCACCGCTCGGTGAGCACAAAGTGCTTGGTGAGGTGATGGGTGTGTTTTTGTGTTCATCATTTGGATGGAGACTGTTCAAATCCCTGTGCAGCCGCAGTTCCTGCTGGTTAGTGAACCACCAAGCACATCAGCCCATGCTCGGTGCTGTGCAGAGCCAAGCAATACCTTTCAGCTGACCCAAGAGGAAGACTGACCATCTCTCATCATTCCCAATCCTCTGCACTTTATTTTTAATCAAAGCAGATCACTAGACTGTTTCCAATACCTTTTAATGGGCAAAAAGGGGGCTTCGCTTATAAAGACAATAGTGTTAAATTATTGAAGGGCCTGGATGTACATCATGAATCAGTTTAGTACCAAAGTCGCTGCCAATTATTCAACTGATTCAAAATGAGACTCCCATCACAAAATGTTAAATCACAGGATAAATCTGTCCTGGGAAGGGCTTTAGTAATCAAAATGCTCTCGAAGCAGAAAAAGCTTTCTTAAAAGCGGGGGGAGAAAAGGTTACAGCTTAAGCCAGACATTATATAGTAATGCCAGATGTTAAACAGTTGACTTAAATTATTGGCAACTATCAAATGCAAGATGCTAATACTACTGGTTGCAGAGCTATGCCACCAAGTTTGTAATCTGTGGAATGGGCTTAAATATTCCTTTAATTTTCTGCCTATGGATAACAGGCAATTTGGATTAGCTTCCGCAGAATAATAACCTCCTAATTCTCAGCAGATGAGTATAAGCCTTCTGCAACATCAAAAAACCAAGCCCATGCTTAATATGTAACCTTTAATGGTATGTGTTTTTAAATTATAAGACTCCATTGGACCTGTGTGATTAAGCACAAGAAATGCCTGAAGCCACTCTGCCTGCCTTGCAGATAGCAGAAGGCACATACATATCCCCTGCTCCCAAATGCAGGACAAAACATTCAAAACAGTGTTCCCAAAAATCCTCTTTACCCCAAAATGTGCCTTTTCATGTTGCCATGAATCCGTGTGGCTGGAGCATGCCAATACCTTGAGATCACTTGGCGCAGGGGCTCGCTCCGTGCCCATCCACACGTATGTTCCCAATTTCTTCCTGTGGCCCTGCCTTTTTCCCCCTCCTTCATGCCCTCCTCCCATGCCATTCACCCACTGTTTATCCAGCAACGAGCCTCTTGCATGGTGTCAGTGACTGTCTGTCATCCATGGCTAAGGAAACCAGGATCTGGGAACCTCTTGATGTAGTCCAGGACCAGTGGGGATGGCCTCAAACCCCCAAGCAGCTTAGGCACGTGCTTTCTCCTTTTGACCTTGCAGCATGACCACAAGACCAGCGACCTACATGGCCCATGAGCTCCCCAGAGGCATGAGGACAGCCCCAGCCTGACCCACTCACTGCAAACTGTAATAAAACATGCTGCAAGCCTGGGCTCAGGCTGAAGTAACAAAACTCAGCTGCTCAGATGAGCCAAAACCCACATTTGCTTTTGTTTTGGGTTTGTTGGGTTGTTTTTAATCTTTCCTTGATACAGAGCTGCAGGCGTTGGAGAGCGTGGACAGCAGGGCTGGTTCCTGCCTCTGCACCAAGGGGAACATCCTTGCTCCAAGGCTGGAAGATGGGTGAAGCAGCGGTGAGGAAAGGGTCAAAATACATCCCCCGACTGCGAGTGAAAGAAAAATGTTGGCAGAGCAAAGCTTGCCACAGGAATAAAAGGTTGTCCTGACTGTTCATATTACTCCACATGGGGTGAGTAAAACTGTCGGTCAGACTGAAGCGTCTGATATACAAAGGGGAATAAAAACTCATTAAAGGTCTAAAAGGAAACCCTATTAAAATACCAAATATAAAATGGAGGAGACTTGATCACCCTTGTGCTAGAGAAGTGTCAGGGTTTGAATGAACCTGAGGCGGGGGGGGGGGGTTTGTCCTGAAAGCAGAGGAAATGCATTTTGTGGAGAGCCAGGTGGGATGAGGGGCAGGTAGAGTGTCAAAGAGCACTGATATTTCAGGGTCTCTCTAGGAGCCTGAAATGCGAAGGGGATTTACTCGGCTTTCAGAGGGGAGCAGAGTGCTAGCAGATTGTTGAAGGCATTCCAACGTGGTTCACATTCATCTGTTTCTTACATCGAGAGCTCTTGGCTGCCGCTGTGCCGAGGTAGGGAGCATCTCCACTTCTCCTCTCTCCCGCCCGGCACGCAGGCTGGCTCCAAGCCGAAGGGGAATTAGCACTGGTGGGTCCTTGTGATTCTCCTGGCCTGGCCTGGCTGTTGTCCCCTTGGAAGCCATCAAACCAGACCACTTTTACAGGGCCTGAAACACCCTGAGAACAGTCTTTCTCACGGCATCTCATTTCGACTTTATTTGGTCTTGGGGAAGGAAAAATTGCAAGGGGAAAGAGCTAAATGAACTATTTTCTTTCAAGCATTAAACAAGCCACATCGTCCTGTTAGTGCTGGTTTCCAATGGATTCCTTCCTCATGGTTGATGGACCTTTAAACTGAATTGTACTGGGGCTTCTGGGGTGGAAGAAGAGGTTTCTTACACACTAGAAAAGCCATGTGGGGAAAAAAGACACGATGAATACCTCACTCACAGCAATTCCTGCCTGATAACCACCCAGAGTCCCCTCCTTAGGCATCTTATCCTGTGTGGACTCTCTGTAGGCATGAATGCTACCAAGCTTTTTCCATGGTTTGGGAATTTTTGTCCCATCTCTTCCTGGATTTGAGTTTTCTGAACTCGGAAAGGCATAAATGGAGGGTTTCTCTCTTGCACGCACACCTTTTTTATCACAGTACTTTTAGGAACGTGTTACCTTTGGTGTTTTGGGGTGTCCGCTTGGGGCACCAGAATTCAGTAATTACTAAGGGTTGGGGCTGTGAGGGAAACATACACCTATGGGGTTATGACCACAGAAATCTCATTTCCTCACAAAATCAGGGTTCAAGTAAAAGCTTGTTTCTTACTTAGAGGCAGGCCACTAAGCCATGCCCCAAGCTAACCCATTTCCCTTTCTCTGCCACCATTTCTCTCCTCCTGCACTATGAGGCATGTTTTTTTCTCAACCCCTCCTCTTGGATCCTGGTTTTTGGAGAACGAGGATGGTTTCCTCCCATCTCGGCAACATCAGGATACAAACAGGGCCCGTCATTCACTCATACACACGTTATAATCACGTAAGTCCTGTTTCCTTATGAAACCTGAGCAGAGCTGATTCCATACAGCAGACGCCGCTTCGTCAGCCCATTGCAATGTACCAGGAGGCACTTCAAAGATTAAAGTGAGGGAGAACTTCATGTCACCATGGAAAGTTTGCCCATTAACAGAGGCAATGAGTCTGTGGAGATGCCAAAGGTACCTAGAAAAGACCACAACTCTTTTCCCAGAAGCTCAATTATAAGAATCTCTTTTACAGTTCCAACACTGAACATCCCTTTTTGGGGCCAAACAAGCACAAAAGCCATGACATGAGTCAGCTCCAAGTGCCTGGAAAGACCTGCGGCACCTTGGTTGGGCTCAGCAGACTGATGGATTAGCACTTGTCCATGTGGAATTGTAGGTTTCAATCCTCAGAGCCTTTTCCAGTCAATTGATCTATCCCAAGCCTGTCATCGGGTACAAACGGGCCTTTGCCTTTCAGCAGAATGAAGCAGCAGTAAATAGAAATGGGACGTGACAATTGTTTTGCACAGACATTTTAATGGTCTGTTCGTTCTACAGCTCTGCTGCTGTGGTCAGAGAGAAATTCCCTTTCTCCTTCAGGAGCTGGTGGATAGAAACCCACTCCCTTGGCCCTTGGGTGTTCATTCCCAGGAAGCAGAAGTCTTCTACATCTTCAGTTAGTGTCCAGACTGCTCCTGTCAGGCAGGACTGATGTGGGTCCAGTCAGGGGCCTCTTATTTTACCCTTCTGGGGAAGCAACAGGCACAACCCCAGCAGCCTGCAGCAGTTTAATGATGCAGGGCATCATGTGTTCCTTTCCTGATATTCCACCTTCCAGCCTGCAGCTCATTATTGTCTGTGTTCCACTTCTTTATTCTGACCTTGCCAGATATCCCCAAATACACCCTCATCTCCTTTATCCCTGTATCTTTACCCCCATTCCATGCAGCTGACAAACACAGCCCCATGTTGCTCCAAGCCCAAGCAACCAGCAGTGCAGAGCTCCAGCTCCCTTCACCTAGAAAGGCGCAGAGGAAGCACATGGCAAAGCAACCTGTGCTGTGAGGTGATGGGAAAGCTGTTGCTGAAACATGAGCAGAAGAATCTTAGCGTTTCCGTGTGTGTTTTGAGACATTTTTAGCACTTTATGGACCAGTTTTGGCTGGCCACTGAAATGGATCAAACACCAGCCTCATCACTCGTCCTCTGGGGGAAGCTCTGTCCTTGTTCTATTCACTTCACACAGCTTATGGCTCAGGACGGGGCACTGTGTTTAACTTACAGGCTCAAGGAGCTGGGGAGCTGTCTCTTCACCCCAAACACAACAGACAGAGCCAGCGAAGCAGGAACCTATGATGTCAATCCCAGACGTTGAGCTTTGCAAGGTCTGGGCACGAACCCCACCATGGCAGAGCAGACTGAGCTCAGGCGATGTGAAACGTAACCAACATATTTTACACCCACACCACTAAAAATAGGCCGATGCCGCCAACTCTTCATCTGGAAAGAGAGGAAACACGAGCGTTGCTGTGTTTTGGATGAGGCACAGCACTAAAGTCCTGACCATATTTAGCCATAAGATCATCTCATAGGACTTCTGCATGAGAGCAGAGGTTTAGCAAAATGATTCTGGCCAAGTGCCAGCCTTGCCTTTGTTATTTCTCCTGCTATCTCAATACGTCATTTCACCACCTAAATTGCTGTGTTGAGTTACTCGGGGCTGCTAAAGCGCTGTCATGCTACAGAGGCAACTGCCTGTGGGAAATGATGTCTCTACTGAAAGCTCTCCCTGTAGCTGAATTCAGGCCACCTCTTTAGGTGTCGGGTTTAGATTCCTCGTCGTAAGCACAGAAACCTGAAGCATTTTGCCCAAACGTGTTGAAAGCTACGAAGACATTAAAGATTATTCATGGAATAAATATCCACTTGCAGGAAGGCTTCTTGTTTTAACACGTTAATATTTCAAGCAGTGCATTGCAGCGTGTGTAGCCGCTCACAGAAAAAGGTGATCATTAAAAGTGATTTAAACAGCACCCTGAGCGCTGTTTAAATAGTTCTAATATTAATGATACCAGGAATGGACTTCATTTTTATGATTTAATGGCAGTTTCTGCTTAAGTTAAAACACTTCCTAGATTCTCCTTAGGTAATTAATAGTAATGAGACATTCCCTGAGAATTTGTCTTCAATTGCTTCCCTATTGGGTGCTGTGATATTGTTACTTTGCTGATCATTTTTAACCACAAAATACTCCATTCCAGTTGTTGCCCTGAACACAACAAATGTCCTTATTTTATTTGCAACCCCCCTGTCTGCTTTTTCCCATACAAAAAGCGATTACTTTTCCATAATATTAATATATCGCAGCTTTACATCTTTCCACGTTCCATAATCCCCACTCCTGAGGTACTTTCTCTCCGGGTCCTGCCTGTGTAGAGCTCTGGTACCACCTAGTGTTCCCGACTAAACCCTCAGCTGCGGGATGCGGCTCTTTCCTCGCCGCTCTCCCGCTGTGCTCGCAGTAGGAAACGCCTGTCGCGACAGAAGGTGGCGATTAGGGCTGACCACATGCAGTGAAACCATTTCCCCCGCCAGCAGCTGCTGTCCTGGCAGCGGTGGCTCGGGATGAGCATGTCCTGCCCTGACTGGAATGGAAACAACATTCCGGGCTGCGGGGAGGCGGCTGGGGCAGGTTTATCTGCGGGTCCAGCGCCACCATGACACCCCGCAAAGACCATAGGGAGGGCAGTGGGGGTTCACCGCCTCCCTCTACCCCTCCTGCACCGCCTCACGCATCAAAATGACCCTGCGCTGGCTCCCATTTCCCTCTCATTCTACAGCCTATGGAGGAAGAAACGTTATTTAACCGCAGCGGGACCCCACCGCTGCGTGTCCGCACCCACCCCGCGGTTTGCCCTCACTAAACATGGCGGCCCCGCCGGTGAGTGCCCGCACCGGACCCCGCGCCTTGCCCTCACTAAACATGGTGGCTCCCACCCCGCTGCCGGGGCGGAAGAGGTGCGGGGGGCGTCACCGCACGGACCCCTTCCGCGGTCACCCCAGCGGAAGGAGTTGTGTGTTCAAATAGTGGCGGGGCTGAGGGGGTCGGGCCCAACGGAGCGGGAGCGGGGCCGAACCGGGGGTGAACGGTGAGAGGGGAGCGGGACCGAACCGGGGGTGAACGGTGAGAGGGGAGCGGGGCCGAACCAGGGGTGAACGGTGAGAGGGGAGCGGGGCCGGGGGGCAGTGTTGAGGACGGAGCGGGCAGGAGCTGCGGGAAGGGGTACGGGGGGCGGTTGTTTTTGGGGTGCTTTGTGGCCGACTGGGAGGCGGGGAGAAGGAGAAAGCAGTTGTGGGGGGGTGAGGAGCCTGCTTGGGGTGAGAAGAGGGAGAGACCGGTTGGTTTAAGGGACGATGGGGAAGGGGAAGGTCTGTGTGTGAGCGCCATAGGGGCGGACGGCGGTGCTTGTTTGAGGTCGGGGAGCTGGGAGGGTGAGGAGAGGGAGCAGGGTCTGTGCTGGGTGCTTCTGGGGTCTCCAGCTAGATTTTCTTCCCCCAAAAGGGTGCTCAGGCATTGGAACAGGCTGCCCAGGGCAGTGCTGGAGTCACCATCCCTGCAAGTGTCCACAAACCATGTAGACAAGGCTCTTAGTGACATGGTTTAGTGGGGTCTTGGGGAATGGTTGGACTTGATGATCTTAAAGGTCTTTTCCAACCCGGTTGATTTTGTGATTCTAATTATGGTGAACAATAGCTGTTATTAAATAGCTATTTCATAGGCGTTCCCACCAAACCAAAGCAACAGCATATTGCATGTTTTGGTGATGTTTTCTCCTCCCACCTCCTTGTTTCTAGGGTTCTCTCAGCTCTGGGTGGAATCTGCAGTGTTTTCTGAGCTGCTGACTGTACTGAGCATTGACTATCTGTGTCCCTAGCATAACTTAACATAGATGAAGGGCTTGGGTCTTGAAGACGTTTGAGGAAAGGACTTTCAAAGTAAGAACTATCTTTGTGTCCTATTTGCTGCCAAATAGTTAATTTCCTTTGGAGTTCAATAACCATGAGGCCATTGAAAAAAGAGAAAGAGCAGAGCATAATCCTGATCAGTGATGATGAAGCTGAGAGCACGCTGGGGAACTCGGTTCTGTTGGTAGACCCTCTGGGTAAGTGCTGTACTCTTGTTGTCGAGGAAGTTCTGTAAAGAACTTTGGAAATAAACTGAAGTAAAGTTTATTAATTATAAAGCTAACTTTATAAATTATTAAGTGATATGCTTGAAATGAGTCTTTCTGCTGCTATGAAAGCAAAATGCTTCACATATAAATAAAACCAGGAGGAACTGCCATTATTTCATAACTTTTAAGGTTTCTTTGGCTGTTCTGCTGAACCCGAAATCATACTGCTGTGTAGTTTCAAACTATTACAAACTGAGCTGAGATTGAGCTTTTCAGTGTCAGTTGGATCCTTTTTGATTCCATTAGTTCTGTTTTGATAGTGTCTGGAAGTTTTTGTCCAAGGCCACTGCGCCATTGTCCTGGGTTCAGCTGTAACAGTTATTTTTTCCCTTCTCAGTAGCTGCTGCAGTGCTGTGTTTTGGCTTTAGCCTGAGAACAACGCTGATAACACACTGATGTTTAGTTGTTGCTCAGTAGAGCTTACCCTGACCAAGGACTTTTCAGTCTCATGCTCTGCCAGCAAGGAGGGGCACAAGAAGCCAGGATGGAGCAGAGACAGGACCCCTGACCCAAACTAGCCAAAGGGGTATTCCATTCCACAGCACATCATGCCCAGTATAGAAACTGGGGGGAGTCACCCAGAAGGCTGGATTGCTGCTCGGGTCAGGCTGGGTATTGTGCTGAGCAACTGTATTGTGCATCACTTGTGTTTATTGTTGTTTTTTTTTCCCTTCCCTTTTTAGTTTTATATTCTCTCCCCTTGCTATTTCCCTGATCATTATTATTATTGGTGGTACTAATAGTAGTTTTGTATTATACTTTAGTTATTGGACTGTTCTTATCTCAACCTGTGGGGTTTACATTCTTTTGCTTCTCTTTCCCATCCTGCCAGGAGCAGAGGGAAAGAAGGGGGGGAGTGAGTGAGTGGCTGCGTGGTGCTCAGTTACCAGCTGGGCTTAAACCACGACACCCATTCTTACTGGCACTGCATGAAACCATCAGAAAACTTGTGCCTTAAAGCATTTTTAAAAATTAAGTGTCACAATAGCTGGATGAATTTGTAATGATGTTGTAGTTCCCTTTGTACTGACTTACACTGCATCTTGTCTACAGAGAAACCTGCTCTGGAGGAAGAGAAATCTGAGGAAGTTGTGGATGAGGAATGTGAACTAGTGGTTACTTTCTGTAAACAAGCCAATGTGATGCCTCATGCAAGATACGACTGTACAATACACCCGTTTGAGTATGTTCAGTGGTGTGGAAGTTAATGGGGGGGGGTTCATTTTCTGCCTTTAGTCCATCTTATCAAGCAACCTTGTTAGCTTTTTAGCAGCTGAAAGCAGTAGAGCTGGATAAACATAAACTTGGTTCATAAATAACCTCCTGCTTTTCCACTTTGTAGGCGAATGGAATGTGATACATGCTCACCCCTTGGGAAAAATGCTGATATTTGTAACCAATGCTACTGCTATATTTGTGATAAGCTAGCTTCTGAGGTAAGAGTTGTAATCAAGGACTGCACAACTTTGAGTAAACTGAATTACTCACCAGTCTTTTTTAAAAAGAAATCACTCTTGAACACACTAAAAGCATAAATGATACATGAAATTTAATATTTTAACAGTTCCTTTCCTAAATCTTTATCTGCTTCACAATGCTTCTACAAACATAGTCACTGGCTGGGTTTATTTCTGGTAGTCCAGCCAGTTGTTGGAGTAGACATTCACTTAGTGTAAGCAATTGTACCTCCTGTTCGCTTTAGCCACACAGTGTTTTTCACAGAATCAAATGGTTAAATCGGGCTGCTTCTCACTGCACTAGAGAAATGTCAAACTTTAGACTGTTCTAACATAGAATGAGGGAGTTGGAAGAATTGGGTGCATAGGGTTGGGTTGTTTGGGGTTTTCTTAGTCAGAAAACTTTGGAAGTGAGGGTGAACATGCAAACACAGTGCTGTGTCACCAAGTGACAACGGGGAGGGTGCCAGCCTGAAGTGTCTTTGTAAGGTATTCAGGAATGAGGGTAAATTACTATGGGGTTTTTTATTTGTTAGCCATGATACCAAGTTATTGTTGTATTAGCCTCTTGCCCTGGCTGTCAAAAACTTCACTGGGGCTTTGCCTAGGCCTGTAAAGTGTGAAATGAATTGTAGTCCTTCACTCAGAGGAACTAACCTTTGATTTGCTCAGCTAGAGGGGAAAAAAACCCCAACCTTTCCCTGTTTTTCATGTTTTATGAAATAGTGTGAGAACTGGACAACCCCTTCCCTCTGCCACTGCAATGCACACAACAAAAGCAAGTTCTGGAAGGACCAGCGTGACTTTGCCTTGGCTGGCATCCTTGTAATGTTCAATTTGGAGCTCACAGATATAGATGCAGACCTTCGGCACGGTGGTAAGTACACATCATACTGACCTGGGGCACGTGTGGCTCACTGTGGCTACTCACTCTGGGGTTTGATGGGCATCTTGTCAGGTCCACAACTGTCTTTGCAAAGGCTTGGTGGATTTTTAAGGTAGCAGCTTACTGTTACTTCTCTTTCTGGGCCATACTCAGAGCAGACACAGGTCTGCAGGTGCACTTTGTGCACTTTCCTGCTTTCCTCCCTCTGGAAGAAGCAACAAACCTTTCCTGGGCAACAAGATTGGGTGTGAGCAACTTGCTAAATATTTTACACAGGGTGCTTACGACTGTCTTTGTGTTTCTTTTTGTTTTGAAAAGACTAAAAATTGCACTAGGTTTCACATCTGTCTCTGCTTTCTTAGGAGATCTTCTACTAAAATTTATCCAGGAACTTTCTGTGGAATATAATAAGTATCTGTTTGGAGAAAAAATGCTTCCTGCACAATATGAATGCTTTTGCCTCCCAAAATTCCCCCCTGGGCAATGCAATATTTGCGGATCACGCAGCATGGAGGTTGTATACAAGTAAGTGACAACAGAACTCGGCTACTACCAGTACATACTGCTCTGTGCAGGTTTGATTTCCTTTGGTGAAGTGATAATTGGAATTGTGGCACCTGATAGAGCAGAAAGAGTTGAGACAACTTACTTGGCCAGGGAGATATTAAATTGTTATAGAGGCTTTTCAAGGAGAGGCCAGTCAACTTGCTCTCAAACTGTAGAATGGTTGTAATTGCCACTTGTTTATGAAGTACTTGAACACGCTTTATCTTATAGACCACTTCACTTTCTTAGGTATTCTGGAGTTTTTGCACTGGTAACAAGATTTTTAAATCAGGCAGAAAGAGAGAATCCTAAAGCTACTGCTGTCATGTTTCTGGGAGCAGCTAAGGAGATAGCACATCATAAAGACCCTGCTTTGTAAGTATCCAGTTCCACTTCTAATGTGTGATCTTCATTTGCTCCTCAGGGAGGGGAGACTAAGAGAGTTCTGGTTTTCCATTTATTAAGGGTAAAGAGGGTGTAAAGTTCACAGCTCTGGCTGCAGCACAGTGAGAGGAAAATGAGCACACCTGGGGGAGAGATGAGATTGGTTATGGGGAGGCCTTTTGGGGAAAAGAGAAGGCTAAAGGTTGGATGTGAGAGGAAAAAGTTAAGTAGGATTGAGTCATGAGGAGGGGAGATGATCTCCAACAAGGGAAAGGAATTTGAGATGGGAACTGGGAGGAGGGAGGGTGATAGGCAGCAGATGGTGGCTGGTGGGGTTAATTCCCCAGGAAAAGGCACAGGGGCAGGGGAGCCTTCCTGAGTGGAGAGTGCACAAGCTGCATGGTGTGAAGAAACATCTGCTTCTGACCTGGAAGGAAGGGAGGATGTGATGTGTTCCTTGGGTAATAAGTTTTAGTTGCCTCTCCTAAGTCTGGAGGCTGCCCTGTCAGCTGGGAGGACTGCATGAAACATAATACAACCAGAGTTTAAATACTTCAGTCTTTACTACTGGTGCTGTTTATTTTCTTGTTTATGTCATGGCTGTTTCATGCTTGATTACTGTCTAGCTTGAGCAAAGGTCGCAGGGCTTTGCACTGGAAAATCTAAATAGTTTGGGGCTTAAATTCAAGGCTGTTTATGAAGGAGAAGTAAAGGTGGGGTTTTCTTGAAGAGCTGATTATAAAGAAGAGGACAAAGGCAGGAAAACAAGACAAACATTAATTAGGGCTTTTATCTTCCCCTTTTAGAAGCTGGCAGAACCTTGGTCACACTGCTTCATTAAAGATTGCTGTCCCTTGTCTGCTGCAAAGGTAAGACTTCTCTTACCATATGAGATGACAAAGGGGTGGTTGCTGGCTGCAGGCTTCCTGCTTGCTTTTAAAATAAGTTTCAAATTACTTCTATTGAAAAGCATAAAGTAAGTGAATGCTTTGGCTCTTAGAAGCCAGAAGTAAACTTGCACAGGTGTAAAATCTTCTGGTTCTGTAGCATCAGGAGCTCCTTATCAGGGAACACAACCCCACTGTAGTGTCTTAGGTATTGAGCAGAGGAATACTGGCCTGCTGCTGCCTGCATGTAGACTGCAGGTGGGTAGGGACAGGCAGAAGAATACAAACAATGTACATCAGTCAGCCTCGTGAGCATGCTATCAGGTTCTACAGCTGTACACTACAAATCAGGGTTTTTAGAAGACCTGTTGAATATTAGTTCCTTTCTGTGAAGGACAAGGGCAATACCGGCCTTATTTAGAGCCACATAAATATTCAAACCCTTCTGTGTTGCCTCAAAGGAGAATAACACAGAGCCAAGAAGATGGATAACTTTTCGACAGTACTCTAGGAGTGTTCTGTAAGGCCAGACCAGAAGGTGGTGTCAGGTAGCTACTTGTGGTTAGTAAGCCAAAGAGTAAATAGTGTCTGTTAAAGATCAAAACAGCAGCCTTGTAGTATTCCACTGGGATGGAGTAGTCAAGGATGTAACATAGCAAAGTTCCCCAGAGGCTGATGAATGAGGACATCGAGCTCACTTGGCTTAATTCATTTCTCATTTTAGCTTTATATTTCACCTTTAACCCGAAATTCACTTGCACCAGAAGGTTAATGAATTAAGAATTAACTTTTTTCAGGCACACTCAAAAACAATTATATGTTCTCACCTCTTATTTGAAACTAACGACAGGTGTAACCTAAATCCTCTATCAGTTTTCATTTTTAAATTGCTATTCTTGAATTTAATTTCTTCCTTTAAAAGAACAGGAAAAGGAATTTTTTTGTGTCTCTCACCCAATTCTCAAAGAGTAAACCCTTCTTTTTATTATATCCAGTGGTCAGATAAGACAAAAATGGTTTCAGTAGCTGTGAGGGTGCCAGGAGCTTGAGCTGACCAGGTTACTTCTTGGGTTCATCATATGTTGTTCCAGCAGATCCAAAGATCTGCTGATCTTTGTTTTAAAACGGAAGGCCACAGAACCTCAGTTTCACTGTTTTATTTTAAACCTTGTTTAAAACAGTAAAAGACCAATACTGTTATTCACTACTAATCTTACAGCACAAATTGAAATGTAGATCCAAACTGTCTGACTTTTAACCAAAACCAAACCCCTGAACTTCTTTAGAATAGCTTCCCATAGGATTTAAAACAAAACCCACAACAACTTAATAGTAATTCGTCCAAATTAAAGAGAATTTGATATTTCTCTTTGTTTTTTCTCTTCAAAACACAGGATCACAACCCAACTTCAGAGGATGCTGGTGTTGTGTGACTTCCCCAAATCTTTGTATGAAAAGTTTGTCAATTTCTTTCAGTCCATCTCACTTCCATGTCACTGCTTTGGCTTCTCAAATAGGTATGTTCTTTGGGGGTTGTTTGCAGAAGATGTTTTTATACAGTTGCCTGATGTGGAAACAGCTGTATAGAATGGTTCTTGGGCATCTTTATAGGGAGACTTCAGTATTAGCTGCTTTGTATTTGTCCTATCCCAACAGGAAAATTAGTTGTTGATCCTGTGGCTAAGTTGTTGTCCATATAGAAATGTTTTATTGGTAAATCTTCATGTTGCTTAAAGGAAATAAACTGTGGTGTACAAAAAAATGTGGTTAAAAATGACTTTCTTTTTGTACTTCCAGCTTGAATGTTATGCCATGGGATCATGTGTTACTGACCACTGTGTTAAAAGGCCAGAACATCACTGGTCAAAGAACACTGAAAGGAAGAAAAGTATTTCTGTGGGAACCGCTCCCTGTTATAGAGGCTCGAGTGGAGAAATTGGTAGACAAGAAGAAGTAAGATCAGTTTGGCCTTGTTTTGTGTCTTCATTTCATGAACTCAACATTTGTTTTGCCTGGTGTTGTCTGCAGTGTAGTGTTTTCCCATCATCTGCAGTTTCATATAATGGGGAAACCTGCAAAACAAAGTCACATTTGAAGCTGTTTGTGCCCATTACTTCTTATCGAGGAGGCCAGTAGCTTTTTGAAGTTTTTCAAAGCAGAATCAAGGCCTTTGAACGCTTCAAGGTCAGAAAAGAATGTTGAAGTGAATCATTTCTTTGTTTCCATAAACCCAGTAGGTTTTAGATGCTGATGTTTAAAACAAATTCTGTCCATCTAAAGGCTGAGTAAGTGGAAGATGGCCAAAAAAAGTGTGTTCTGGTCTCTGGGTCTTCAGAAGTCTGCATTTAAATGAATACAGTCCAGTTAAAGAATTGAATTGAAAAGCAGCCTCCTGTTTTAGTTTGCCAGAGTACAGATATAATCAGTGGGTGGTTTCGTGGAACTTCTTTCCAACTGTCTCTTTCTACCAGTTATGTCTCCCCTTGTGCAATGTGTGTTGTGTAGGAAGACCCATTGTTTTGCTTCATTAATTGCAGTATATATTTTATTGATCTATATATATCTTCCCACTTCTTTGCTTTTCCTACTATCTTTTTCTTTCCTCCCCAGCTATAAAGAAGTTGTTCGCTACCTGAGGGCTGTGAAGTGCAATGATACCAAAGGGTAAATGGCTTTTTTTTCCTTCCCAATTATTTCTTTGCCTTAAGATTGTGTCCTAACCTGTGTTTCCTCAAGGTGTAATAAACTGGTAGCATGAAAAGCAGTAGGATTTTGGCAGCTGTTTGCTAAGTGAAAGCAATGCTGCATTGCAACTAACTTCTACTTCATCAGTGTAACTCACTAGTGGTCCAGCGTAATTTGATCTATAAAATGCATAGTAAAACTTTCATATTAATGAAAATCAAATATTCATCCCTTTTCTCTTCCCAGGTTAAGACACCTCCGGGATAAAATCCCATTCTATCTGTGTAAATCTGGAGACTTCCTGGATGCTGCACATTCCCTGCTGTTTCCTGTCAACAGCCTCGCCTGCTGCACTGCCTGCCGCATCACACCTTTTGAGTATGAGGTCTATCTGAAGATGTTCAGAACAGGCAGTGTCCCTGCTGGAAAGGATATGCTGGACTCTGGGCTCTGGATTACAGTTGGCAAGTGTAATTTCTTCCTTATGTATGTGTAGAAACTTAATTATGGCTTTTACTTTTTCATTAAAATTAATAGCATTATGAGGGACTCTGATCCCAACTATAAATTGTCTGGACTAAAGCACAGTCCATAGCACCAGACAGGAAGAATGTCTTAATATCAGAGCATGAATTATTTGGGTACACTTCACACAAGACTCTAGTTTCATCAACTGTGAAGTTGTTTTGCCAAAAGCAACCTCTGAACATACAAATCTCCCTATTGCATCATGGTGTTACTAGTGGTAGTGTGTCACTTAGCACTGTGGTATGTCTCAGTCTTGACCTTGAGAATTAAAGCTTCCTGATAGTTTCATGGTCTGTTCATTACATTCTGACATTAGTTCAGGCACTGGTAACTGTGATCATCTGGTGTGTGCTACTTGTCAAGGTGTATTCTGATTTATTTTGGGGATGTTCAACTATTAGTAGAATTCTTCAAAGTATGAGATACTGACAGTGTGTATCACACTGTGATGTACATAATGAAGACTTTGTTCTGGGTCACCTGCTCTGATGGCTTAGTCCAAATTGTATTCAGCTCTTTGCAGCTTTCCAGAATAGCATTTTACTGCTGATATCTTTCAGTTCAGAACTGACCAAATACTGCAAAACAGCTGTAGGCATTTGTTTGTCTCTTTGTTAGGTTTCTGTAGAAACATATCTGTAACTAAGTATCCTCTTTGGTTTCCTAATCTGTAGTTATTCAGGAAATATAAGATGTTTTGGATATTTTTTTCTTCTTGCAGGGCCTCCCTTGAAAGATGGTGTTCTGATTAAGCAGGCACTGAAACTCCTTTACAGCAACATGTCACTCTACAGGAATGTGAGTAGCTTAAAACTGTGTTTCTGTGGCCCCTTAAGTGTTTCTCTGTATTACCTGTTTTGTCCAGTTACTTCCCTAATGCAAGGATTTACTATCAAAACCCTTCTACCTGGGTGTAGTTTACACTTCTGTGAACAGGTTTGACTTTGTAAAACAAACATTCTGCTGTGTTTCAGCCTAAATGCTGGAGTACCCTCATCATGATCTTGGGCAGTAGCAATTTGCTGGAAAAAAGTGGGCACCTACATCCCATGTCCCTGAAAGAGCCACCACTTGACTTCCAAGAGGTAACTGAAGCAGTCTTGTGAGAGGGGAAAACCTCTTGGCTTGGATTTATGAGACTTCATTTGATGTGGGCATTGGCTTGTTCTTCTAAATGCTAAGGTTAACTTTACAGTTCCTCAAATACTCCTGTGGTACATGCAGAATGGTGTGATTCAGGAGTGTTAAATGCTACAGTAAATGGATTCACGCTGCTTGCAGCTCAATGCCTGAGGCTGAACTTACATCTTTTACTGTTGAGATGGATCAGATAACAAAATGGACAGTGAAGCAGTTTAAGAAAAATATGTAAAAGCACATTTAAGAACATCTTGGGCGCTGCTTGATGTTTGTAGAGTGTCTGAACATCCTTCTCCTTTACTTGTGACTCATTACCTCTGTTGCAGGGCGTCCTTGCTGCCAGTTGTGGGCTTTTGGAGGAACTGAAGGCAAAAATTAATGTTTCTTTACCACCCTCTATTTTCTCTCCTCATGTAAGTGTGCACATAGCAATGAGAAAATTTACTATTTGTGTTATTGTGCTTTGAAGATGTAGCAGTGTTGAGAACAGTTGGATTATTAAAGGCTTTTAAAGGGAGCTTGAAGATTTTGGGGGGAATGAAATTGGCACAAGACTGTTCTTAGCACAGTCTAAAGGCTAGAGCAGACGTCTGAAGTAAGAAAACGATTAGGTTCTGGTCTGGTCTGACACCATCTTCAACCTAGGACAAGTCTTGCTTTATCACTGTCCAAATTTATACATTTATAAAGTGGGAGGGCTGGTGGTAATTGATTCTGTCTTAACTTCTCACAGGGTGATCTTGTGTGGTTTGTTTTAAACAGGAGGCTACCCTTTGAGACTTGACAGTGTATTTGGCTCAAAACTTGGAACAGCTCAGAATTACTAAACTTGTTTTGAAAGATGGTTTCAAGTATAGTGAAACATGTCTAAAAATGGCTTGGAATATATCCTGTATTAAATACAATCAGTACATCTAAGGAGATTTCTTATTCTTTTTTCCTACTTTAGAGGAAATTTAGCTTACAAATATGTGACTCCTGGGCCAGATTTTTTTTCCTCCCTTTAATTCTATTTCTGCTTCATGTTTCTGTGAGGACTTTATAGCATGTTTCACTTGATGTTCCCAAAAATAAATACCTGTTCTAGTCCCCCTTCTTTGGGCCTTCATAAGATGCACATGGATGTAGTGTCTGACATCTAACCTGTCTGTCTGGAATGGTAGTGATTTAGTGCTGATTTGACTGGATGTGATAGACAAATAGTGGGGAAAGTGGGCTTTTAAATACATGTCTCTTCTTGTTGCTGTCTCTCCCTGTAGTTACACCATGAGGCTTCTCTTATTCTCGCAGTACAAGCAATACAACAGATGCTTTTTTGTGATCTTCCATACTTGACTTCCTTCTTAGAGATAGCTCTGGCTTTTGGGGTGAGTCCTGGCTATTGATTTCTGTTCTAAGAGATTGAAGCAAATGGTATTTAAAATCTGTGTAACACCAACTTGGAGGTTTTAGACACATTTAACTTGATTTTTTTTTTTTTTTCCCCTCTAACTTTGCTGACCTTTAATTTAGTCTGGGTTTTAAGAAATGATTGGCAGTTGGTTTAAATCACTGGTCTTACTTTGTCTCTTCCTAGAATAACTTTTGGGCTCTGAGGCTGTTACTGGACCACCTTTCCTATGAAGAGCACATTCTCCATGGCACTGTCAACCTGATTTTGAGAGATCTACATTGTCAGAAAGCAGCAATGCTAAAGCTGTGAGTAAATGCTTGTTCCCTGTCTGTCTGTTTATGGAAACAGTAAGAGCAGTCCTGCAGCAGTAACATTTAGCAGAGATGTAATCCTTAGCTCTTTGAAACCAGCCAGCCCAGGGCTTTGGATAAGTCAAGAATACAAATAAGATGCCAGGAATTAATAGGCATGTTGTCTTTGCTGTTGCACAGCCGTGTTCTGTTTCCTGGTTTTATATTGCTTAGGTGGCAAAACCTTGGTCCCCAGTACGTGGGTGAATTCCTTTGCCTGTTCCTGACTTGCAGACATAAGAAGATGCAATCCATTGGCCTCTTCACTCTGAATATTATCACAGAGAATCTGCATATGTAAGTGTGAATCTTCATCATAGCCAGATAGAAAATCATTGTGCAACACTGATGGTAGTTTTCTCTTAATTAACTGTCTTAATTCACAGTTGATTCTTGGTTTTTGTTCTTCCCTGTCATTAGCAGTGGTAAAGATACTGAGCATGATGCTCTGGATAGATCTGAAATTGTTCTGTTACCTAGTGCAACCAAATGGCCTTCTCACTTCCCAGTGCCCAATGTTATGAAAAACATGTTGTCTGCTCTTGGCAACCCTGACCAGTCATCAAGATTACACAGGGTACAGTCTGGTTCTGTTACTTAAGCATCACTGTCATCAGCAGCAACCAAAAAAACGTTTAATTAGGACTTGGAGCAAAGCTGCTACTGGAATCTAAGGAGGCTTAATGCTGCATAAAACTTTTATCTAGGGAAAATAGTTGAAAGTAGCTCTAAATGTGGATTCTTGTGTATCTACAAGAGTACAATGGGTGTACAGGTTCAGTATTAAGTGTGCAAGAAACACTTCACGTGGTGGGGATGGGAGTAGACCCCCACCAAAACCCAAAGAGTGAGGAATGTATGTGCACTGTAATGCAAACTGAGGACAGCACTATGTGCCTGTCATTATCTTTTAAGAGACACCACTTGCTCTGCAGCAGCACAAAGCTTCAGTGGGTGGGGAAAACAGTCCTGAAAGAGTCTGAGTACTTTGGATTACAAATGATAACAAAACACTGATGTGTCCCTTTTGAAACCTCGAGCTGTTTGTAAGTATAATCCTGGCTCTCCTGTGTTACGCAGCAAAGCTTTCTAGGCTTTAGAGTGATAGACTTTAATGTATTGACATAATAGTTTTTAAATTAATTGACTCTCTGGTTGTATACTGGAAGGCAGAGTAATTGCTCTGGCACTTTCAATTCACACATAGCTGCTGGCAGCAGAGTAATGTTGAGAATTCACCTCTTAAGTGGAAATCATGGGCAGGTAAGTTGAAATTCTTCTCTTTCTTCTCTCCAGCCTTTGCTGTGTGTAGCAGAGAAAATAAAATGCCTTATTTCATTTCTATTTGAAAGTTAAAGTGAGTTGTTGGACTGGCCTTTTTGTAAAGCCTCGAGTAATGCAGAACTCAGGCTGAAACTGAGGTGTATCCCTATGAGAAAGGGGATTAAGACTCTGTATCTGGTTTTCAGGTGTCCTTGGGCAAAGCATCTTTGCAACTTCTTTCACAATGCAGTGAGTATCTGTGTGTTAAAATTTAACAACAAAGCGTATCGCTGACAACTGTGTTATATATTAGTTAGATATTTAAATATAACATTTAATATGTCATGTATCAAATGATAAGATGAAAAGAGGGTAGATTTAGGTAAGATATTAAGAAGACCTCTTCCCTGCGAGGGTGCTGAGGCGCTGGCACAGGGTGCCCAGAGAAGCTGTGGCTGCCCCTGCCCGTGGCAGGGGGTTGGAACTGGATGAGCTTTAAGCTCCCTTCAACCCAGACTAGTCTATGATTCCATGAAATGTCATATATCCTTGATATCTATAATAACATTATAAAAATCACTGAAGTATACTATTTCTTTTCTCTGCCCAGGGACTGAGGCACCTGCCCCTTGGCACTGCAGCTCATCATGAAGTCTCGAAGTTCATAAACATATTTGAAAATCTGTAACTTGTCACAATCTTCAGGAATATTTTCCAACTTGTCCTAATCTGAGAAATCTCTTCCTGGAGTCCCTACAAACTGTCTTCAGACAAATCCAAAATGAGATCCCAGGTTAAGGTGGGGAGCAGCAACTGTGTTCCCCACATCAGCAGATGTGTTGGGGGAATTTCCTTTCTCGCAGGTCCATGTGTGAAGCATGGTGATGGGTTTCAGTTTCCTTAAAAAGCCATTCTACAGAGAGATGCTCGTTGGGGTTTAGGATGAGGGAGGGAAACACAGATGAAGCAGAAGGCACCATGAGTCTTTACTTTGTTGTTACACGGATGTGCTGTGGGTGAGACATCTGCAGCAGAACAACTGCCAAGAGAGCAGAAGGTTAAAACAAGGAATCCTTCCTTTGTCAAGGTGTGTGAGTGACAGCATGCACTGAAGTGCTGTTTGAACACCCTTTTTGCTTTGTCGTATCATAAAAATAACCTGCTTTTGAGGCTGAAGGGCATTAACTGAAGCTTTCTTATAGCTTCAGGGAACCAGATTCAGGAGGCCTCATGCAGTAAGTAACTTGTTTTGTTTGTGATAACACAAGTCTCATTTTCAGTTGCGGGTTTTATTTGGTTTTATTTTCTACGGTAGGTGACTTATGCTGGTGCTGATGGCTCTGGGTTTCTCAAATCCTCATTTTAGTGCTAAGTTTGAGTTAATTTTTGACCCGTGCAGATAGAAATGAAGAAGTATTTCGAACCTGACTGATGTCCTTTGCCCTGATGTGATACCTGTCTGCATTGCTCTGGCAGGCAGGGGAAGAAGAAACCATCTTCATCTGTGATTAACTTTATTTTGCACATTTAAGGCTTTTGGTGGCTTTTGCAACTTTTGTTGTCCTAAATAAACTCTGCTGCTGTTTTGTTTAATACAAATGGGACCTGGTGTCTGAGTCAACGCAGCGTTCAGTAAAGCTCCACAGAAACGCTATCCTTGTCAGCTCTGCTTTGTGGGGGTTTGGTTGGGGCTTTTTCTTTAAATGGTTGCTTTGTCCAAGTTCAGCCAGGACAAGCAGAGGTCAGTGAGGTCCCCTAATACTCTGGAATGTGGTTCTGCTGGTGGCCACGCCACACTTCGTTCTGGTGCCCTGAAAGACACACTGGTGTGTCATCTCATCCCAGTTTCCAGGAGAAGTTTCTTGCATGTTCCTAATGCCATGATCTTTACTCACCTCACATTCCTGAGTAGTAGAAGGTCCCTGTTCCTGTTATGTCTGAGGGGGAGAACAAAAAACAGGGAAGGGAGCTGCAAATGGTGATCTTCACAGGGGCTATATCGTGTTCTCTGCTTTGCCCTGGTATGTAAGACCTTCCTATTCCTGGCCTGTGATGTTTCCTGGCTGCTCTCCTCTTCCCAACTCTCCAAAAGAATCCATTTGTTAGTCCCTGGGTGTGCTGACAGTTGCATCATGCTCTGTCATTTCACTGTGGGTGTGAAAAGAGAACAGTGAAACCAAGGCAGCCCCAGCACCAGGCTAAACTGGGACTGGGTGTAGGCAACTCGGTGTCACCCTGTGCAGGAGAGGGGGCAGGGGTTTAGTTACCCCTTCCTGCCTGGATTTACCATCACAAGGAAAGGGTAGGAACACCTTATTTACTGTAAGTAAATAGCATATCTATTCATTATTTATCTACTTCTGATTTTTAATGCATTGTAGCTGCCTTTATCTATAGTATAATCCTCACTCTAATGATGTTATCTTTTATGTATGAGAAAAAGACTTTGAAGAACTACACTTGACTTTGGGCAGGGGTTGGGTAGACACAGGTATAGTCCTTACACTCAACCAAAGTGGAAAACATCTTCCTGGTGCCCTGAGACCATGACTAGTGTAACCCCAAGGGTAAATTGGAGGCTGATCTCGTCTGCTTTGCTCCAGGTATAAGTGAGAGAAGCAGAGCTCATGAAAAATTGAGATGCAGAGGCTGGAGAAGCAAATGAGCACCTTTGCCTCATCTCGATATTGTATTTTAGCAATCGACTGCTGTTCTAGCAAGTCTGCACAGCTCCTACTGCCAAACACTGAACACAACATTTGCAACTAAGTGCCTGTATTAAAAATACAATTTCATCTGAAACGAGGGAAATTGTCTGATGGTAAAGCCAGGAATGGGAATGCCATCGTCTGGCCCAGGAGCATAATGTACCTGCCTGGGTTATGGTCAGCAGTTAGCAGAGCTGCTTGGAGGCTAATTGATTAGGGGTAGGGTTGCTGAAAGTCATTGCTAATAAACTCATTGTTTATGGGCCAGAGGGTGGAACTTCTCAGTATAATAAAGAATAAACAAGTAAATGCCTTGGCCTAGAGCTGCTGGTGACAGTGTGTGGCTCTTCCAGCTCTGCTCGTGGGGGAATGGGGATGCACATCCCAACAGGCTGAGATCTGAGCAGAGAACATGACAAGGGCAGCTTCGCCCTCTTAGCCATGTGGACACGGAGGGATTCATACAGTTAGAGTGTCAGGGGATGAGTTGAGAGCCAGAGCAGCAGCAGAGCTGGGGTGATGCTCAAGGCCACCCCTAAACCTCCTGCCTCTGCCTGTGTTACCCTTCACCACCTTGGCTCCTGCGAGCACTGGTACCGTTTCTACCAAGGACACTAATTAACCTGCTAAATGAGTTTATCCCTTTGGAGTGTGCACCAGAGAACTGAGTTATCTAAAATACCATCCCAAAGAGCCATAATTAGCAGCTGGGGCTGAGGGCAGACTCCTGCTTCCCAGGGCCACAATGGGGGCTGCTGACTCAGTGTCAGTGTGGTCCCCCACCCTCAGATGACAACTTTTGGTCCTGTATGGTGTAGCACAGGGCACGTATGTCACACACACCATCCCGTCCATTGAGCTCCTACTTCAGGAGCTGCTTTTCCCTGCTCTGGACCTAAACAATGCAGGGGCAGCAATAAGGATGCAAGTCATTGCACGGCTACCCTGGGATAGAAAGGAGTTGTGCGCTTCTAGCTGCCCGCCCAACCAAAAATACTCCTTTTTAATAACTGGCCAAAGCAAAGTAAAACCCCAGCTAGTTGCTGGCTGCCAGATTAACAGATGGCTGCAGTCATTAATATTGTACAACTTCGGGAGTTCATAATTCTTTAATCTACAAAGCCGGTGGGGGTAGCTAATGCGAGCCCCGCAATCTGCTGTACCAGCTCCATCCCAGACCCCCTGAGGGCTGGGAAGATGTGTCCAGGTCCTGCCTGGCCAGGACAAGGCTCCCTGCCTCATTCAAGGAGCCTGTGGCTGGGCAGAGCTGGGATGAGCTCAATGAACCCCTTGGGTTTATGGCTGTTGTCAATGGTGGCTCCTAAATTCACCATGTGCTGCCCCGGCCCTGCTCAGCCCTCACTGCCATCAGATTGTGGAAAATCCACAGAAATCCAATAACTCCTCTTCAGTGTCATTTTATCATTAAGCCCAAGCCTTTCCCATACTCTTTTGGAGGCAGCACGGGGAGATTATGACTGATGTCAATGGGCAGATAATCTCTGGTTCAGCGTTGGGTATCGCTGACCTCCTTAATAGACATAATAGAGGGTTTGGAGCAGGGGAGTGCGCCCTGAGCTGCACTCACCCCGAGGAGCCCCGCACCATGCAGCTGTTTGCAGCAAAGCAAAGCCCAGTATTGCTGTTGGAATTAAAAATATACGGTTATTAGTTCCTTTGGGTGCAGCGGGCTCAGCGTTTGGCTCCAACCAGCTCCATCGATCCCTGGCCAAGGCCCAGGCTCTGACATCCTCTCATGGAGCAGGGTGGAGGAACGGTGGCTCCAGGAGGCTGCCGGGAGGCTCTTAGCGCTATCGATTGCCTGTGGAGGCTGAGGGCTGGCTCCCGGTGGGGCTTTGCCTTTGCGCAGGTCGGTGTCACAGGGCATCGGGCTCCTGCTCAGTAGAAATGGCTTTGGTGGGTTAATGTTGTAAAGGTTTATTGTAAGAGGCATCCTAGATAGATAGAGAGATAGATAGATAAATAGATAGATTAGATAGATAGATAGATTAAAAAAATAAATATGTGCATATATATACTATATATATAAATACACATGTGTGTGTGTATATATATATATATATATATATATATAAAAAAGAGATAAAATCATAGAATCCCAGAATGGTTTGGGTTGGAAAGGACCTTAAAACTCATTAAGTTCCAGCCCCCTGCCATGGGCAGGGACACCTTCTGCTAGACCACATATATCATAGAATATCATAATCATAAATATAAACATATTATACATATATGTATATACATATTATACATATACAAAATATATGTATTTCACCTCCAGACCATCTAGGGACACCTTCCACTAGACCAGGTTGCTCAAGGCCCAGACATATATATATGTATGTATGTATGTGTATATATGTATATGTGCACAGACATGTATGATGCATGTATTATATGTGTGTATATATGTACTATGTCTATATACACTAATATATTATATATAATACGTATAAGACCTAAATATGATTTAAATTAGATCTTATATCTACATACACATAATATGAAGACATACTTTCCACCATCATACATACTCTGTATATATACATATATGTGTGTGTGCAAACATATGTGCACACACACTCCCTTAGTTTTTTAAGTGTATTATATACATATATATATGTACACATAATATCTTGTATTGTATCATATCATAGAATTATAGAATCACAGAGTAGTTTGGGTTGGAAGGGACTTTAAAGCTCATCCAGTTCCAACCCCCTGCCATGGGCAGGGACACTTTCCATTAGACCAGATAGATCTATCGTATCATAATCGTAAATATATACATGTATTTCACCTCCAGGCGTATTGAACGCCCAGGGCACTGGGGGGATTTGCCAAGGCTCCAGCACAGGGAGCTGTTTGTACACCCTGTTTGTACCAGAGCCTCAGCAATTTGGAGTGCTGTAGCCAGGACAAACCGCCACCATGGATGGATAGGAACGCGGGGCTTTTGGGGCAAGATTTGGGCAGTTTTTCTCTGTGGAAACGTTTCTTTGCTTTTTCCTTAAAGCGGCAAATCTTCCCTTAAGGGTCTTTTTACTGTTCATTTAATGAAGGTTTGGGTCTGGAGGTTTTCATCTCTTTGTGGTTTTGCTTTTGCATCAATTATGTTCCTTTTAATCACCAAAAACAACTGCCAGCGGCCTGTTACCCCTTTGAGTCACACAGTAATAGCCTTTTTAACGTTATTGCCCTGTTCCCCTTGTGCTGACCCTGCCCCTTCACCCGCCATATGTTTAGTCTCCAAATGCTCACTTTTTGCATTTATCTTTCCTTTTTTTGTCCTTTTTTAACCAACCCTTCCCCGGATGCACCCCCCTGCATCCCCTTGGCTCTACCAGCAGCAGGGAAGTGGGAAGAACCACAAAATCCAGGAGCAACTGCAGAAAAGCCATGGCAGGGCTGGCATCGCAGGGATGGAGGATGCAGGATGCAGGCAGGGCCTCCCTGGGGTACCGCTATGTCCCATCACACGTCACCCCCCCTCTTTGGGGCCCTCCTGTCCCTTGGGCCATGAGGGATGCTGCGGTAACCCCATTTCGGCAGCTCGGCCGCTGGGTACCAGGACGCTGCCTCCATCCTGGTCGCTCACATTCATCGGAGCCAAATCCCCCGGGAGCAGCGGGGGGGGGGAGAAGGACGCTCCCATTATCCGGCTCCTGCCGTGTCGGAGGCAGCTGGACCAGCCGTGCATTAATAGATTACACAGAGGATCCGGCAGCGTCGGGAGCAGAGCGGGCAAGGCCGGGGCTGTGCCGAGCCGGCAGGGACGGACACGGCCCCCGCTGCCCACTGACACCTTCTCCAGCACAGGTAGGTGGAGGGTTCTGCCGCGGGATGCTGCTGGGATGGTTGGAGCAAGGGATGGGGATGCTGATCCCCATCTGATCCCCAGAAGAGCCCTGGGGAGGCCGGTGCAGGGGGATGCTGGGTTCCGGGCGCTCGCCCTCTTCCCGGGCATGGATGTTATTCCAAGGGATGCTCTGCGGAGGAGCTGAGCTGGGGCAGCCCGTGCGGATGCCAAGCTGCCAGTGCATGGCTGGATCTGAGCCGTGCTGCTGTGTGGAAGGATATAGTGTCCCCCCCCAAAACCCCAGCTCTTGCCTGACCCGGTAACGGGGGCTTCAGTCTGGCTTGGAATGCAGGATGAGCATTCCTGGGGCTCAGCCAACCTGGGTGCAAAGCTGTGTGTTGCCCTGTGCTTCTGCATGCTGGAAGGTCTGGGGTCATGGCAGGAGAAGGTCCCCTTGTGCCACTAATTCATGGGGTGACAGAGGGAGCCAAGTGCTTGCAGAAGGTGTCACGGTCACAGCTTTTGCCTCAGTTTCCCCATCATACCTGTCCCCACCGTTAGCCAGCACCAAGGGCCACTGTATGGGGGTGCTGGGGTGGTACGTAGTGATTTGTCTTGCTCCTCACATCAGAGATGACCATCCACATGAGCCGCTTCCAGGATAGTCTACCCAGCCATGTGAATGCTCAAAACCCCTCCTGGTCCTGCTTGGGGCTACGTCCACTCAGGAGCAGGACAGACAATGCCATCCCCAAATAACCCCCGGTTGTTATTTGCCACTCTCGACCCCAAGCAATACAACCATCCAAATTGTGGTCAAATTTGGCCAGGTGTGTGCACCCACAGCTACAAGAGGCCAGCGCTGGGCACCCATTCTGTGCCAGGCTGGCCTTGCACCCCACAGGTAAGTGCAGCATCACAAGAAGAACCCCAAAACCTCCTGTAGCCATGGGCTGTTCTGCCATGGGGATAGAAACCTGCCCTGGAGCATGGTGGCACACTGTGACCAACTTGGGGACCTCCTCTTTATGAGGTACAGAGCTGGAGGGGGGTCAGGGCAGGATACGGCCATGGGATGCGGCACCAACATCCTCCTCTGCAGCCCCACAGAGCTCCCGGGTGCCGCTATGGATGAGTGGGACCTTCCGCAGTGGAAGAAGGAGGTGGAGAGCCTCAAGTACCAGCTGGCCTACAAGCGGGAGATGTCCTCCAAGACAATACCCGAGTGAGTGGTGCCCCCGTCCCTCCCATCCCTGTATCCCTGTGAGGAGTCCGGTTCTTCTCCATCCTGACACCAACATCCCCCTTCAAGTCACTGGGGGGGCCCAAAATGAGGCAGAATCAGAGATTTTCCTCTTTATGGCTCTTCAAGCCCCCCTCCCAGGCCCAGCAACAGAAACCCACCAGCCCCAGTGCTGATGCCCACAAAGCTCCTTTCCACTGAGTCCTTCCCATCCCAGCTCCTTTCCAGCTGCCCAAATTCCATGGTGCTCGGACATGGCAGCAGCCATAGAGACCCCATGACACCCCAGGTCCCCCCCAAAACCCCTCCCTGGCCTCCAGGCTCATCCACACAAGTGTTCAGACCCCCCTTGCAGAGCTCAACACACTTAGAGCTGCAAAACAAAGTCATGGACAAGTGTTTCCCATCCCTCGTTTGTACCTCACTGCTCCTCAGGTGAAGGTACTTGGGACATCCCACCAGTTAACCCAGCCCATGGCCCCATCGTTCACTTAGAAAGGGGCCTAGAAAAAGAGCAACTTCAGCAAATAAGTTTTAAACCATCATAAATAAGCTTTAAAACACAACATAAATGAGCTTTAAAAGCACAACAGAAAGACCATCCCCATTCCAGCAGCCCAGGGACAGCCACAGATGTAGGGGATAAAAGGCTTCAATTAAGCTCATTTCTCTCCCCATCTCTCCCTCATCCATATAAAAACCTGGGTGCAGAGGGGGCTTATGTGCTGGTAGAGGCTGCACCAGAGCTGGGTGCTCTCCAGTGAGTATTTCAAGGCTAACCCACTGTTAACAGGCTCCATGTCCACCATTTGCTTCCCTCTCTGCAGGTTCGTGAAGTGGATTGAGGACGGCATTCCCGAAGACCCCTTCTTGAACCCGGAGCTGATGAAAAACAACCCCTGGGTGGAGAAGGGCAAATGCAGCATCCTCTGAGGGACCCTCCCCTGAACCCCCCGTTATCCCCTCGCTGAATGTACTTTTATATTAGCTAGCTTCCTAATATGACAACCTGAACCAAAACCCAACCCTCAGTTTTGTCTTCTTATTTTTAGTAGTAGAAGCGTTGCTATTTTATACAGGGGGGGACAGGGACAGCACAAGGGGGTGGGCAGAGTGGTGGGGCAGAGCAGTAGAGGTATCTCCAGGCTTAGGCTGCAGTTCCAGCCCTTAGATCTCCCCTCTGTCCCTGCTGCTGTTTTTCAGCTTGGAAAGGAAGAGAACTTCTTTTATAAAGCATATTCAGGGATTTTAAATACTCTTTTGTACATTGCAGGGTCTCCTTTTTGCAGCCAACCAGGCAAAACACAGCAACGAAGGGTTTATAAATGAAATAAACAGAACAAGACTCCATGGTTAGTTTTTTTATATATATTTTATTTCTTTTTTTAACCAAGTGGGTATTAAAAAAATAACTACAAAATAACCACACATGCCCCAGAAAAGAAGCCAAAAACCATCGTTTCCCTTCAGTTCTATTGATGTAAGTTCATGGGTTTCATCGTTGCTCCCCTAGAGCAGGTCCCTGATGTAGATGTTCCTCCTGACGGCGTTGGAAACCCCTTCGTTAAACCGGAACCAGACGTCGCTCTTCCCCACGGCCTTTCCCATCTGGTTCTCAATAGATTCCTCCTTGGAGGGCTGAGGGGCTGCAGGGAAAGATCCATGTCAGAAACTTGCAGAAAGTCCTCTGATGCTCCCATGTTATAGACTTATAGAATCCCAGACTGGTTTGTGTTGGAAGGGATCTTAAAGCTCCTCCAGTTCCAACCCCTGCCACGGGCAGGGACACCTTCCACTAGAGCAGGTTGCTCCAAGCCCCTGTGTCCAACCTGGCCTTGAACACTGCCACGGATGGGGCAGCCACAGCTTCTCTGGGCACCCTGTGCCAGCGCCTCAGCACCCTCACAGGGAAGAGCTGCTGCCTCAGAGCTCATCTCAATTTCCCCTCTGGCAGGTTAAAGCCATTCCCCTTCTCCTGACCCTACAGGCCCTTGTCCAAAGCCTCTCTCCAGGTTTCCTGTGGCCCGTTTAGGCACTGGAGCTGCTCTAAGGGATCCTACAAACACTTGCAGCACCCACAACCCCGCTTCCAGCTGACCATACACTGCCACAACCCCACAGGCACCCCCCTGCATCCTGTGTCAGGGTCTGTTCACTCAATATTCCCTTTCCACCCCACGAATGTCCCCTGGGCACAGTCCTTGGGGACACAGCCCCTGGATGGAGTCCTGGCACTGGGAATGCAGCATCCACAACCACCCCATCCCTCTGCCGCCTACCTGGGGCTGTGGCTTTCTGCTGCCGCCGAAGTGGCCGCCCGAAGAAGTCTTTCTCAGGCTGCCAAAAGCAAAAGGCAGAAGGTGAGTGTGGCTCTGTCAGTGCCTGCATTTACAGATCACATTCAGAGACAGCCAAAACCAAGTGGAGTTTCCCTCTGTGCAAGGCTGGATGCTGGTGAGACCATCACCCCACCCTCAGGGCTGCTCCAGCTCCTTCCCCCTTCAAGCACCCGGTGCTGGAGGAAGCCACGGAGCAGGAGCTGAATGCAAATCCACAGCGAAATGCAAACAGCATTCAAACTCGGGTGGGAAACACACACTTTAGGGTTCATTGTGCTCAAGTTGGGGTTTACAGACAGCCAAGGTCCTGATGCTGAGCCTGTGGAGAGGGGGAGTAACAGGGGACCACTGCTTGCTCCCCCTGGACACTATCAGGATGCCTGGGCTGGGATGCATGGCTCACTTACAGAGGATTATTTCCCCTGCATTCATACCCCACACCTTATGAGCAGCTCTTCCCCCAGTCCCATAGCTTCCCCAGAGCCAAAATTCAGCTATTTTAGCCCAAAATATCCACATCTCCTTCCACGAAAGCTTCCACGAAGCTTCCATGAAAGCTTCACAAGGCACATCCACAATTGTCACCCAGCTCCAACTCATCCCGGTGCTGTAACCCCAGCGATGATGCAGTTATGGGATGTGCAGTGTTGAGCTCTTCTATTAAAAGAAACTGTACTAAATAAATACAAATACCAACAGAAATAGGGAGTCTGCAGCAGCCCAGGAACGTGCTGGGAGGGAATGAGGTTGGAATTGCAGGCCCCTCACCTTGTCCTCCACGGTTGCCCGCTGGACAATGTGCTCCAGGCGCTGCTGGTGGTTGGGGGTCACCGTGTCCGTGTTCTCTCCCGCCTTGCCAAGGCTCTTCCCGGGCTCCTTCAGGGAGAAGAGTCGTGAGTGAGGGTCCTTTTGGGTATGACATTGCCCTGTCACCCACCCCACACACCCCCTCTACTTGCTGCCGGGTTTATTGCAATATCCAAGTGACCTGCAAGGATTTTTCCATCACTTTCTGTCTCACAGCAGCACAGGGGATTAGCCCTGGCAGCGCTCTGGGTATGTGTGTGTGTTTGCAGTCCCTTTGCCTGGGACTTCACATGTAAACAAGGAGCCTTCAGAGATGCTTTTGCAGCATCTCTTTGCCCCACACATCCCCTGAGAAAGCCTTTCTGCTGCAAGAAGAGGCTCTCAGGGATTAATTATCCCTGTGGCAGCAGGGAAGGGCAGGCACCAGCCTCACCCGAGCTGTTTCTCAGCCTTTTCCACCCGTTTCCACCTTCTCCTGCCTCCTGCCTGCTGCTCCATGGAGGGTTTTGGCAGTGGGCAGAGTAACTCTGCTCCTCCTGGAGGCTTTGGGGCTTTTGGGAGGATCAAACTGAAGCAGAAGGGAATGTGCAGGCAGGAGGGAGCAGGTCAGCTCCCCCACAAACACGTAAAATCACAGCCAGCCAAAGTAAAATCCCCATCTCCTCACAGCCCAGTTCAAAGCTTTAACACACAGTGAGCGTTTCCTTCCAGAATTCCCGTAAAGAGATGAGCCCTTCGGGATCATCACCCAGCACAGATGTGCTGCCCTGAAGGCAGATGTGCAGGATGGCTGCGACTGGGGGACTTTAATCCCGGATTTCCATTTGCAGAGCAAAAGCCACTGGCTTTGCAAAGACCACATCCCCTCAGCAGCTCTAAGGACTTTATCCCTGTCAATGGCACCACAATCCCTCCCTACCTCGCCCAGGTTCCACGCTTGCAGCAGAGCCTCTGTCCTCCTCATCTTCTCCAGCTCAATCTCCCTGGCGATGAGCTGCTTGGCCTGGTAGCTGAGCTGCCTGCGAGCCGGCAGGTCCGGGAACCGGCACACGTCCTCCACATTCCTGAATCATGGAGATAAACCACATCAATACTGAAGATAACAAAGCTTTATGCAAACTGCAGCCTGATACAGGCACAGGGAGACCTGTCACCTTCCCAGCCGTGCCCCCACCAGTACGATCCTGGCCATGGTGCCTCAGTTTCCCCATCCCTGCCCTCTCCGAGTACAAGTGCAGCACTAGATGATGCCCAGTGAGTGGTGCTGGCTGTGTGGAGCTGGGATGCTGCAGGGCACCTCGGCTGAATTCAGGAGGGATTACATGCTTTTTAATCTTGGTTTTAATGCAAGAAGAGGAAATTGCAGGCGGGTCTGTGCTGAACAGATTGCTCTGAAAACCACACAGTCACATCACAGCTGGGGCATGAGCAGCACCACAACCCTTCACATGAACCCCGAGGTGCCTGCAGGGAGCTGCTTAATTGAGATACAGCCATGAACAGTAATTTGGGCTCATCAGAGCAGTTTTATTCTTAACCACTTGGTGCTCCAGCTCTGGAGTTAGGCCTGCTTCAGCACAGCAAAAGCCCAGCACCAAGCAGCCAGCTGGGCCGGTTCCTCTGCCAGCTATAAATACTTCACATGTTATTCACATCCAGTAATATTCCCCTTAAAATAAAGAGAGCAAAGTCCTGTGTTAGACAGATCTGCAGCCATTTAGAAATTAGCTGTCAAAACTGATTTAGAAAGTTCTAAAGAGGAAACACAGGTTTTGCTGTCAAGAACAGCTTGAGAGATGCTGGGATGCCACTCGCAGGTACCACCAGGATGTGACACCCCCGTGGTCCCCATCATTGCTGTGCACAGCCAGGAAACGGGCTCAGAATTCACAATAAAAGCAAAGCAAAGCAAAGCAAAGCAAAGCAAAGCAAAGCAAAGCAACCTGCCTGCTTGTGCCACATGGCTCCCACCATCCCACAGGTTCCCCATGGCCACAGCCTGGAGCGGGGAGGGCAGGGGAGGATGGTTCATACAGTTCATACAGCCCCTGCAGGCTTTTCCACAGGGAACAAAATAAATAATAAGGAGCTTCCCTGTAATCAGACACAGCTGCTTGGTTTAACAGAGGCTAATTTTTGTAATTAACTTTGCACCAGGAAGACATCAGCATTGCTCCTGCCTCTGGTGGGGTCTGTGTGACTTCACCCAAGCCTCGGAGCATTTATGGCTCTGTATGTACTTCAAGCACAGGGAGGCTCAAGGCTGGCACTGTTAATGCACTAATTAACTGTAGCTGCAGTGATCTGTGCGCAGCGTGCCTGGGTTGACCTGCTCTCCCCTGATGCCACAAGCCCCCAGCAGCATCATTCCCTCTTCTCCCAGCTCCGGCAGAGCCAAAGGCAGCCGCTTCCTTTCCTTTAATCCCATTAGAACAAACCCAGCTCCAGCTTCAACCCAAGGGGGTTATTTCTGATCTCTATCCTTTCTCCCCACCCTCAGGACTTACGGGTCGAGCTTGTAGACGTACTGGCCCTCGGGCAGGCGCTCCTGGTGGTAGGTGAGGTTGTAGGCCAGCATGGTGCTGATGAGGTCTGCCAGCTGCTGCTTCTCCTTCAGGCTGTAGAGCTGGGTGTTCACCTGGGGAGAGCATCACTAATCCATATTGACTTCTAAACATACAAGTAACCCACAGCACGGAGGTTGTCTCTGTATGAAAAAGGACAGTGAATACCCACGAGGTTCAGACCAAGTTTAGTTTCCTATCAGAGACACTTCACAGAGCAGGAATAGACCCCTCTGATGGGCCCAAAGGGTAAATGCACCCAATGTAACCACACGTGCAGCTGAACAAGGAGGACCTTAAAGCTCATTCAGCTCCAACCCCCTGCCACGGGCAGGGACACCTTCCACTAGACCAGGTTGCTCCAAGCCCCGTCCAACCTGGCCTTGAATATTGTCAGGGATGGGGCATTCACCACTTCTTTAGGCAGCCTGTTCCAGTGCCCAGGGAAGGGACACATCACCCAGGCAGGGCTCCTGCCGCCACAGTGAAAGGGGACTCATTGGGCACTCACCGGTCGGAGCTTTGGGGCAATGATGTCCAGCAGCAGACAAAGCACCTCCAAGACAAGAGACTGATGCCCCGCACGGCTGCGGGCACTGGGAGTTATCCCTGACACCATGGACATGACGAGGTTCTGCATGTGGTTCAGCTTGGCCAGGGCCTGGGTGCAGAGAGCAGGGATGGCTCAGCCAAGGCTGCCACAGCAGATGTCCCCATGGGTGCCAGAGCTGGAGCCACGCTGCCACCATGGCCCCCCCGGTACCCACCTCGTGCTGGCTGCTGGGGTAAGCGAGCCGAGGGATGCTGGTGGCTGCGAAGAGGAGGTGGAAAGCCACGGGCAGGAAGGGCAGGTACCGCATCAGCTGGAAGCTCTGCCCATGCAGCACAGCCTGGCTTAGCAGGTCCGAGAAGCCCAACCACTCCAGGGCCAAGCACACCGAGCTGAAACTGGAGTCCCGCACCTTCATGTTCAGGAAGTTCTCGTACAGACCCTGGAAGGGGATGCAGGAGTAGAGATGGATCAAGGCCAGATGGACGGTCTCATCAGAGCATCATCCCATCAGAGCTCCAGCACAACACAGCAAAGGAAGGGCCCAGCTCTCCCACTTGGCTGCTTTACCTGGGCGAGCTTCTCCTGCTCCCCTGAGGAGATGGCGAGGTGCAGGATGTGGTGGAAGCGGTGGGAGGATGCACTGAAGGCAGCCTTCCCCCCGAGGTGCGACAGGTCCTCATCACCCACCAGGAGCTGGGCTGGCAAAGTGGGGTCCATTCCTATCCTGTGCCTGGGGGAGCCCAAAAGGAAGAGCTCAGGGTGCCCTGGGGCTGAATGGAGCAGCAAGGAATATTTGACCCTTGCAAACTGAACATGAATAGCCATGCCAAATTGTTGGGCACTAAACAGAGTGGCCAAGGAGCATCTGGACACACAAATCTGCTGCAGCGCAGAGCAGCTCTCCAGGACATTCCAGCTTTCTCCACCACAAGTCTTGCAAGCACATCAGGGAATACCATGAAGCAGTGTGCTCTAAGCAGACAGCAGACCTAGTAAATCCCACTTTTACCTTTGGACCTTTGGAAGCTGAAAGATATCTTGCCAGATAGAGAACAGCCCTTTGTTTTGGTCCTTCAAGCCGATCCTCATCGTCTGCACCATCTGCACGCTCAGCTCCTTCTGGCCTCGGCTGTGCAGGAACTGCAACACAAGCAAGAGGTTGGAGGGGAAGGATACAGCAGGGATGAAGGGGGAATGCCCACAACAGCAAGCTGGTGCTGGAGAAAGCTGCACGCAGCAGCACCTCACTCCTCCCCCATTTATAGAGGAATCAAGGTTAAAAGCAACACAAGGAACAGGCTGAACATTACAGGGACCTGCCTGGGTCCCCTCCATCCCCATCTGAGCTCAGATGGAGTCAAGATCCACAGGAACCCGTGTCCTGCTGGTACCTGCAGGGTGTTTATGCAGGAGCGGATGTCATTCTCCGTCTTCTCGCACAGCGCCAGCAGCGCGCCCGTGTCCGCCCGCATGCCCTGCCGCAGGGCGATCTGCAGGAGAAGGGGTCAGAGGGGGGGACCTGACAACTGGGGGGGCCAGAGGAGCCCTTGGCCATGTCCCACCTCGCAGAGCCGCTGGGCCAGCCGGGATGGTGCTGTCCGAGGGAAGATGAGCAGGAATGACTGCTGCCGCAGCGGCCGTAGCGCAGGGACGTACCTGCAAAGGGAAGCAGAGGGGTCTGTGAGCGACCCCAGCACAGGGAGAAACCACAGAATCACAGAACAGTTTGGGTTGGAAGGGACCATCTAAGCTCATCTAGTCCAAACCCCTTGCAATGAGCAGGGACATCTTCAACTAGATCAGATTGCCCAGAACCACATCCAGCCTGGTCTGGAATGTCTCCAGGGATGCTCTGCTCAAAGAGAGATGGGTTATTTATGCACACCACTGCACGCTTGGACATGCACAACTATACACTCTCACCTAGCTACAAGTCACGCCAGCAGATAGAAAACCTGGGGGCTTTCAGGTAAATTGAGCGTGGTGTAGCTTTACTTTTCATAAGGTACATCTAATCATGGGTATGACACCAAATAACTCAGCACAGGAAGGATTTAGCTGGAGACAAGAGCAGCTGCCTCCTCCTCACTTGGGGTCTCAGCTCCCCATCCCTCCCCAGACACAGAGGAGACACTAACTGGTCGTTGCAGATGCAGATGATGGGCCTGAGCAGCAGTCCGCCCTCCCGCTGCCTCCGCCGGCCCATGCCGGCTGCTGCCTCACCCTCCACATCCTTACGGTGGATGATGTTCAGCAGCACACTGATAGATGCCTTTTTGGAAGTAAAAAAATCAAGGAGAGAAGGAATCAATTCATGCTGGTCAGAGGCAAGGAACAGCTCTTAAAACACAACAGGGGATGAGCTTAATAATTGAGTGGTTAATGCAGAAGGTGACCAGTTCCTTACCGCAGGTGCACCATCTATCTCATCGATGATCAGGCAGTTTGGCTTCTCGTTGGTGCCGAGCACAGACTTCATCTGGGTGGCAGCTTCGATGCGGGTTTTGAACACCTCGGGGCTGCGGTCGTCACTGCAAGACAAGGCAGTGCCAGGCTGCTGTGGATGGCATCACCTCCAGCATGGAATCACCTCTGGCATGGCACCACCTCCCTCACAGCATCACCTCCAGCACAGCATCACCCCCAGCACAGCATCACCTCCAGCACGGCATCACCCCCAGCACAGCATCACCCCCAGCACAGCATCACCCCCAGCACAGCATCACCTCCAGCACAGCATCGCCCCCAGCACAGCATCGCCTCCAGCACGGCATCACCCCCAGCACGGCATCACCCCCAGCACGGCATCACCCCCAGCACGGCATCACCTCCAGCACGGCATCACCCCCAGCACAGCATCACCTCCAGCACGGCATCGCCCCCAGCACAGCATCACCTCCAGCACAGCATCACCTCCACCAGAGCCAGCACAGACTCACCTGGCATTCATCTCAACAACGTTGTACCCTGCGTGCTTCGCGATAACGTGTGCCAGAGTGGTCTTTCCCAAACCGGGGGGGCCACAGAGCAGGGCTACCTGGGGCAAAGAGGTAACGTCAGCCCAGTGGGCAGCGAGGCAGGGCTTCCTCCAGCTCCAACACGGCTGCCAGGCAAGCGGATGAGGCTCTGCAGCCTCCAAACCGGTTTTGGAAGCTGCTGCATGGGTTTGTAGACACACAGGGAGAAGTTCATGGAGGAAGGAGACTATAACAACAACTCAGAGGTGACAGAGTTCATCCTGGCAGCATGTCTCATGCAGGTGTTTACTTTTGCAGGACGAAAGACAAAAGGCTGAACAAAATCCCTCCCAGAAACACGTTCCTAAATATGTGAAGCAATGCTGTTCCTATCTATGTTTGTTTCCCCCTTTTTATATCCTCTCACTGGACAAGTTGAAGCTGGTAAGCTGGCCTGGGTATGTTCCCTCTGCTTCCTTTAGCATTCAAGCACCATTGCTCTTTTTTGGATGCAGAAACTCAAGCTCAAAGGCACATCAAATCTGCCCCTAACAAATAAAGTCAAGACCAACCTCTGCTAAGAAAGGTCTTTCCTCAACTGGCCCATTTGATTTGGCTGGAGGAAGTCTGTTCCCCTCCGTTTGTTATCACAGTAGTCATGTCAAAATAGATTAGAAAACCCCATATTCTCTAAGAATAATCAGGGAATCCCATTTCTCCTAGATCTGTACTGGAAGAGAAGAGAAAGGGAAGACCCTGCTCCTCACCTGGGTGGCAGGATGAAGGGGATAGGAAAGGAGACCCATGGCAGCGGCATCCCAACCTGCTCACCTTGTATTTGGGTCTCTTGTGCTGGTCCAGCTCAGCCTCCAGAATCTCCTCTGTGAGTTGGACCTTGGTTTTCCACTTATTCTGCTGCTCCTTGGGTTGGATGAACGGAGGATGAGCTTCAGTGCCGGCCTTGGCCTTCTTCACAGCCTTCTCCTTCCCGAACACCACCGTGTCCCACAGCTTGAGCCACTTCAGAAGGCAGCGGTTTGTGTACTGCGTGTTGGGAAAGAAAGCAGCAAAGCCCATCAAACCTCAGAAGGATCTGCACTAGGACAGAGGAAGGCTGCTCCTTCATGGCTTAAAAACCAGCAGGGCCTGCAGAGGAAGGAGCCAAGCCCAGAGCGTGTCTGCCCAGACGGACCTCGAGCACATGGAACATCATGGAACATCACCCCCCACCATGGGAGAAGCTCCTCAGGTTTCCACCTGGCACCTCCCTAAGACAGCATGGGAATGCAGCTTCCCTTCCTGCCTTGGCCACCACAGAATCACAGAATCCCAAACTGGCTTGGGTTGGAAGGGGCCTTACAGCTCATCCAGTTCCAACCCCCTGCCACGGGCAGGGACACCTTCCACTAGAGCAGGTTGCTCCAAGCCCCTGTGTCCAACCTGGCCTTGAACACTGCCAGGGATGGGGCAGCCACAACATCCACCATCACAAAAGGCAACCAAGGCCAAGTCACATCAGCCCCATCCCTGCTGTCCCTCGTCTGTCTCAGTTCAACCCAGAACTTCTCAGCCTTTTCCATAATCTCCAACTCCCCACAAAACATCTACTATTCCCCCCCAAAAAATCAAACCATTAAGAAAGAGTTATGGAGGTGGTACCCCCCCCCCCGAACCCCAGGCCCCACTTCTAGCACCTCACATCATCACTGAGCAGCTCCATGTAGCGCCGAGGAGTGAACTTGTCCACCCAGAGGCAATGCAGCGCCGAGTCCTCCTCATCTGCCGGCTCCGCTTCCACAGCAGGCTCCGGGCTCTCGGTGCTGGTCTCTCTCTCGAGGCAACTGCAAGAAAGCATTAACTTGTCCCAAATCAGCCACAGAGTCAGGGCAGGGCTGGGAATTCCACTCTGACTTCCCAAGCTGGGGATGTTGAGGGAAAGAGGCTCCTCTGCTCACAGGTACCCAAAACCTGGACACCACCAGAGCACCTGACAGCGCAGCAGGTATAGGAGTGGGATTTCATCCCAACATCTCACCTGTTTATTATCTCCGTGAGCTGCTGTGATGCCTCCAGAACACGCCTTCGACGCTTGGGCACAAAGAGGGGGAGAAAGGAGTCAGAGACACCCCACCAAGCCATGGCTGTGGGGAGCAGGGATTCGGGAGCTGGTGCTGTGGCTATCCATGGGAAGGCAGGAAGGTGGGTATAAGATGGGATACCTCTTCATTCACTTGTTCCTTCAGGTAGGAGAAAGGCACCCCCAGCAAGTGGAGCGGCCTGCGTGTATTCCAGCCCAGGGAATCGGGGAGCTGTGAGGACCAGAGGACACACACTGCTGTTCATACCAATGCTCAGCACAAACACTTCTCCCTTCATCAAAGATCCCGTCCTGAACTGGATAGAGATAACAAGAAGGAAGCACAGCCTTCAGTTCCCTTCTCACCTCCACCCCTGTCCTGGAGGAATCATCCCTCAGGACCATGAAGACCCTGGTGCCCTCGGTGGACGTCACATTGATGTAGTCCTCCAGGATGGGCGGCCGCTTGAGGACCCGCTTCTTCTTGGAGGGCGGTGTGTTCTGCAGTGGGGCCATGCCACTGATCTCCAGGTGATCCGAGCTGGAAAACACCCTTTTCCTTTAGCAGGGGCAAGGGAAGGGACCCTTGAACCCCACCTTTGTAATTGGGGCTCCTCACCCCTGCCAAAAGCAGGGTTCAACGTGGCCAACCTGACAGCCTGAGGAGCAGGTTCCTCTGGGCCAGCATCCCAGGGGACATCCGGAGCCAACTCCTCATCCACACCAAAGTTGAGCTTCTTAACAGCTTCCAGGCGCTGCCGCTTGGACTTCGGGGCTGTGGGAGACACCGGGGCATGAGGAAAAGGAGAAGCAGCCTTGACTCTGCCGCTCCTCCAGCAGCAGCATCCCTGCACCGCCCGGAGAGGGATCGGCAGCACCAGGGGTCAAACCTACTGCGGGCTGCGGGCGGGGAGCCGGGGGAGCCCCGATCCCTCTTCCTGGAGTTGCTGCCGCCTTCGGGGTCCCGGGGGGGTTCAGGCTCCTCCGGTGGCTGCCTCCTGGCTCGGAACTGGGAGATTCTGCATCCAGCGAGGGGGGACGGGTCATCTGCAAGAGGCGTAACACGGCGCTGCCGCTCACCGGAGGGGACCCGCGGCGGGACGCCGGGTCCTGCCCGCCCGTTCCCTCCCTCCCTCCCTCCCTCCGCCGCCGGCCCCGGTCCCGGCCGCCCGCACCTCCGAGCTCGGCCATTGCCTCCAGCTCGTCCGCGAACCGCTCATAGAACCCCGCATCGGGGTCCTCCTCGGGGTCCTCCATGGGACCCGCTCCCGCCCGCACCGCGCTTCCGGCCGCCGCGGAGCCGCCGCTGATTGGACGCGATGTTCCGGACGGAAGCGGTGGCGGCGCTGATTGGACGCGACGAAAGGCTGGACGCGGCGGCTGCGGCGTTGATTGGATGCGACGCGGGGTCCGGGGCCGGTGACGGCGCCGCCAGCGGTGGAGATGATGTAGGCGCTCAGCGCCCCGCCCGGGGACGGCGCTGCAGGTCGGGGAGGACCGGGGACGGGAACCGGGGACGGGGTCGGGGATCCGGGGCCGGGGACGGGGCTTGGCTCCGGCCCCTCCACCGTGTCCCCTCCGCCGTGCGTGTCCCGCCGTGATTGCGGCCCGGCCCCGGCGGGCGCGGCGGTAGGAGCCGCTTGGGCCGAGCCCCGCCGCCGGGCTGGACCGGTCCAAGCACCGTGCGGCTGCGGGGTCTCCACGTGTGGCACCGGGACGGGTGCGGGACCTGTACGGTGTGGCACCGTGGGACGGCTGTGGGTGTAACGCGGCGGTAGTCACCGGTAAGGCACGGGCACCGTGCGGTGGACCCCGGTATTGCTCTGGGACCCATGCGGTGTGACCCCGCGGCACCGGTACATTTCCAGCCCTACCGGGGTACAGGTACTGTACGCGGGGGCGCTGTCCCCATCCTGGGATACACAGGCTGCAGCTGAGGCTCTTTCCACCCTGCTCATCCCGATTCCCGCAGGGCGCTGGCCATGGAGCCGGGCAGCATCGACAACCTGTCCATCCTGTACCAAAGCTCCGACTTCATCGTGGTCAACAAGCACTGGGACATCCGCATCGACAGCAAGATGTGGTACGAGACGCTGACGCTGCAGAGCCAGCTCAAGTACCGCTTCCCTGAGCTGGCTGACCCTGACACCTACTATGGCTTCAGGTGAGCAGCCGGGGCCGAAGCAGGCTCTATCCTGCTCATGGGATGCTCCTCCACCTCCCGTCTCCTCCCCAGGTTCTGCCACCAGCTCGACTTCTCCACTAGCGGGGCCCTGTGCGTCGCACTCAACAAGGCGGCAGCGGGAAGCGCCTACAAGTGTTTTAAGGACCGGCTGGTGACCAAAGCCTATCTTGCCCTGGTAAGGCCACGCTGCCAAATCCTGCTTCTGGACTTGGTGTGGTTAAATTGGAGCTTGGCCTCTGCTGCTTGTCCTGGTGAGGAGTGATAGGGCTCAGTTTGCAAACCAGCTTTCTGCCCTGCAGGTCAGGGGCCACGTCAGCCAGAGCCGAATGACGATCCGCTACGCCATAGGGAAGAACACGACCGAGGGCATGACCCACATGATGTGCATCGATGGGACGGAGGGTGAGCAGCTCCCACACCCTGCCTGCACTGCCCAGGCCACGCAGGGGGTGAGCTGACCTCCATCTGGATCTCATTGCAGGCTGTGAGAACCCCAAGCCTTGCCAGTCGGAGCTGATCGTGCTGGAGCACGGGTCCTACAGCGGAGACCCTGTAACCAAAGTGCTGCTGCAGCCACTTACAGGTGGGAGCTTGGGCTGGGGCAGTGTTTGAACAGGGAGGGCTGAGCTCCCAGGAGCTCCATGGGGCTTCCTTGTTCTCAACAGCACAAGCTGCTGAGGCTGGACAGGCAGAGATGATGCAGTGGGACCTGCATGTGCAGTCTCAGGCCTTGGTGTGGGTGCGTGGTGCAAAGCAAAACCTAGAAAGGGCTGAGGGGAGCCAAGAGCCACCGAGCTCAGAGGGTTCAAATGGGGACAAATGCCCCTCAAGAATGGATTCAGGGATAACCCATGTCAGTGATTCCTCTCCCCTTAGGGCGCACTCATCAGCTCCGGGTTCACTGCAGCGCCATCGGCCACCCCATTGTAGGGGACTTCACCTACAGCCACAGGAAGGACAGCAGTCCCTATAGGATGATGCTCCATGCCTACTACCTGCGCATCCCCACCGGCAAGGAGCTCATCGAGGTCTGTGCACCCGACCCCTTCATCACCGCAATGGACAGCAACTGGGTGCCCCAAAGTGTCACTCACCGGCTGGATGAGACCATCCAGGAGCTGAAGGACAAGATGCTGCAGAAGGAGGAAGAGGAGAGCCAGGAAGCCGTGCTCGATGGAGGGGGACAGGAGGCATTGAGCAAAACCAAGAGCCCGGAGACAGAGGAGCAGCGAGCCCGGTGCGAGCAGTGGTTGGCCGAGTGGGCTTTGGAGTGAGCACAAACCACGTCGCTGCGTTTCCAGCCCAATGCTCCATTTCTATCCCAGTGGGTCCCTGCGGAGCCCAGCGCTGACTCCACATCTGCACTCCCTGTATCCATGGCTTCCCTCACTCCTGGGGCTGGGATTAGGCAGATTTTAGCAGTGATTAGTGGTTTTTAATGTACACATCATCCATCTGGCCACTGGATGCCCCTTTCCTAACTGTGGGCCTCAGCAGCAGAGTCAGTGTGTCATGTACCAGCTTATGGTGACCCAAAAGCTTTATGTCCCCATCCCAGGGCTCAGACACAGCCAGGGCAGCATGGATGCTGCTTTTGCCATGAGGATGATGGACATGTCTGCAAACCCTCAGTGCCAGGATGCCAAAGTGCAGCTCAGCAAAGAGGGGAGAACACACCTGGGGCAGCTTGGGTGTCGTGTCATAGAATCCCAGCCTGGTTTGGGTTGAAAGGACCTTAAACTCATCCAGTTCCAACCCCCTGCCACGGGCAGGGACACCTTCCACTAGAGCAGGTTGCTCCAAGCCCCTGTGTCCAACCTGGCCTTGAACACTGCCAGGGATGGAGCAGCCACAGCTTCTCTGGGCACCCTGTGCCAGCGCCTCAGCACCCTCACGGGGAAGAGCTTCTGCCTCAGAGCTCATCTCAGTCTCTCCTCTGGCAGGTTAAAGCCATTCCCCCTTGTCTCCCACTCCCATTCCCTTCACTCCAGCCTGCTGCGCTCGCTGGCACACACATTGGCTGGGAGGTGGGAGATCAGGAGGCTGAAGTGCAGCCCGGGGGCTCCAGCAGCCCCTGAATCCTGGGGTGAGGTGATCCAAATGGATTTTAAACTTTTTTGAGGTTTCTATGAGAAGAATCTCGTCTTTTAGTGGTTCTGGAATACGGGTGGTCTCAGAAATGAGTATTTTTAGTACTTCTGTGGTCAGGGAGCCAGCAGCCCAAAGGTTTTTTAATAGATCTTACTATTCTACTAGCATTGCCTTTTCCTAGCACCCACTGTTATCCTGGGTGGGGATGTAACCCCTGCAGACACAGGTCAGGAGACACAAGCCCCTTCTTGCTTTACCCAAACAAGGAGGAATAAGTATCATGTCTTGTTCCCATCGCGTGGCTCCTCTTCTTCAGGTGGGCAGTTTGGGAGGGCTCTGGAGCAGCCAAGGAAGTGATTGAAGCTGAAAAAGGCTGAGGACTGACGTGAAGAGTGGGAAGGAGCAATGAGGAAAGCTGGGGAGGGACGGAGGTGGCTGGAGCCCATTGCACACAGAGCACCCATCCCTGGGGTGTTCTGCACTGAGCTGCCACATCAGCACGTGCTGGAGCATTGTCATCCCACAAGCCCCATCCTATTTCGAACGTACCTGCAGTGGTTTCACATGATATTCCCATCCTGAGGGGCAATAAACCAGCACAGCCCTGTCTTTGTGGGTCACCAAAACCCCATGGGGTATTGCATTGCATTACAGGGTCCACGGGCTCGTGAGCTGGTGGCAGCGGGCTCAGGGGGGTTGGAAGAGCAGGAGATCCATCTCCTTCCTCCCAGGCCTCATCTCTGCCCATCCCATTTCTCAGGAATGGCCAGGGAGGGGTGAGGCAGGTCCTGAAGCTGTAAATCAACATGAACTTGTTTGCCAAAGAATGGCCGTGGGTGACGTGCACCAGAGGATCTGAAGAGTTAGGGGTGAGGTTTGCAGCATCAGTGGGACACGGCCTCCCCTTCCCTGGTGTGGGAACGGCCCCTGCTGCGTGATGGGGGACACATCCAGGACAAGGCAAGGGGATGCTGGGGACCACCACTGCAGGGGCTGGCACCCAGTGCTCACCCAATGCACCCTGCGCCACCCATCAGCCTTCATGCATTGCACTTTTACCCAATGCTGCAGAAACCAGAGATAAATAGCTGTTTTCCTTACCCTGCAGAGAGGTGTTTTCCAGGATCCCTTCCCTGGGTCTCCTTCCACGCCACATCCTGCTCCCTCCTCTCTGCCATCACCGCATCCTCTGTGGATCCACTCACACATGCGGCCGGCGGGTTGTGATGGGTCTGTGTGTTGTGACGTTCTGTACAGCTTGCAATAACCCTTATTTCTTGCAATAACCCTTATTTCTTACACTAACCCCTATCTCTTGTTGCACACTGTGTAGTAAACCATTATGTACTTATCCTGTGGTTCACCCTGTGCTCTCTCTATCCATACCATTGCTGCAGCAGGGCTGGGGGCTTCCAGGAATGAGCCTGAACTGGCCCAGCAGGACCAGCCCAGGGGCTCCAACCCGGCCAACCTGTTGTGTGAGCACCAACGCTCATCCTCGCCCTGCTGAAGTTCACCTGGATGAAAGCAAAGGGATTCTCTATGCAAAACCCCTCCTGGATTTAGTAACAGATGACCAGGGATGTCCGAGCCCGGGCACTTCCCTGCCTGTTGCCCACCATGTCCAACACTTGGGATTATCCCCAGCCAAGGAACAGAGGCAGAAGAAAACCCCTTAATTTGGGAACACCACAGCTTTCTCTGGTAAAGAGGTAGGGAACAGCCCTGTGGCTGCTGGTGTTTAGGGGGTACAGAGGGAAAGCTGCCACCATGCATGATTCCTATATAACTTACACACCAACAGTGATTCCCCCTGGGGGAATAGGGAAGGGGCTTCCCTGTGTGTCCAGATTTAGGGTTGATGCTCCTGTGCCTGCATCTCCTGAGGCTGTTTCAAGGCCAATTCCAAGCTCTGTGGGGACGTGATGGACACAGTGGACTCCAGCCACCTCTGGCCAGCGAGCCTGCGGCGAGGGCTGTGTCCCGCCACCAGCCTCATAGCAAACAAGCTTCTGCTCCAACAAGAACTATTTTTACAGCAAATCCTTCTGAAATAGAAACCAGAAGCAGCCGCAGGCATTGACCAAGCCCCGGTGCTGCAGGACCAGTTGCTCATGGGGGACAGGGATGGGGGCAGTGTTGGGAGCATCAGGGGATGGAAAACCCTGCTCCAGGGACCCTGGGTGAAGGCTGATGCTCTCAAACCCAGCTGAGTGGGTTTAGGGAATCACCAGGGTGAGAGCAGAGGGCAGTGGTCATCTGGCTGCTCTCCCCCTTCCTTTTTCCTGGGATAACATGTTTTTCCTGGGATGCATACTCAGATAACACAGCATTAGGCTTCTCTGGGTTTCCATCCCACAGCCTGGGAGACTCTTTGCTTCCTTTCTTTTTGGTCTTCCTCCTTCACTGCACATGCTGGATGGTGTTTCAGATTTGATATTGCAGGGAGGAAGCTGCAAAAAGGGAATAGGATTGTGCATGATCAAGGCAGAAAGGATAGGTGTGAGTGGAGCACCTCCCAAGGGGTGCTGAGCCCATCACTGAGGACTCAGTTCTACACCCTGGTTGCTTTATACATACACCCCTGAATAGCTTGAAGTATTTTACTAACCAGGAGGACCTTTGTCGCCATCACAGAAACCCCCAAACCAGAGGATTTAACCCAAAGTTCAAAGTGACCCTTTACAGAGAAAGCAAAATCCCCAACACGAAACCAGGGGAGGAAGCAGCTTTACAAAACACTGTTGAGAAACTGCCTCGTCACACCCCATTTGGGAAGCAACATCCCCACCCCGCAGCAGATAAGTGCTTGTGCTCGTCCCGCTGCAGCGGGTGAGCACCTTCCCTTGGGACAGAGAGCGGCTCCGCAAGGGCACCGGTGGGAATTAGGGAGCAATGAGCCTTAATGGAGGAATTACTTGGATCTGCTTGGAAGGGCAATCAGCTAATTCGCTGGGCAGCAATGAGCAGCTCCAGAAGCAGGAGCAGGGATTTATTTCCTGGGGGGGTAATGAGGTTGGGTACAGGGGGAGGGCAGCCTGCTGGTGCTCCTGCACTGGGTTATACTGGGTTTCTCCCAGTCTGTGCTGGTGTGGTCCTATGTGGATGGAGGAGGGTGTAGGAGGGAGCACCCTGCAGGGTGTAGGAGGGAGCAAGGCTCTGGGTGTCAGAAATGACCATTTATTGTGGGGTTTCTTTTAGTAATAATGGGTGAAGACTTGACCTCTGGTTTCTGTTCCACAGGATGTAAAACCCCTCCCTGGGCTGCGGGGGTTTGTGCCAGCACTGAAGCGTTGGATCGGCTGCAGGACCCCAGCACCATCCCGGAGGTGGGACACGGCTCCTGTTTGCTCTGTGCTCACCCAACCTGTGCCAAGGAGGAAGCCCCCGCACAGCAGCATGGCACGGGCAGCCTCTGCTCTCTGCCTCTGTGAGTTCCACCTCGTACCCCTAAATCCAACCCTGCCCCAGGGCCCCCTTCCACCAGGGATGCTCCAGCTCCTCTGCTTTTCATCTCCATCCCACTTGGCTTTGGCTTTCCCTGTGTTCTGCCTCCTGTTCCCATCAGTATCCGCAGGCAGTGGGAGTTTTTCCCAGCTGCGCATTAGAAATCCACCCAAACACATTTCCAGGGGCTGATTTATCACTTTTCATCTTCTAATCCCACCCGGAGGCTCCCTGGGCTGGTGCAGGCTGTGGGAGGCTGCTCTCTGCATAGTGCTCCCCAGCATTCATTAACATTATCAAATGGATGCGGAAAAGACCCTTCCCAAGCTTTAAACCTGGAGCTGCTTCAGGACATCCCCCAGAAGCCTGTAGCTCTGCTCATGGATGTTTTATAACCCACTTCTGCTTCGTTGCAGGTTTCTCTACAGACCTTGTGCAAGCAGCACTGGTGAGTTGCTGCTGGATACACCGCGGCTTTGCCATGACCTTGTAGCTGGTGCCAGGAGCAGCAGAGCTGCTGTGGTTCCCCCAGTCCTCATCTCCAGGGAGGCAAAGCCATCACCTCCCCATTGGCCCCATATGCATCCAGTGCCCCTATCCCACCCCATCCCTTGCTCACGCGCTGCCCAGCAGCATCCCTGCCCTGTCCTGATCCTAAACCTGATGGTTTTCCAGGGAAGCAGGGACAGACCCGCTGCTGAAGGGTCCCCCCTCCATGGTGGCTTTTGTCCCCATGCAGAACGCAGGGCAGCCTCGGGGCTGCTGCGGTTCTCACCTGCTTATGGCTTGTGGGCAGCAGCCACCAGCCTGGGTGCCCCAGCCAGGCCTGGTCCCTTTCCCTGCACTTAAAATCCATTCTTCCCATTCCTAAGCATCCCTTTATCCCCCTCCCCAGGCTGCCCTGATCATCGGAGCTGCCCTATGTGCCCCTGAGCAACACACCGAGTGAGTACCAGCCCCATTGGGGGGCTCTGATGAGCTGGGGGTCTCGGGGGCGCAGGCAGTGGGGCTGGCAGGGGGGGTTGTTGCTTTACTTCCCCCATCCCTGTCACAGCCGCTGTGACAGGCCATTCGGGCTCTAGAGGATTTACAGCCTCGCGCAGCCGGTTCTGGTGCTGGCACCGGGCTGGGATCTCAGCTCTTGTTGTAGCACAAACACACCGAGAGTTTCCTTTCCGTGTGGGGCTGACGCAGGTACAGCGGGAGCCTCCCCCAGATCCCGGCTCTGCTGGTTTCTCTTTCATCCAGCCAAGGGGATGGGCAGCCTCATGCCTGCAGGACACCCCCTTTGGCACCACCCAGCACTGGCTTTAGGGGCTGTTTCACGACACCCCATGTTATTCCTACTTACATCATGCAGTGGTCAGGGTGAAGGGGGATTTTCCATGGGAACGAGCTGGTTCATCCTCTGTGGGGCGTTGGGAGCTAAAGCAGATGGTGAAATTCAACCATGTCCCCCCAACGCAGCCTCTCAGCCTCGCTCCTGCAAGGATTCCCGTGCATCCCAGACAGTGATATTCCTGCTGCCGACATCCTCGCCTTTGCCCAGGGGCTGCAGAACAGAACAGCGGAGCTGAGCAGTGCCCAGGTGGGCAGGGGCAGAAATGGGGGGCCGTGAACCCCATGGAGCCCCATGGGGAGCTGAGGTTAAGGGGGTCCCACCACGTTGGCATTGACGAACCAAACCTCTCTCTTCCAGCTCTCCTGCCTGGCCAGGCTGCTCACTGCCAAGAACCTGACGGCTGATTTTGGCACGTACCCGCCAGACCTGCTGCTCCTCTTTGAGTGAGTATCGAGGGTGGCACAGGGCTGGTGCCAGATCACATCATCCGGCGCTCGCCAACACGGCCCCATGTCCTGGTTTCAGACACCGTGTCCTGGTTTCAGACCCTGGGGCATGTGGGAGCTCTGTGTGGGAGAAGAGTATTACAGGAATCTCCTGCATCAGACCCACATTGGGCATTTCCAGCCCTGCAGACCTCCTGGTCCTCTCCTCACCCCACTCCTCACTGAGGCTGGGGCTACACAGCCCATAGCATGGGGTTGGGAAACCCCCTCAAGACATCCTCCCCAGGGTAAGAGGGAGTCCCCTGCTCTGTGCCACTTGGCACCTCATTGCTCCAGGAGCACCAGTTTAAAACTGATTTCTCCATGCCTACAAAAAACAACATTAGAATCATAGAATGGTTTGGGTTGGAAAGGACCTTAAGATCATCCAGTTCCAACCCCCTCTGTCCAAAGACCTCCTGCCTGGACACAAGGAGCCTTTTGCCCCATTCATCCCCTCCAGCACTGACTCTTGCTCCCCACAGCTTGTCCAAGGTGGATGATGGGACCTGTGAAGAGTTTTATGCCCGAGCTTCCCATGGGAACCTGGAGCTGCTCCCCAGGGGCTCAGAGCAGCGCACGGGGCTGCTCCGTGGGGCACTGGCCTGTCTGGTGAGTTGGGACGAGCCGGGGGCCGTCAGGGTCCTGCACCCCTCACCAGGCATTGGAACAAGGGGTTCTTTGTCTCTCTCAGGGGGTGAGGAGCAGCCGCCTGCGCCCGGAGCAGCTCAGCAGCCTCGGGGCCCTTGTGTGTGATATGGAGCCAGAGACCATCACAGCCTCCGATCCCAGTGTCCTGGAGAACCTGAAGCTCTGCTCAGCGCTGACAGGGGCCCAGCAGGATGCTCTCAATGCTGTGCTCCTCAGTGGGGACACAGCGTATGGGTGAGGAGCCTTCATCTGCTCTTACAGGGGTGGGCGATGAGCACAGGGGTGGCACATCCATTAGGATGCTGAGCTGCTCCTTCTCCCAATGGCCACAGGGATCCTTCAAGCTGGGATCTACAGACTCTTCAAAACCTGGGCCCGCTTGTGCTGGCTCTGAACCAGACCACGCTGAGCTCGGTGGCCAAGGTAAGACCCCCCTCAAGACCTTGGGGTGAGTTGCCCATCAAGCAGCCCAGCGCTGTGGCTGCAGGACCAGCACCCTCTGCCCCCCGGCAGGCAGCACGGGAGGCTTTCGGCAGGAGCATCGTGGCTGCGTACAGCAAACAGGGACGTTCCCAGCGGGAGAAGTCCCTGAATCTCCTCAGAGCCTTCGCAGCAGCGTCAGATTCATCACATCCCAGGCAGAAGCGGAGCGCTGACCGTGAGCATTTCCCTTTACTCTTGGGAGGGAAAAGTGTCCCCAGGGAGGGGGAGAGGACCAGGCAGAAAGCTGTAGGATTCCCATAAAGCAGCTGGGGAGATGGGACAGCACACTGCAGGGTTTGCTCTTACCTGGGAGCAGGAGTAAGGCAGCAGCAGCCAGGAAGGAGCTGGATCAGGGAGAAAACTCCCAAGCAGGGGTGGCACCAGGATGCTGCAAGGATGGAGGATGCTCCTGTGCATGATGTAGGAAAGGGTTCATCATACCAGAGCATCTTTAGTTGCCTTTCATAGAACAAAGCACGCGTGGTCTGCAGGAACATCACCAGCTCTTTCAGGAATATATTAAAGAATGAAAGTGAATAAGGCATCTACATGGGTTGGGGACTCAGGGGATGGGAGCATGAGTCGCAGGGGATTCCCTGTTCATTCACTGGAGCTCTTCCGAGGGCTCTGCAGGACCAGGGCCAGGCCAAGGAAGGGAGGAAACATCAGCCTGATGCACCCTCCCTGCCCACAGGCTGCCTGTCTGCGCCCATCACGGCCAGCACCATCACTGACCCCTTCTTAATCATTGACTACGACACCAGTGAACAGTTCGACCTGTGCCTCAGCAATGAGGTTCTGAAAGAAAACCTGAAGCTTCTGCTGGAGCAGCCATTCCCCATAGACTACCTCCAGGTCATGAAGAAGAAGCTGGATCAGGTGATGGATGATACAGGGCAGGAGCCCCCATGCTGGTGTGGGCAAGACCCACTGTGGGAACCGGCATTGCCAGCGCAGGGATGAAGGCGCCCGAGCGGGTCCTTTGCATCCATTTCCTGCTCCTTTTTACTTCGCTGACCCTCTTCTCTGCCCCATTGGCCTGATCCCACAGATCTACCCATCAGGGATCCCGGAGGAGCAGCTGAAGCTGTTGGGACCACTGTCCCGGCAGTACTCGGCAGAGGAGATCAGCCGGTGGACGGTGACATCCAGCGACACGCTCTCAGTCCTGCTCAACCCCTCGGATGGGATGTGGAATATCCGCCAGGTAAACCCATGGCAGCAGCAGGGATGGGTGCTGGTGAACCCAGACCGGGACCACCGAGTGCCCACGCCCAACCCAGTGGATTTGCAGCACACGCAATTCCATCAGGAGCATCTTCCCTCCTGCGTGCAGCCACATGAACTGTGTTTCCCAGATCCGGCAGCTGTTCAGCAGGTTCCTGTCCCTGGGGGGCACCTTGACCGGACCTTTGCTTCAGCAAATGGGTGGACAACTCTTGTGTGATCTTCAGGAGAAGCAGATGCAGCAGATACCTCCAGAAGCGATCAGGTAAGCCAGTGGTAAGGAAGCTTTTCACCCTGCGAGAGCCCTGGGACCACAGTGGAAGCAGGCAGTGGGGTGGCAGACCCCCATGTCCATGCAAGCTGCACGGTGGGATGGCCACATCCTGCTTCCACTCCTGCCCGAGCCACCAGCACTACAAGCAGGGACACACCACTACCTTCCCCAGCCAACTAGAGGGATTTAGCTGTGATTTAGGGTCATGCCCCATGCTCTAACCTGTGCCCATCCCTTCCCAGGACCGCCGGACAACTGAACATCTCTTCCTGCTCTCAAACCAAGAAGGACCAGCTCTACAGAAAAGCCCAGGAGGCTTTTGCTGACCTGGTCAGCACCCCAAAGGCCTATTACTGCAGGATTTGGCCATACCTGGGTAGGTGTTTGAGCCTTCACCCTCCTTCCTGAGGTTGGGTGTCTCTTCCTCGGCCAGAGGGGTTTGGCCTCTCCAAAAGCATTGGAAGTGTTTGCAGGTTTGCAGTTTCTACGTGTCCCATGTGCTTTCTTTAAGGTGGAGCTCCAGCAAAGGACCTGAAAGACTTGGCTGCAGCCGGCATTGCCATAGACATGGACATCAACACCTTTCTTGCCCTGAATCCCAATGAGCTGCAGGTACATCCCCCCGGAGCGCTGCTGCTCTTTTCCATGCTGCAGAGCAGGAAAAGTGAGGATGAACAAGGATGATGTTGTTCATTGCAGAACCTCACCGTCACGGATGTGAAGAATCTGCTTGGACAAAACCTCCCTCAGCTGAAGGCAGCTGAAAACGAGACCTCAGTGAGGCGCTGGGTGAAGAGACAGTCCCAGCGGGAACTGGACTGTGTCCTGGGGATTGGCCTGAATGGGGGCCTGGTGGAACCCAGCCCCACAGGGACGGCCACCCCTCCTCACCCCACCACCTCAGCTGGTATCACCCCCACAGCCACCGTCCCTGTGCCCACCACGCTCCCCACTGTCCCCACCCCTATTGCTATTAGCACCCAACCCACCACTAGCTCAAGTACCAACAAGGCCCCCACCCCAAGTGCCACCAGCCTGACCCCAGCCCCTGGTGCCACCTCCACCGCCCGCCCTGCTCTGACCACCAGCCCCATCGTCCCATGCTCCAGCCACCAGCCTGCCACCACAAACAAGGCCACCCCCCCTGCTGTCACCCTCCTCACCACCATCCTTGCCATCGTCAACCCCAACGCCACCTCTCCCAGCTCCATCCCACCTTCTGCTCTCACCCCCGGGGCCACCACCAGCACTAGTGTTGTTACTAACCCCAGCACCAGCACCCCGTTGGTATCCATGAACCCGCCAGCATTAGGGGGTACCCCCCACCCCATTCCTGCCACTGGTAGCACCGTCGCCCCAAGCACCCACAATGTTCCCAGCACCCTTGTCGTTAACTCCACCTCTGCACCCATTGGCACAGAAATAAGCCTCCCTCCCCATAAGCCCACCCTGATTCCCAACTCCACCATCTCCACCTCCTCAACGACCAAGACAACATTGCAAGCTTGCAAGACCAATGGCCCCCCAGCATCTCCCAGCTCCTCTTCCACCACCACCAGTAGTGACACCGCTAAAACAACACCTGCAGGTGTGCCAGAGTCACCGAGACCAACACCCGATGGATACATCAACCTGAAACCAGAAGCTGGTAAGGTGTGAAGGTTTGGAGCTGGGAAAGGTTTAGGATCTGGTGGCCAGGCAGAAGTCTTCATTGACAAGCAGGAGCTGATCCACCTTGTTCCTGGCCAGGTTTAATACTGGTGTGTTGCTGTCCATGTAGTCACTGGCTTGACAGGTAGGCACGTCTCCATGGGGCATTACAGCCCTGGAGCTGGCTGCCTTCAAGCCTGTGGGCTCTCAGGTCTGGCAAGGTGCACCTAAAGGTGGCTCATCACCTTCCTTCAAGTGCTCCACAGAAAGCTGGAGTAATTCCATGGATGCCAATGCACTGGGCTGCTGTGCACCAGGCAAGGATGTGGCCTTATTGTAGCTGCCTGGAGTGTTTCTGAGTAGTTGGAATGACTCAGATTTACTCCTGCTTTATGCTGGTGAAAGTAAGACAGACTCAGTCCTGTTGACTACTCACAGCCAGGTGACATTTACAACTGGGGTGCAGGTCAGTGCCTGAGGCACGGGTATGGACGATGTCACTAAAACATTGTCCTGACTCTGGGATACCTGAATCCCAAAGACCCTGCAGCTCACACGTGCCATTTACCTGGATAATCCAATTCTTTCTGTATTCTCCACCTAGGATCAGGATCCAGACTCTCCTCCTGCCTAGTGTATGTGCTGACAATCACCTTGGGAAGCTCCCTGCTGCGAGGGCTCCTCTGACACTGCCACCTCCAGCACCACACTCACAGGATCCCTCCTTTAATATTCACCATCCCACCAAACAACGGTGCTGGCAAATTCCCAGCTGGAAAGCAGAATCCCAGGAAAGGAAGAGTTTGTCCTTTTGATACCAGCATAGAATTTGCATATTATTTTGAGGCTGGGCAGTGAAAGGAGGACATTTTTCCAGCCCAAAGGGTACTTACTAGCTAGTTGCTCTATGTAATACAATCATCAGCAATACTGACTGGTCTGACAATGCATTAGTGCTGACAGCAGGCTCAGTTCCACCAGCTTTACTCGCACTGAGTAGTATTTTACTTCTAAGCAGTCCCACCAGGATCTGTTGAAACAGTGGGACAACTCAGGGATTTGAGTTACTGGCCACTGCAAAGGAAACAGAATATGGCCCAGCAATGATCCACAAAAAAGTATTTATCTTGTTTCATGACCTTCTGAGATCTTTTGATCAACATCTGTTCAAACTACACAAGGCTGAGTGAGAGGGATGAGTAACTGAAGACAGTTGATTCTATGTAATAAAACATCAACCTTTGTTTTTTCCCCCCTAATCAAATGTGTTCTTTGATGTGTTTAGTGCTTTGTACTGTAGTTTTTCTCCTTAGCTTAAATCTAAACAGTTTCCACTTCTCTTGCTCTTTCTTCATTATCTAAGTGTCTCCTCCTCCAATAGCTCTACTCCAAGAGAGTGTTTCTCCCTCCAACTTGCAGCTCTTCCGCTTAATAGTTTCATTCTCCTTGGGCTGAGGAGAGTGTTGCATGTCATTTGTTGAAAGCAACTCAAAGCACAGAGAAACAACTCCAGGTTTCCATCAGGGGATCAATGCTGTTACAAACACAGAGTGTTTCCTACATCAGGCTCTCTGGGATGCAGGCAGTGGGAAGCATCTCTTGCCCCTCAGAAGCCTGCAGTGAGGGACAAACCAGATTCTCCTGTTCTTCTGTAAAGCACAGGCACTGAGCCTTTACAGGTTTTCCTCCTGGAAGAAAAGTGGGATTTCAGGGGCTGGATACAGGCAGCACTGACACTTTTCTGGACAGAAATTCCAGTGAGTGGGGGCAAAAAAAAGCACTGAAACATGTTACACAAAGTTCTTATCCCCTCCCCATGAGGAAGCTGAGAACAGCCTCAGCTCTTGAGGGTTGAGTGGTCAACACCAAAGAAAAGTAACAGGCACGTCTGGGCTTTCTGGCCTTTTGAACCAGCAGCTGCAGACACAAAGGTGGAGGCAGTGGCAGTCTGAATGAAGACAACAGCAACTCATCAGTTTGCTTCTGGCATTTTTGACTTACTTCCATTATTTATTTACGATCAGCTGGAAAACTTCACTCCCACTCAGAGGTCTTGGCAGTGGCAAGAGATGAGGCTTGTTGCATGTTAACAGTTACATTTCTCAGAGCAGCCAATTTGCTCACCCTTAAACCCATCAGGGTTGTGCAGTAAGATACTGACATCATTTGTGCTGTGGTATTATGCTTGAGGCTTACCTGGGCTTGGTCTGTACAAAAGGCAAAGATCCTGCTCTGAAGAGTCTGAAATGTTCCCTTCAGACACAATACTGTTTTTCCAAGTGATTTGAAAGACAAAAGTACCTAAAAAGTGAACCCTGGCCTCGTAATTGTTGCCTGCTAGCACTGAGCACCCCCTCACCCCCCAGGCATGGCTGTCCCAACAGGCCTCAGAGCAGGTCATAGGCTGGTCCTCCTCATCTTGCTTTCTTTTGAGGGAAGACTTTCAAGAGAAGACCCACATCAACAGGAAACTCAAAAGCAGAGCAGGCAGGAATGTCATGGCCACAGTACCCAGAGAGGCTGAGGATGGTGCTAGAGGAAAAAGAGGAGCATTAGTGCAAAGAAATCAGCAACTGAACCATTCCCCCATAGCAAAACACATCTCTTCATCCAGCCACATCCAGGGAAGATCTTTGGCTTTCTAACTATAGTAAATAGCCACCCTTAATAGCACAACACTCAGAGGCTCTAACATAATACCTACTCTGAAATTTGGGTGTGACGATGTTGATGTAGCCTTCTTGTGTTCCCCCAGTGAGCCCAACATGCAGTTTATCCAGTTCGGATTGTTTCTGCTTTTGGACCCACTCCCGGATGGGAGAGGTCTTCTGCCATTTACTCAGGTCACCGAGATGCATCCCCAGCAAGCCCTCAACCTCCAAAGGTGTCAGGCTCTAGAAGAAATCAAAAAGCAAGAATTAGAGATATAAAGCAGGAATAGAAATAATAGCTCTGACCAAGAGACAGATGAGGGTTCTATTAGAAACATGAAGAACAACAAATACCAATTTCTGGTGAGTGGTTTCAACTGGGACAATCTTCCCTTAGGCAGGGGAATGAATTTGATGGAGTGACTCCTGATTTACCCCAATGGACAAACACAACAAAAATCAGCTATTTGGCACAATACAAATGCAAGGAGCCAAACAATTTCAAGGTTCAGCTCACCATCAAAGAGTCTCTTCTTAACTTCATAAAAGTACTAATGTTCATGTTCACGTTGTCCTTGCTTAGAGCTTTGAGATCTGCAGCAGGAGCACCCCCTGGGACCAGAAAGAGAAAGCAGATCAGAGCATGGAGGACAGCATCACACGTGCAGTGCTGTGTATCTGTATAACATGAGCTATAACCATGTCTCCAAAATTTATCAGGCTGGGGCTGCTAGCAGAGTGAGTTCCAACTGCAAAATATATGGATGCTGCTTCATTTTTCTGGGAAGTATTAGTGTGTTGGCCAGTAAACCCATCTGTGACAATGCCAGATGCTAGGCAGAGGGATAAGGAGAGTTCGTTCAGGCTGTGAATAAATTCTTGGATTAACAGGGAAGACTCTATGGTTTGTGACATGGAGAAGGGCATTAGCAGCTTGATTTCTCATGGACGTATCAGATCTTACCCATCCCAGAAGTCATAAGTTTGATTTTCCCTGGGATAGTCTCACAATTGATTTGGGCAACTAAGTCAGGTAGAGAATCTTTCAGGAGTATTTTATGCCATCTACGTGCTGGAAAGGACTGAAACTTTTAACAACTTGGCTTTGAGAATTCCCCCATTAGATACTCATTCAGCTTCTGGCTAAGACCTCTCTCTTTCCCCATAACACACTGTTCTTTCACATACCCAGATAAGGTTCAATAAGCTCATAGTAAGCAGGTGAACGTCGCTGGTCTGAGAAAGCACTTTTTGCTTTAGCATACAAGATCTCTTTCGTACGCTCTGAACAGGCTGAGAGATTCAGAGATGCCAGTCTGCAAGAAGAAATGCAGATTTAGGGTGAGAAAGGTTTGTTTTATCTTCAACCTGAATAATTTTTAACTATTCTGAGTATCTCTCTGGGATTCTCTACATAGGAAAGGTGACCTCCTCTTCCCAGTAGATAGAAGAGAGATGGACAGAAGCTAAGAGAAAAAACATAATGTCTTAGCCTCCTGCTTAAAATGATGTGTCTTCTAAGTTATGATGATTCTGATGGTGCATAAGTTTGTGTGCTTGCAAAGACGTAGTTAACTAATTTCATTTACAGTCTTTCAAAGGACTTCAAATTCAATTTCATTAACTCTTCTGCCTCTAGATAAAAGCATGCATGCAGACCATATATGTTGTCAGCTGAGCTGCAATAAAGAGAGCTTGATCACAACTCAGAGCCCTTCCTGACAGGATGGAGAACAGCAGGCACAGAGCAGGTACCAAGTTGCTTCCTAGATTTCCTTTCACCGAGTGAAAAGGAAAATGCACTTGCTGAGGGGAAAATTCTTTTGCAAGAAGCCAAGAGCATCACAGTATTTCACTTACTTCAAGTTGTTGGAGTCTATCATATTCAGCTCAGTCTCACTTAGCAGGCACATGTATCTGGTACCAATTGCGTTCAGAGCGGTGACATTCAAGGGGTTTCCCAGGTCAAGGTATCGTTTGATTATTGCAGAAGCCTAAAAACACATTCGATTTTAACTTGGTTTCATCCCCAAAAGAAAAACTAAATGCAATAATTACAATAATAAAACCAAATAATTTCCAGTCTATTAGTTTGGACCTCAAGGATGAGGGGCAATCCTCTTTGAGCCCACTAAAGCACCAGCTCCCAAACAAGGAAGCAAACATAGGCAGTAAAGCAAACCCAACTTCCTACCTGATCATCAGGGGGCTCATTTCTGAGCAAGGCAGCCAGAGTGTCAGCTGAAGCTATATTCCATTTGGAAACATCCTCAGGGGTGATGAAAGAAACGAGAGAGCCCAGTTTGAAGAGCAGACTTTCAGGATACCCATCAGGATACGTCTGTGGAGAGACTGTTGTTATTGCTATGAACACTCGTTATCATGCCTGTGTTTATGAATTTATGCTCTGCAAAATTAACATGGAAAAGCCCTAAAGGTCTGCAAGGAATAAGAAACCAAAGCCAGTGAGATTGCATGAGCACATCTGTCCTTTTTCTGCTTCATAGCTCAAGCAAGCAGGTCCTGGGAGAAGGCCCAAAACCTCAAGCACTGTGAATTGACTCAACACAGACCTGAGTGGGCAGTGGTCTAACCAAATACTGGGCTCTCCCACCATCAGCACCACCAGCAGGTCAAGGAAATTACTATTCTCCTCCACTTGGCTGGCACTTATGAGAGCCCATTTGGATACTACAACCAGTTTTGGGCTCCCTGGCACAAGAAAGACTTTGACAAATTGTAGGAAAGAGCAGCAAGTCTAGCAGAGGGCAATGCTGGATGGGGGGCAGAGAATACAACATACAAAATGAGGTGATGGGACTGAGGGAGGTGGGAGTTTTAGTCTGAAGAAGAGATTAGGCAAGGATTTTATGCCTGTATTCAGCTATCTAGTGGGAGATTATAGGGAGGATGGAGCCACACTCAGAGGTGCACAGTGAAAGGATAAGGACCAACAGGCAATGAAAATCCTGATCACGTATTAAGAAATACATATTTTTGCAGTAAAGGTGGACAAACATTGGAAGAGGAGCCCAGACACGTGATGGAGTCTCAGTCCTTGGAGATACTTAAGCTCAAGTGGACAAGCCCCTGAGCAATCTCATCAGCCGGTAAATGGACCTTCTTCAGCCTGGCATTACCTCATCCAGATGCTCCTTCAGCACAGCCAAATGCTGAACAGTGAAGGCATAGGTCAGTAACTGAGAGAGATGATTCTCCAGAGAGACGTTCTTCAGGCAGGCACGTAACTCCACAGGTGAGTAGATAACAGGCATCAAGTCATTTTCAAGAACACTCTCTGTTATCTGCTTGCCAGATGGGCAACCTGTTGAAGCAATCATCAGATGTGCTCAGTGTTAAATCCTTGTGCTTCGAAGCTTTGAATGCTCCCTTGTGGAGAGGGACAGGTATGCAATCCTAGCACCACCCTCCTCCTGGGTGACCTGCAACCCAGTGTTTCATAGTTCAAGTCAGCCACACATAGGGACATCCACAAGCACTAGGGTCAACCCTGATACCAAGGGAATGGAGTAGAGAGAGTTCTCATACCATCAGCACGCTTATGCCTGGTAGGCAGGAGCTCTTCAACAACAGCAGCCAGCTCTTCCCTTGACAGAGGTGAATCACGTGCAAAGTTTTTCAGCCAAACAGTTAAAGCATTCTGCAAGGAAGATGTTTCATCAGGGGGATACTGCAATCCTGGGTGTTCCACCAGCATAACAGGTTGCTACTCACACAGACAATAAACGTTGATAAAGTATTATGGGCAGCAGACCTGCTGCTAAAGATCATTCCTTGGGAGGCCAAAGGCAACTTTCTAAATGCTTAAACCCATATCCCACAGCCCATAAATGATTTTACCCCCTCACAAAGCATTGTATATACTTACTACTGCTTTCCACCCTCTTCCAGCAGCTACAGGAAGAGGATGACTGTGATCTAGATTTGCTGTTCCAGGCTGCCAGCTTGACCAATCCTCACTTCCTACGGACTATCCATCCCCTTTTGGCACCACACTTTTAAATGAAGACACTACTGAAAACATACAGGCTGAACAACCCCCAGTGTATTTCTTCCATACTGCAAGCCCCTCTATGAATAACCCACCTTGGGGATCTGCTGCAGGATGCTGTGATCAAATACAGGAATCAACCCACTGAGCTCATCCAAGGTGAAAGCTGACCATGCTGCAGGAGGTCTGCATACAAAAGTTAGCAGGGATTAGCTTTCAATGAAGAGGCAAAGAAGAAAGGGGAAAAAAACACCTTAAAGACTGCCAGGATTATGTCCTTGTAGCATTTGAACTTAAGAAAAGACAAGATTTAAATCCCAAGACTTCTCGCTTTCTGTTACACACAATTTGCAGAGCAGGAGCAATTGACAGTAACATGAACAAGGGGCAGCTGGATGAGAAAATGGCATTTACCAAATACATGTTTTCTTAAGCATGAAACCTAAAGAATATCTATTGCTTACTATTGCCCAATTCTGTGCCAAGATGTCAGGGCATTTGACACAGAAAGGGAAGATGTTTTGCCTCCCTGGAGCATGTCTCTGTCAGATACAGTCTGGGATTTACGAAACATCTATCACAGTCCAATAGGTAGAAACAGAATGCTTCTTTCTGAAAGCCAATGGCTGACAAACAGCCAGAGCCACCTGTGTTCATCAGGACGGCCTTGGAGAAGTTTGGTTAATCATACAATGGTTTGGGTTGGAAAGGACCTTAAGATCACCTAGTTCCAACCCCCTTCCACAGGCAAGGATGAAAAACAGACCAAAGGAAAGGCTTTTATAACTACAGCAGGTAAGACACAGAAGTGACAATGTATTTCTCAGTGGAATTCCAGCCAAACCTTTCAGCTGAAAGAAGTTTAAATAAACCAATGTAAAAGGCCCAATGTGAAAGTCAAAAGCAAGGAATTATTCCAGTTTCTGACCAAGCTGCTTGGCTGGAGTTCACCCAGGTCTTACCAGGACAATGGTTTTAAGGGAATTGTTTTGCTGATGCCAAAAGAAAAACGCATACCCAAATGTAGTGTTACCACTGCTGATGATGCTCCTAATGGCCTCTTCTTGGTCAGGCAGGAAAGAGTCACACTGGCTTAATTGCTTCAGCAGATTCCCACCAGAACTTGTAATGTATTCTCCACCCAGGTCACAGACCAGACGTCCCAGAGCCTCTGCATCTTCCTCAGTTACTCGTGTGCCAGGAATTCTCTGAAATAACACAAGACAGAGGCATTAAACAGAACTGGCTGCCACTGAGAAGAGCAATTTTTGTTCCTGCTGCCAGCTGAGAACCCCCAGTTCTCCCCAGGCTTGTCCCTTGACCACGTACCAAACATGCTAAAGCTTCCAGGAGCAGCTGTTTCCGCTGGGATGACTCTCTCTGCAGAAGATCCAGGTTTGCTTTCCCAATATTAGCAAAGTACTGCCTGCAGCTTCCTGTTGCTGCATAGTCTGAGGGACTAGAAAGACAAATACACCATGAATTGTAGTGAATGGTACCAAAGAGCTGTTCAGGTTCAAGGCTGTTCAACACAGACTGTGTCCAATGTAACATCTTGCACATCTGCAGACTAAACTCTATGAATTGTTCTTCCCAAAGTTCCCAATCCACATATTGTAAAAATTCATTTTCACCTCAAGGAATCTATTGTGAAACTCAGCTTAAAATTGTTCAAGATTTGGATATAGAACCACAGGGCTACTGGAACAGAGAAATCCATTCTACTGTTTTGTTTGATGTTGTAAGGGAAGGGCACATTCACAGAGGCCAGAAAGAACTAAAACTGCAAACTGGTTCCATATCCAAACAGACAGCTCTTAACAAGAGCTTCATACTGTTCATATTAATATGATGGGATGGCTGAGTCTGAAAGGACCTTAAAACCAGTTTGAAAGCTTCCTGCAACCTAATTCTTTCTCCATGTAAGGAGGCCTGAACAAGTTTGAAATACATATCAGACATGAAGTAGTCATTACTAGCTGGGCTATAAAGTAATACCTCTTTTTCCCCCACTAAGTACCAAGACAACAACATGAAAACCATTGCACGGTTACCTTAAAAACAGCAAGAGGTCTTCGGGATAGCTATCTAAATCCTTGGGAATCCCATGCAGCGTCACCATCTTCACTAAGCAATTCAGCTGGAAGGACACCACAGTTCATGTCAAAGGAAGAACATGAAAACATAAGAAGAAATAAAGCAAACATAAAGGTTTTACTCTGCTCCAAAGACAGAAATCAGAGGGTTTGGTTCCTGAGGAACCAAATGGGGTTTGACTTCTCCTCTCTTCAGGGAAATTGAGAAGTGTGGGATGGAGCTCCAGGACCAGTTACATTTGTTCCGGTCCCTTAAGCTCAAAGTGTTTTTGTTCTTGCTGAACAATCCGCATTGCTATCTGGCATAACAACATCAAACGTGGCATTCTGAAATATAGGAACTGACCTGGTCTTCTCCTAACTTGACATTCTTCTTCTTCATGACTTTGGCCAGCTCCTGAAATCTTTCTTCTTCCACCTCATTGGCAGCTGCACACGTGAAGCCTTGGAGGACTGACTGGGAAAGCCTGACCATTTAAAGAAGGCAGATCAGAAGGGTAAGGACAAATATAGCAACCACAAACCTCCCCCATTCCCAAAGCTTAATGCTCTTCAAACTCCAGCCCCTCAAAGTTGTTAGTCTTGACCTGTGTGAGAGATCAAGAAGCCATCACTGGTCAAATACACATCATCTAGAGACTCAGAGTGGAAGTAGAAATGCAGTGACAAACTCTCCACCCCAGGCAGTACCACTGTATCCTGAATTACAAGGTCAGGCTCCTCCCTGTGTTTTCAGTCCAGGCCACACATTGAAAGTGAAGTGGAGCTGTGTGGATCCTCATGACTGAACAGTGTGCAGTCTGGGAATGCTCAGGGAGAAGTCCTTAAAACTTTCATTGCTTTCTATATGGAAAAGCTTCATGAAATCAGCAGGACAGTGGTGTTGACTCCATTGTTTTTGCAGATACATATCCTGGTTTTCATCATTTTCCATCTCAGATGTGAGAGCTGACAAAGGACATAAACCAGCCCCACTGAATTTAATCTCTGGAACAGCATTGTGGAAGACTGACACATTCTCCAGTCAGAAATGCCTTCCCCAAGGCAGTCAGAAGCCAGGTTCCAGATGCAGCGTGAGCCAGCAGCATCGTTTTAGAAAGCAAGTGTGGCTTATGGGTACATTTTGCAGCTGACACCCTGGTAAATCTTGATGCTATGTGCCTGTGTTTGGGTTTGCATGATATTTCCCATCTGTTGTTAGAGATTGAGTACGACAGTACCAAATGTACCAAAGGAAACATGGAAATTGCAATCAAAGCAAACAAAAACAGGGGAAAAGGAGGAATTAAAACAGTACCTGCTGAAGTCAGGCTCTGTCTTTATCACATCACTGAAAAACATGGCAGCCTGGGAAGCAAAGCAGAGTGTCAATGGTTTACCATGTTCTTCTGCAACATTCACCTGTACTCTCAGACAGATTTGGAGACTCACAGCTCTGCAGAGCCTGAGCCTGACGCTGAGGGGTAGGAAGGACACAAGCCTCCAGCATATTACCTGTTCCCTGGTCCATGTTTTACTGTTGAGATCTTGAATATTGGGCTTCTCATCCCCATAAACAAGCAATGATTTTGGAATGTAAGTGGCCAGAGCGTCAGGGATATGTTTCACCAGGTCAGCAGGGTGGTGGACACTGGAGGAAATCTTGACAAAGAAAACGAAACAAAACCAAGACATATCATTCAAACACTAAAGTGGCTAAAGTAAATAGTTGCTGGCAAAGAAGTGACAAACTGGAAAGCAGCCAGGCAAATTCCCCTGCTGATTATCTGGCCGTTTCTGAGACCCAACACTATGAAATATTTCCTGTTTGACACATTCGTCAGACCAGGAGAGCTTCTTGGAGCAATACCTGGAGTCCTGATGAATGGGAACAATTCTCTCTCTTATCAGTTTCCCACCTCCTGGCTTTATGCCCTAAAAATGTTTAACAGGCCAGAAAGGAGGGACATACCTGTCTTCTCTGCCAACACAAACTATGTCTCAACTTGGGAAGGCACAATCCTCTGGTGAATGAGATGTTATTTCCCTAATGCTTCACACCTGCATCATTGCCCCAGAACATGCCATAAGCAGGGCCTCTGGTGCCAAACAGAGTTCAGAGTCTTTCCTACCAGAGGGAGGATGAGTAACCACAAACTTGCATGCTACACATGCAGCTTGAAGGCTAAAGTCATGGCAAGATGAAAAGCAAAGGGGTGTCTATATCCTACAGAATCACATGGGGGATGAAATAGTGCATTGCTGAAGGATCAGTCTACCCTAAAAGGGACTTTCTAAACCACCTTCACTTCTCACAGGTTCTTACTCCAAACCATGGCAGTATCTTTTCTCTGAGCATCTTTTCAAGGCAGTGGGGAGCAGTTTATGGGATTACCCCATAAAGCAACTGTCCCTTTTGCCCTTGTACCCAAGAGGCTGGGCAGGACCCACTGGCTCGCAGTCAAAGACATGTGATACAGGCAAAGTGACAGGGACTTGAGAAGCTTGTCCTGCTGCACGCTGTGTTTAGCAATGACAAACACCCCAAGGGAATGCTGTCTGGGTGTGTGTCAGTGCCTGGCCCCAGGTAACTGGTGTTCCTAGTTGTGAGTCACTGGAGCTTTGTTCATTTATGATGCCTGAAGAGAAAAGTGACTTCACCTTTTCCACAAATGCCATTTTCAGAGCAGAGGGAAGGGGCAGCATCTGCTCAACAAACTCAGGCAACTTAATGGCTTCCAAGATCACTTCTGAAGACAGACTTCGAAGCGTGCTGCTGTTGAGGCCAGCCACCAAGCTCCCCAGCTTTGCCAGGCTTTGTCCATCTGGGATCTGAAAGGGAACACATGCAGGTATGAGCACCTGAAGCACCAAACCTCATTTGCTGGCAGCTGCCTCTACCAGGTGTGAGGAGCATTTGTGGACCTCATCCTGTGTACCTGATAGCCAGAGCGAAGCAGCTTGTTGATAATGGTGCTGGCCTGCTCAGAGTTCCAGCCACGAACTTTAGCCAGGGCAGGAACAGATGCTTCAAGGTCTTCAGCACTGATGCTGTTTTCAATGCTGGATATGGACAGTCCAACTGCAGCCTGGCCCAATCCACGCAGGATTTCAGGAGAGAAGTGCTCAAATTTTCTCACCAAAGAGGATGCAACCTGAAAAGGTCCCACATAGACAGAGAAGAAAGTCAGAGAAGCAATGAGGTGAGCCTGTTCGATGCTACAGCTTCTGGATAGTAGTCCTAAGGCACTACTTTCTGCCTCAGACTTGTGTGATGAAGCCTGTTGATGGACTGCCTTCCCCCTGGGAATCTTCAGATGAGGAGACACCAGCCAGATGCCACAATAAAAACAGCAAGTACCTGAATCCTCAACCTCACATGTTTTGTGTAGGCGAACAAAGAACTGAGCTGCAGGGCTGGACAGGACATTACCTGCAGTTCCTCTGTTGTCAGGGAGGAGGGAGCTCTCTCTCTAGTTATTCCTCTGTGTGTCAGGTTCAATGGGCAGTTCTTAGTGATCCTCTGGGCCAAGCTCAAAGCATCATCTCTGCTCAGGTTGCTCACTGCAGAGGGGGTCAGGTAGCAAACAAGTCTGTCTGGGAGGCTGAAAGTGGGAGACAAGGAGGAGAGGTTGCCAGTATGATAGCGAGTGGCTCTGTCAGATCTTTCCTTTTTCCAAAAGGAAGCTCTTTTCCAGTGCACATCTCCCCTCATTCATTTTAGCCCTGATGTTCCTGCTTACAGAGAGCACTGCTGTGTCATGCACAGCAGCGAAACCACACAAGATGCACTGCTTGTCATTGACAGTCATTGCCCAAGATGTGGAACTTGTGGTCTAGCCCTCCCCAGGATCAAGTGCAATGCAATTATTTGAGGAACAGAAAAAGGCTTTAGAGGTTTCATGGAAGCAGGCATCAGAATCACCACTCAGGGAGGTTTTGCTAAGCCATGGTACCATGCTAAACTGAGTCAGCTGTAACATCAGGTCAGGTCCTGTACCTTGACAAGGGAAAACCAGGTCCGGAGGTCAGTAGTGAGGTATAGTAGAGAGCTGTCTCCCGGAGCAAGGTGAGGTTGCTGATCATCTGTATATTGACTGGATCCCCGGTAAACTTTTGAAGCTGAGGGGATTGGCAAAGGAAACAAACAAAATTAATTTAGATGGATACTGGAATCCTGACAATCATTTTGGGACGGTTTGAACAAAGCTCACTTCAAGCAATAAGAGGTTTTTCACCAGCTTTAAAGTTGTGAGGAGAGTAATTTTTTGGTTTCAAGTAATACACTGGGACCTTGTTTTCTTTATCCTTGCACTGTGAGGACACGTAAACCTCTCTGACTGGAATTGCTGCTAGAAGACATGGTCCTGCCCCCTGCAGCACCACTCACACATGCAGGCCTGGTACAGTCATTCACTAAACCAGTCCCAGACATCGGTCCACTCTTGAGCTTGCTCCTCTGATTGACTCTAGTTTGTTTTCTGCTCAACTACTTATGTGAAACCAACTTGTGTGCAAGTAACTCACGACAAGAAATCATGATGGGGGGGGAAAATAAGACCTGAAGTGACTGTTCACCATAAATAAACAAGAGAAATGTTCCTGCTGGCAGCATCTCCATGAATTTTGGTCAGGGCAGAAAGACAACCCCCCAGGCACTCTGCACACTTCAGGTTCTTCATCACCGTGATAAGCCTGCACTTACTGTTGCTTCATCAGCAAAAAGCTGCAGGTCTCCAACAGTAGCATGCTCCAAAAAGGATCCAAGATAATTTCCAAACCAAGCAGTGGAATTCAGACCTGGAATGGCTGCACTGTAGCATTTCTGGTTTGAGTCTACAAAACAGACAGCATAATATTAGACTTGCACTGTATCAGGAACTCAGGGGAGACTGGAGACTTCCAAATGTGGAACAGGCTTCAGTCTTATGACAGAAATCAGTCAGCAGGGAGCTGCCCAAGCGCCTCTGATCACACATTAAGCTCAAATCCATGTGTTTGTGCATTCAGATTACAAATGCACACAAGACAAGACAGACGCCTCAGTCTTTCACAGCCCTCCAAACATTTCATCACCAGTCTTCAGCTCCCAGAACCAAACCTTGCACTGTCCTTTCACAACAAAGCAGTAAATGCCATTTGCACGGTTGCAAGTCAGCACATGAAAATCCTGGATTAATAAAGTCTTCAGGGAAAGAATTCCTGATAACCACTTATCACTGTCATATTCCAGCCTATTTCCATTGAAGAAACAATATATTTAAGGCATTCTGTTGTTTCTTATAGAAAATCAAGTCATTTACCATCCTGGATGAGGTAGTATTTGATCCCAGCATAAAGATTCCTCTGTTCTTCCACTGGAAGGTCAGAATATATGCCATTCAGGGCAGCAACTCTAAAGATGGATAAGAAAGGCACAGATCTCAAACACAGCTGAAGCCAAATCCACCCCTGGCAGGGTTGGAAGCTCACAGAAGTGGCTGTTACTTGGAGACTGATGTTCTCAACCACATCCCTTTTCAAAGCTACCAGTGTGACTACCCTTCCCAACAGCCCCCACAATCATTTAGCACTGTGTTTCCAGGGTCATTGCACACACATTGACTGACAGAGGACTAGTTATAGGGTCACTGGGTGTGTTACAAAGCTTTGGAGAGAGCTTCTCAGACGCCCCACTTGGGCCTCCATCAGTTCAGTGCTTACAGGGTTTAGCCCCTTGTGTTGGGAGGCTGCAGTAAGGGCCCCTTTCCTGTCTCAGCAACATGGACTTAAACAATGGTTGTGTTCAGCACTTACATCATTTGAAACGTCTCACACAACAGGTTTTTGGCATGGAGGCAAGCAAAGACCTTGGGCTCGACCAGGAATGGCTGAAGCCCCTCATGGACCCACTGAGCCAAAACAGGGGGGCTGTCAATGTCAGGCACTTCCAGCATCTTCTCCCACAGGCCATTAATGAAGATCATGTTCCACTCCAGAGAAAGAGGCACATGAGAAAACTGAAGGCAAGAGAACACATGAATTCCAGTGAATATGGACTGCTAAGCAAACATTAACAGAAACCCATGGGAATCTGAGCATTATGGACAGAATCACCCTGAGCAAGAATCCCCTCTGTGGGTAGTGACTTTTCCACACAGTTCAAGTACAGCCAGCCTGTAATTCCCACTGGAACCCCAGGCCTGTGTGGCCACTGCAATTAGCAACAGCTATCCTATGTGAACTCATGGTTGTTACTTCTATCTCCCCAGCTGCTTTTAACAGCAAAGAATTCTGCAAAGGTGTTGGTGGAGATCTGCTGATTGAAATGGTCCCCTCTTCAAAATAAGATGATGTTAAGGTAAAAATATAAGGTAATGTTAGTTAATGCCATTAATGTTACAGGTGAACAAATACTGGATATGTGATACCCACCCGTTGGCTGAACATGGTCAGAGCAGCTATGAGCTTCTTGGCATCATATTTGGAAAAGAACAGAACTGAGTATTCTGGATCCATAGCACTGGCAGGTTTAGGAGCAAGGCAAGTATATAAGGATATGAGGAAATCATCTGGAAAGTCCTGGAGCCAAGCACTCTGAAAGGGAAAAGGGAAATGCACACAGAGACAATAAAAGGTGTGTCATATTTAGAGATGCTACAGTATGCAACCTCCTTCAGGTCTGCTTCACCCCACGTGAGCATTCAGCATGAAGGTGATGTAACCTGTTGGCAGAAGAGTCAGAATAAAGTCCAATATACACTGGCTTGAAACAAGTCTAAACTTATCCAGTCCCAAATGCTGGAGCCTTCAGTTACCTCATCTGTCTCCCCCAAGCAAAGGGTGGCTTTAGAAAGCTTTATTCACAATGGTTCCCCACCAAACAAACAAAAAGCCATCTGATCCAAGTGGAAACTTCCACAGGGAACTTTCTCATTCCAGAAACACTTCCAAGTGAAAAAGGAAACAAGAAAATCTCACCAACAAATATTTGAAGAAATGACATGGTTTTGTTAGAAACATTTACAGGAAAATACAAATTGTTAATTCAATTGCAATTACTGGCAGCAACTCAGAGATAACGACAAAAGCAGGCAAGGGAGTAAACCTGAAGTATTCCAGATGACATTTTCCACACTGCAACCACTTTTTATTGTGGTTTACCCCAATGGACCAGGGTTACTCTCACGCAGAGGTTTGTTTCAATGCTATGATGCCAGTTTCTAAGAGCCAATTTGTTCTGGAATCTCCTTTGTTCACCTTCTCACTTGAGAGGTTTGGAAAAGCATCCCCCACTTCCACACCCAGCCCCAGAATGGTCTCTGTGGTGCGTGGCCACTCCTGAACCTCATGATGTGGAGCACGTGTTGCCTGGGAAGGTGGCACTGCCACAGCTCAGTGCTCTGGATGGTCCCTGTGTGTTTGACCCCATCCCTTCCCTCAAGAAAAGCCTTGACAAGGCTTTGGCCACTCCACACCCAACAGCAGGACTGCTTTTCAGATAGAAATGAATTGCAAAGGAGAACTAAACACACTAACCCATGAAAAGAAGGGGATTGCCATTACCTGTGCACAGGCATATTGACCAAAAGTGAGGCTGCAGGGGGAGGCTTGGCCATGGGCTACCTCAAGAAGCATTTCTTGGCTGACCCTGGTGGGGAAAAAAGCAGATTTGTTGGCACCATTCGGGAGCAGAGAGAGGATACTCCTCAAGTTGCTGACCCTTAGGTAGAAATCAAGTTCAATGTAGGCTTGAAATGGACTTGGTTTGAGTCCTGTGCCCCCAGCAATATCCAGGCTAAGCTCAGCACCAATGCCAAGGTTCTGGGAGCAGTAAATCCCCCTGTGCCAGGCTGGCTGACATACCAGGGACTTGCCCTGCCCTTCTGTGTCCTGCATAGAGCCAGAGCCCCAGGAAGGCAATTTCCCTTCGCTGTTTCAATGAGCACAACCAGAGCCCTCCCTGCCCATGGGCAACCCTGGGACTTTGCAGGGACAAAGATGCTACACCTGGTTTTAGAGGCTCCCTGCTACCCAAAGTGACATCCCCAACACCCAGTATCACTCCCAAGGGAAATGCTGCCCAGGGGATTTGCTGATGGTTCACATACCTTTTCACTGAGGCACACACAGCAGATTCTGATTCCCCAAAAAAGAGAGAGAGACAAAGATAAAGGCATTGTGATAGGAATATGTACAGAACTATGTCTGAATCTTCCTTATGGAAGAAGACCAAAGAAACTCACCGTTGACAGAGGAGCTGGAGCACTGTGCCAGGAGAAAGAGACAAGAGATGGAATTATCATGCAGTCAATGGTAGCACAGTGTTATTTGGGATCAGTGCATGCAAACAAGCATGTCAGCTGCAACCACTTGTACTCAGGTCTGGCCTGAAAACACACAAGTGCCCAGATCCAGAGCTCCCATCTTGCCATCTGCTAAATTCCTACCAGTCCTGGCTCTGCACTTCCAACAACAGGGAAGTTCAGGGTTATGGCAGCCCTCCCATCACTCAGGCATGAAGGCAAATGGCAGGGACTGTTCTCCCCATGATCTGAGAGAGGTCAATGTGTGTCACCTTCATTGGCCTCCCTGGTGATGTGCTTGCACTGAAGCCTTGCAAAGACCTGGAAAAGCCATTCCCACTCCACTCACTGCATGGGAGACAAAGGGGAAGGGCAGTTACTATCCACCTTCATACTCCAGATCTGGCTTGTAGCAACTGATTCCCATCAATGCACTGCTCTCAGGAAGCAGCCCACACTGACCACCAACCCACCCATGATTTGCAAGTAAAGACACAGATGACATGTATTTTAAACACACACATTTGCCTTACCAGATATGTCCCAGCAGAAGGGGCAGCAGTGACCTGCCAACCTGGAAGAGAATGTGCCATGATTTTAGCAGCAAATCCAGGACAAAGCTCATTCCCACAATCCAGCCCCTGTGTGGCTTCACAGACCCTCATCCCACCATATTATGTTATTCCTCATTCTTGACACTGGATTTCACAGAATCCTTTCTGTCAGACCTTTCTGCTGGTCTCTTTTTCGCTTGTGACAGCTGACTGGGTGAGCAGACACAGGTACTGCTGGGTCAGTCTGGCAGAGGACAGTGTCTTAGATGACATGAGGGATTGCATGCATCTCTGTCCCCAGAGAGGAAAAGGCAGGAAAAGGGGCAGAAACAACACTCCAGGGAGTGTTGGTCTGGTCCTTCTCTCCAGAACTTCCTCACCTGGTATCCCTTGTGCACCATGGCCTGGTTTACCATGCCTGCACTTATAGCTCAACAGCTTCTACCTGTTTCTTGTGTCCCCATCAACATGTCAGCTGTAGCCAAGCCTGTGTTGTTTTTCATACCTTTTTCCTGCTAAGTCCTCAACTGGATTAAAGTCAGCCCACACTGCAAAGTGCACAGGACACAGGTAACACCATGTCACAGCCTCAGGCCAGTCCTGCCCCACAGTCTGACAGGGTTTACTGGAGGAAGCCAAGCTGTCACTGCTGGCTCTCAGCAGGTCTGTACAAGCCCTCCCCTCATCTGTTCCTTGTTTCCCAACTTTTACATTGTTCCTGATGGTAACTTACCTATTCCTGTGAAGCTGGAAAGGTGGTGAAATGCAAGCTTGGGGAACTAGTAACAACAAACAGACTCAAATCTCCCTGGCATTAGTGTTATTTACTCCAGATTAGGAGCCTGTCAAGACCAGCATCTTCTGTGTACAGGAAAAAAGGGAAGGTGAGGACTTCCCCCTAGTTTCTGACAGGGCAGAACAAGTGAATGCCACCAATGCTACATGAAATGAGAGGGAGAAGGCAATGGTTGGAGGCTTCAGAGGTTACACTGAGTGGCACCAGCACTGATCACTGCACTGTTGGTTTTGTCAGTGGGTGTCTCTAACGGCACGCTCAGGGCTCTGTTGTCACCACTGTCACCTCCACCCATCTCCTGGGGCAGCTGTGCCTGATCCCAGCCCACGGTGAGGCCCTGCAGAGCCATCTGCAGCAGCCACCCCTCACTGCTTTCACCCACCACCAGCCACACGGTGTGTCCAGTCTGTGCCATCCTCCTCCCTCCCCTTTACCTCCATCCTCAGACCCATCTCAGTGTGTGACAGAGCACAGCAAGCCCCGAGTAACTGCCAGCCTTGTTCCTGTGCTCAAGGAGTAACACAGCTCTGGAAGTTCAGCAGTTACCTCTCAGTAGGGAGAAGACCACAACATCAGTGCCTTTGGATCAGGCACTACAGCTGCCAGGAGGCTGAAGTGGCCACAGAGATCACCCTCACCCATGTCTCACCTCCATGGACCAGCGTGCCCAGGGCTGGCTGGGTACACTGAGGTGTGACAGAGCTCAGGTTCAGCACAATTGCTCCATGGCTCTTCCAGCATCAGTGACTTCAGCCCTTAAACTCCCCTGAGGGAAGCACAGTTGGGATTGGTGTTATCTACAGATGGTCAGAAGTGAACCATGGGGGGAATGTGGAGGAGCTGAGCCCCAAAACCAAAACCCAGAAGCAACCTCCTGTGGTTCCTCCACACCATATGGCTACAGGACTGAGCTAAGGTGGCCCAGGGCAGTGTCAGGCAAATGCACAGTGGTATTTGGGCACAGAAATCAACAGGATAGGAGACCCTTATTATGGAACTGCAATGGGGAAGAGGAGGAGGAGGAAAGCAATGGCTTTCCTAAGTGGGGATGTCTTTATGAGCCCAGTGACCTGCATTAGGAAGGGGATTATAAGATAGCTTGGAGGGATGGATGAGTCCCCAATTAGTATAACAGGGTTCTGATTACTAACTGCTACACCTTTTTAATCATTTAATTAACAAACAACTGTCACTAAGTAACAGGCAAAGGAAACACACTCACAGCTGGGCAGACGCAGTGCTTTAGCCCTAACGCATCAACGTCACAGCTAAGAAAAGCCCCAGAAGAGTTACCAAAATGATAACCAGGAGCTCAGTGCCAGAGGCTGGCCCCAAGGCCATGCTTCCCTGCCTGCAGACAAAGCTGGGCTGTTCCCACCTGGGTAATCACTTCCTGCTCACCTCAGGACTGGACCATGGGAACACAGAGCCAAGCCTCCGGCTCCCACTCATGGAAAGCTCTTACGCATGTGTTCAAGCATGTGAATCGTCCCATTGACTCAAAGAGCAGCACTCAGAAACACCCACATGGGGAGAAGGGGCAAGAGGAAGGGTGGCTTCTCACCCTGCGGGATCAGAGAGGACCCCGACCTACTATCACCAAAATCCTCATTGTATGACAATAAATCCTTCATCTCACAACATCACAGCAAAGGAACAGACTCAGCTCACGTCAGGAACCACCTAAGACGCACGTGCATCACTCTGGGAGTAAGACCCTTCCCAGCACTGCTCTCACTCCTGTGCTTCATTAGCACACAGCCACAGCAGGCTGTGGTGAAGCTCTCCTTAAACAGAAAAGACCATCTTCTTTACATACATACACTGTGCTGCTCACAGTTCAGCTGCTCTCCACAGTCCCTCCTCCTCCATGAGGACACTTCTGTCCCACAAGCACTGCCTGGTCTCCCCACTGCTTCTTTACAAAACCATTCACACTGATCGTGTGGCACCACTACACTTAGATCTCCAGCCCTTCCCTTTCAGAAACCTCTTTAGGGACCCTCAGAAACCTGTGTTTTCCTTCTCCCTTTGCTCCATCCCCAAGAGGACAGAACATGCAAACTACTGGATGCAAGTTCTCTACAAGCTCACCACATTGCTCATATTCTGCCTTTCCTCCACCTCCAGTTATCTACAGAAGAAGATGGGTTGATGGATGGGGGCAAGCACAGCCCAAAGAAACAGAATGATTTTCCATGGCTGCATGCTAAGACAATGCCCAACATGAGAACACACCAAAATCACTGACCTACTAGACCTAAAAGCAATTGCATGAAGAGTCATTAAGTTTTACAAGCAATGTGTATACTTCTGCTGGACAGAGACATCCCTCCTGGTCCAGAATGTAAATAGAAAATGGGAAAAATCCCATTTTCATCAGGGTGCCCAGAACACACTGGTCAGTTTGAACAGCAACAACCATTTAAAGAAATAAAGAAGTTAACTGTGTAATAGTTTTCCTTCCTTTAGCACTGGTAACGAAGCCTATGCAGAGAAAATGCTGGTCCCTTTATGGAGCTGTTTCTCAACATTACAAGTTCCATGTTTTATCCTCCATATTCATTGAAAACATGATCTCAGGTCTGATGAGGAAGCATAAAGCACTGACACTTGCTCAAAGAAACAGAGATCCTGCTCTGGAATTCCTCATTCCCAAAAAAGCAGACAGAGGGAATGCAGGGAATATAGAGGTACTGAGATTCAGCTAAGATTATTTCTTAAGTGCTTTCCCAGAGACATCTGGATACTCCAACAACAGGAGCAGTGAGCAGACAGCTCTGCAATGACAGGAGGAGAATGAACTCCCATTTTGCCTTTCCACCCTGTTTACTACAAGAACTAATATATTTTGGTTCAAAGATACAATGAACAAGCATAACTAAGGGCTGTGGATTTAGAGCAACCACCAAATAATGTTCAATGGTCTTTCAGCACAATTTTCCCTTTCAAATATCCTCTCAACTACAGCTGCTCGTATGGAAAATCCTCCTGGAACACCCGTCGCTGTAATACTCACCAAGCAAAAGGAGAACTCCCAGCCCTGGGAGTGAAGGCAGCATTTCTGCAGCGGTCTTCAGAGCTCCCCCAGATGCAAGGAATCACCTTATTCCAGCCAAGCAAAATCAAACATGAAGAATACTTAATTGCAAAACCAAACTAAAGAGCAGGAAAGTTAAAAGGTGAGTGTCTCCTGCGCACACTTACACCAACGCCCTTCACACAACCTGTCTGAAACTAGACCCAAAGCACACACAAAACTACTGAGGGTCCCCTATGCCTGGGAAAGCACAGAGCTGCATGCAGGGAACTCAGAGTTAAGCTGGATTCTCTGCTACCAGTGCCCTGGAGCCAGGCTCCTCTTTGGCAGAGGAGGGTGTGAGTTGCACCACCCCACTGGAACATTTAACTGTGGCACTTACCTTCAAGCCGCTACTCAAGAGATACTCAGTGTGCAGGGCTGTGATGACAGAGGGCTGCTTTTCACTGAGCAAAGCAGGGTGTGCCTCCGGCTTCTCAAAGCTGCATCTGAAATTACAGGATGGGTTTGGAGCACTGGGCACACCTTTAAGTCCTTGAGAATACAAATGTTGAGCAGTACAAATAAATGTGTTATTTGTTAATGCCTGTCATTCCTAGGATACAGCAGGAAACACTGAGCCTGTAGTGAGCACTGAGTAGCTGCATTCCCTCCCTGCCCTGCACAGGATGCTTTTGGCATTTACAGGAGGCAATAAAAATAAAGCTGTGCCCCCAGGACAGAGCTACTCCAGGACCACCTTCCTTCAGTTACTGAGGAAATGTTTGTCATCAGGACATTTTGCTTCAGTGGAGCTTGAAATCTCTGCTTACCCCAGTTGTCTCCAGTGGGAAACCACAAGGAATAGGTGGCAGCTCCTCTGGTGGGCAGCCAGGACATCTTCAGATCACACGCATGGCCAGCTGGGAGCTCTGCTCCAGGCTCAGCAAGGTCAGTTACCTGAAACACAGAGCTCACCACTCAGGGCAGAGGGACCAGGAGAGCTGAAAGCAAACCTGCAGCAGGGTAAGGCTGGGCTGGTGCAGGCAAATCCCACAGCATGGCCACCTATCTGAATTCCTTGTGTACCTTTCGTTGCTGAGGTGCTCAGGGCACACTGAGCCTCACGCCAAGGAGCCCAGCATCTGCACCCAGGTGCCATTGTGGGCTTTTGCATCAGCACCCATTGTAGCAGCCTGTTTACACTCACAAGCAGCATAGCAATGAGATCACTGAGCAGGAATGGTGCGATCCAGTGGCTCCAGAATTGTAATCCCAAAGACCCCTGTCTCCCTTTCACCAGAAACGGCCCTTCCCTTTATTCCCTTGCTGCAAAGATCCCAGGACACAGCTCTCTGGGCTTTCCAGTTCCTGCAGGCTGCTCTACTTTAAAAACTAAGCAATGTTCTTACTAAAGAGACCACATTTGGTTTTAAGGGGTTTTTATGCTCCTGCATGCTGAGGAATGGCTTTGTCCTGTGCTTTCAGCTGAGTCACACGTGGTGACACTCCCCATGACCTTCCCAGACCTGTGCAACAGCAGCCAGGGGGATCTCCTGGTTCTGACTGAATTTGTGTTCCCCTCAAGGTAATTTTGAAGCATCTTTGTTTGGTCACTTTATTGGTGTTTTTCAACACAAGTTTTTTCATAAACCAGTTATCCCCTGGTTTAGGCTTGCCCCATCATGCCCGCCTCTAGCTCCTGTGTTTGTGGCAACACCAAGAAAAGCCCATGTTGACTCACAACATCACCATGTACCCAAACCTCAGCTCTCTCCACACTCCTTTCTTTCCTACCACACTTAATGTGCTTATCAGCTACTTTGGAACAAGTGCAACACTGATTCATAATGTAGTTTGTCTGACTCAGATGATGCCCAATTGAAAGTGGCTCTCATCAACACCCATCCCAAGCTACCCAAATCAATAGAAACTCGAAATGCACCATTTGTAAGTAGCCAGATTCACAGACTCCTGGTTCAAAGCAAGAAACCTCTTCTCCAGGATTTCCACATGAGGTGTCCTGGAGATGGATGGGGATCCTTCAATCAGGTTTCAAATATCAAAGCTTTCAGCATCTTGTACCTTTTGGATATTCAACAATGCCACCAGGCTGTCCACGACAGAGGGTCAGACAGCTCTGTGTTGCTGGGGAGCCCTGGATGTGCTGCTGGACAAAGTGCAGATCCATATGGGAGTCAAGCAAGGACCATGTGGCACAGCAGGGCCCTGCCACCTGCAGCCAGAGCATCAGGGGGTGAAATGCAAGAACAGGCAAGATCTGAAAAGCAGAAAAACAACACTGAGCCTAAGCCATGGATGAGGAAACGGGGAGGGGGGGGCAAGCAGAGTGTTGGGATCTTCTGCTCGTGTCAGCCAGGATGTCATGCACACCTAAGGAATGCATAGAGCAGCCCTGTGATGGGGAGAGAAAGCAGAGTTCACAAAGACAAGGAGGAACTTCCACCTCTAAACAAGCTGATACCTCCCTTAGGTCTGGCCACAGGGTGCTGAGCAGAGGCATCCAGTACCTGCCATCTGCACTAATCCCTCAGGAGCTACGAGCCAGGAGCACAGAGCCAAGGTGTGGTATGAACAAGAAGGTCTTTGATTCAAAGAGCACACAGTTGAGGAGATGAAGAGAGAGGAGCTCAGAGATGGGAAGACAGGCAATGATTTCAACACAAGGTGAGCCACTATCACACTTACAGTGTTCAAGTATCTTTGCAGGCTTCATAGCAAAGCAAGATTCTAATAACTACACAGAATGAGGCTGGAGCTGATTTGTGGCATTGTCTCTGCTCGAGTGAGCCTAAGTGAGAGTTCCAGCTCCATAGCTCTGCATCTCAATCTCTAACACCCTCCACAAGAGGCTGGGGCAGGAGGGGAGGCAATGAATGTGCAGGGGGGGCAGGAGTGGGAGCTGTGGGTTGTAGCCGGGGTAAATGAGTCAGTGCCTCCTCACCCAGCCTGTCTGTGCGTGTGGAGCATCAAGTGTGGCTCAAGTGCTCTTCAGCAACACTAAATTGGAGAGTTGGTCCCTGAGGTGTTGCTGCCGTGTCAAGCCAGGTGTGGCACCAGAGAATAAACCCTTCCTGATGCCATCAGCACCAGCCACACTGCTCAGCGCAGTCACTGCACTTCCCCTTGGGCCCCATCCAGAACAAAAGTGGCTTTGTGTTTCCTTGGAAAAGCCAGGCCTCCCATGAGGTCAGAGGAGCACCATTCCAGGCTTTTCCTACTGTAAGTCTACAGCAGAGCTCCTGTGTAACTTTGTGAGGGCCACCAGAGCTTACTGCAGTCAGACGCTCCTCTTCATTAACCTTAAACACAGTGCATGACCCAGAAATGGAAGGCAAGGTTTAAGAAGAGGAAAAGCAAAGCACAACACAAGAAACTTTGCTGAATAGGAACCAAAAGAGGCTGTTAAAGAGGCTAAAATGTTGCAGGTGCTGTGGAAATTCTGTAGTCATACTGAAGGCTGAAAGCAAACACATACCACATAGCAAAGACAAGCAAAGTGCCATAAACTGAACAGAGGCAAAGGAGGCTGCTGAAGGTAAGAAGGTATCTTTTAAAACCTCGAAGTTATTCTTCTGTTTCTTCATTAGTTGTCTCTTGAAGGAGGAATCTGCCAGGGCCCTGCTGGGACAACATCACCCAGGTATAGAAAGAAGATCTGGAGACACACAGCTCTGAAAGGGAAACTAAATTCATTCTCTGTATCCCTGTCCATCACACTGGATCCCTTCATTGTGTGAGCACACCTAAGAGTGAATCTCCCATCAGTAGGTGCTCACAGAAGAGGTTACAGAACAAAATCACACCAGACTGTTCAGACAAGCTGGACTCCACCAAAGAGTCCTGGAGGAGCACAAGAGGACACAGCTGCAGGGCTCAACCCTTGCTTGAAATACCCTTTGGACCACAGGTCAGAAGGTGACAGACACAACAGCAGCTTTTAGGAGGATCTCCAAACCAGGCTGGACAGAGAACCAGAAGGAAAGAGAGAGACATGGAGGTCAAGCCTCAACCCAGAGCAAAGCTTTTCTCTTTGGTAGGGCAAGAAACAGACAGGCTTGAGCCAAACCCTACACAGGGTAACGTCTAGAGCTCACAGGAGGAGTGATGCAAAACCTGTGGTCTAGGGCTCCAAGCCCACAAGAATGGAGCTATGCTACAGTCATTACTTGCACTTAGCTCTTCCTTTTATCCTCCCTGTACAGATTTGAGGTTTACCAGGACTTGGCATGCAGAGGAAGCCTCCCACTAACTGAAAGAAGTCTGTGTGAAACCTCTTCCTTCCCTCCCTCTCCAAAAACACAAACAAGGAAACGCTGCTCAAGAAATGCCCACTGTGAGAACTGAGATTCTGGTGGCAGTGAATCAAAGAGCACTGCCCCATGGCTCACTGTGTCCTTGCACAGCAGTCCTGCTCCTGCTCTGGACCAAAGGTGCTGTCACCTCCCTGCAGAATCACAGAGAATAAAGCCAGGAGGGCTCTGCAGGCACTCACCAGAACATCTCCTGGCTTAAACATGGCTCAGTCTTCCAACCATTCTGCCTGGAGCAACGTCCTGGGTTGGCAGCCTGAAAGGTTCTGGGTAAAGGCATTTTTGGAAAGCCTCATCTTGGAGGTAACCTGTAAAGGTTTTCTTCTGGAACATACTGCTGTGGTCAGTGTTGGTAAGGAGAGCTCTAGCATGGACAGGCCACTGTGATGTTTGCAGCACAGAGCATTTGAGGCCATTTCAGCTGCAGAGCCACTTGTCTCTGCAAAGCAAAGCATTCACAGGACCAGAGGGGTAGATGAGAAGAGGAGCTGACTCTCCCCGCAGGAATTAAGCTGCACAGCTCTGCCTCAAGGAGTGGCAGATGCCAGAAGTGGCCATTGCTTCAGAAAGCAACTGAGCAAAATTTATGCCCTCAGATCAATGCAAGAACAGTTTCAAGTTGACAGGAGTGATTCTTATCTCAGGGTAGATCTTGAAAGGAATGTGTGAGTGCACAGCTCACATCCAGCCGTGTGCCTGTGTGCATTATGTGCCTGCCTGGTAAATGTCAGCTAGAGAGATTCTGATAAACAAGGCGACATTTGGTTCAATGAGCAGCTTGTCTTACCCCTGTTTGCCTTAGCATTCGGTTACAAGCAAAAAGAAACATTATTGGCTTCAAGATGTTGCTGCACCCACACCTACAAATGCCAGCGGGGTCACCAGAACCTGAGAGTGAGGGTTTGTGTTTTACAGCTCAAGCAAGACCATCCATCCTCCCCTGCCTGCACTGACAGGCCTTTGCCTGAGGCTGCTGCTAAGCTGTAAAGGAGGAGAGAGGAAAGCCAAGGGTCAGTGAGGGAGGAAAGCCAAGGCAGGGACCTGCCTACCAGCAACCACACGAATCCTCGGTCACCTCAGGACTAAAACTCAATCCTGACTTACCCCCTGTTGTAGTAACTCCAGAGCAAAACCAGTTCTGGCCACACAACACTCCCAGAGCTATTTTCTGCACGCTGCTAAAGGAAGCGTCATGGAGACTAACGCAAAGGCAGCAGAAATGCTTAAGACAGGATAAAAAGTCCAAACAGCATCAAATATCAGCTTACAGCTGGAAGTAAACCCCAACTGCCATGTTACACCTTGCCAGAGGTTCACACAAAAGGTTTTGTTTGCTTTCTACCTCCCTCTCTCCTCTGTAACGTTTCTGTTGCACGAAGTCAGAAACCACCTACATCTGAATCTCACACCTTGACCCGAATTATAAGCCAAACCAAGCTAAAACAAAAGGTGAATATTCTGCCATCCATTTTCCTCTCTCAACAAGGTTTCTATTCATGCTGGTGACCATCAGAGAGCAGAAGTGTTTAGAAATGCCCTAACCCTACCTGTTTAGCTGTGCATCAAGGCAGGGTCTTGAGGCTATGCCTATTGGAGACATTAACAGCCAGGACTAAGAAGCACAACCAGTTTAAAAGTCACTTATGTTACTGGAAGTGACCAGTTTTCAGCAGGAGGAGGCCCAGAGCTGACAGAGGCTCCCAGAAACCCAGCCCAGCCTTGAAAGGCCACTCAGGAAGAATCAGGTTGTCACAACACTGACCCTCAGCCATCAGTTCAGGCTGTACCATGGTGCTCACAGCACTTGGCCATCTCTACCATGCACTGAAGTGCAGCAAAATACAGCTATAATTGACAGGCACTCCTTATCCTCAAGTACAAAGCTCTGCCTCTGTATCTTATAGCTTCAAACCCATGGTATCCTGTATTAGTCAGCCACTCGCTAAGACACTTTGTGTGTTCTCAGTTGCTTCTCCTTACAGCAAGGCTGACACCTTGTGATGTAACAGAGCGGTCGGACCTGCCCTCTCCTTTATATATATACATTTATGTACACACATACATGCGTGTGCAGAGTCACCTATAGGGTGACAGGTCACACACAGCTCTAAGAAAGAAGGGGGGGAAAAGCCAGAGCCCAGATGAGGAAAGTCAGAGATCCAGCTCATGAACTGGGAAGCATAACCCAGCTTCTAGCATGACTAAAGCCCTTCTCCCACTCTCCCTGAGCCCCAGTCAGCCAAAGCCCCCAACACTAAACGCTATAAGTACCCTCTCCACACACCACTGAGCATTTTGCTACGCCAAGCACCTGCAAGGGGTTTACGTCAGCTGGTGCTGCCCCTTCGTGCTCTGTGCACTAAGATAAGGATGGTTTAACCGCCTCCTGCTACATCTGATGAAAAGTAAACACATACCAAGCAGGGCAATCACTGAACCTGGCTGAACATCGCATTCACCACAGCACATGGGACTATACACAGGCAGTTTGCTTGGCTGTGTCCTGATTTCCCAGGACAGGAAAGGCAGGAGAAATACAGGACATTAAGCAATGTTTTAAGAAGTACACGGCAAGGTCAGAGCTGTAGAGAGAACTGGGGAAGGGGAACAAACAAAGCACTGCAGGGTCAGTTCTTGTCACTGCCCCGAGCCAGCAGACCTGTGCGGAGCCCACAGCACCTTGCCCCTGCTCTGTGGGCTCAGGAGACCCACCAGGGCACCCAGCGCGCCGCTGGGACCAGGCTGCCACAAGGAACATGCGAGCACCAGAGGGCACCAGGAGCTCAGCCCTGGAAAACCCCCGGCTCCCTCCTGGGAATGTCTCCCGCCGCCACTGGAGGTCTCTGTGAAGCCACTCACCTGGGGAAGGAGCTGCTGTAACCGAGCGGGAGGATTTCACACAACAGTGTCTGTTCCTGCGGAAACTCCACCGGAAAATGCTCATGACAAACCTTAAGTCATTTCTAGTTTGGGTTTTTTAACCCAGTCGTATAGAAATATAGACTGGTTTGGGTTGAAGGGACCTTAAAGCTCATCCAGTTCCAACCCCCTGCCACGGCAGGGACACAGGGATAATCATCTTATCAGGAGAATATAAATTCCATAGGAAGACAAGGATTTCAATGACAAGCTCCAAACAGCAGCAGCTGATAAGACACAGGAAGAGCAGATATTAAATTACACATGGGCTGCTGAGAACATGCTCACAGATGTCCTGTCTAGCAGCAGAGAACGGCTATTGTTAATCACAGGTGAACTTTCAGACTTCCAACTTTGGGATTTTCATGGCCAGATATAAAGGATATCTGGAAGATGAGCCAGAAGAGTTCCTCCTGCTGCAGTGTGATCTTCATCTCACTCCAGCCCTTACTTTAGCTTAACCTTTGTACATAGACCACTGTAAAAAGCTCCTCCTTGGAGTAATTTGGGAAGCACATCCACCACTCCAACCCAGAGCCAGGATGTAAACAGCCAGGGGTCTCCACTGCTGATCTGTGCTAGTCTAATGCCTTATGAAAGGTTCTAAACCAGGCCCCTAAAACTGTTAACATCCATTAAAACATTTGTGTCTGAGCGAGGGAGCGACTCTGCTGCTTGTCCTGGTCCTGTTGGGCTGAGGCTGTTCCTCTGAGTTAACAAAAGCCAAAGTGAGGAGCCTGAGCGTGCCCCAGCCTCACCTCCCAGAGTGAGCACTCTGCTGCCTGCTCTCACTAAAGCAGTGGCTGTGGGAGTGGAAGGGAAAGGAAATTCAAGCACCTGCTTGCTTTGCTGTCCAACTCTGCTGACAAAGAAAAAGCGAATTGCCAAGGTCAACTCCCCAGCCAGGACACAGTCAGGTCATATTCCCAACTTTTATTGTTCAGCAGGAGAGGAAGGAAGGGGAGGAGAGCAGCAAAGAGGAGAAATTGGGGTCATTTTGCCAATTATTCCTTCACCACTTTTTCTGCTAAGCTTCATCAAGGCTTTCTAACAGCTCTGCTCATCACCTGCTGCAATTCCTTCCTCCCTCTGAGCTCTGCTTTCCTGGAAGCACTGAAGTTCAAGAAGGGATGCTGATGATGGCAGCTGAGATCAGCTTCCTGCACATTATTGTCCTTAGAAGACACAGCTAGGTGGTTGCACAGACTGTGCATTCTGCTGCCCCATGTCAGCAGGACAGTGGTGGAGCTGCTGTGCCCACACTGCAAAGCTCTGCAAGTGCTTTGTGCTGCAGTCTCCTTGAATCACCAGTTATTGATCAGGCAAAGCATCAGCCATGGGTTCCTACCTTCACTCTGTCCATGTGGCTGGAGCTGGCTTCACTGAGCAGGAACAGAGCAGGTCCAGACTTGATGTAAAGTCTCCTTGGAGCTGGTCCCCTCTGTGGGTCCTACTTGCACTGCATGGGGATATAACCCAGAGTTAGAATTGGCTCTGATATCATCTCTTAAATCAATAAATAACCTAAACCATGGTGTCCTGCTTCTGTGCCTTTCATTGACATCACCATGGCTGCCCTGAAGGGACTCAGGTTGTCTCAGTCTCTAACACTGCCTTGTCTCCAGACCTGTAGGTTCTTCCTCTTTCTAGGGATTGCCTGTGACATCCAAAGAGGAGTGAGAAACTGGATTGACATAAATCTTGGGAAATCCATAGAGCAATCCTCCATGCTTCAATGCCAAATTTCAGGTATTGAGCTGAAAGTCTGTACAGAGCCACCAGCAATGCCCTAGATCATTCTTGGTAACAATATGTTGTCCTGGGCTTCAGAAGAACTAAAATTTCCTACATAAAGGCCAAACCACAGCCCAAGATGTCATCAAATTTGCCTCCAACTCCCCCATCATGGTCACTTACATATTCTCAGGCCTTAATCCAGAAGAAATGGACGTAACACATAACAAAACTGAGCACTGGCATGAGCCCTGCCTTGGAGACTCCACCACATCTGCACAGAGCAGGGCCAGGCTCTTGCACAACCCCTCCTGCACTTTGCTAACATGACCCAAGCTTTACTATTCAG